>NW_006792177.1:957110-1009717 GCF_000442215.2 Lipotes vexillifer | reverse complement strand
TCAGCAGGACTGGAGGAAACAGAGACTCCACTCTTGGAGGACACACACAAAGTAGTGTGCACATCGGGACCCAGGGGAAGGAGCAGTGACCCCATAGAAGACTGAACCAGACCTACCTGCTAGTGTTGGAGGGTCTCCTGCAGAGGCGGGGGGCAGCTCTGTCTCACCACGGGGACAGAGACATTGGCAGCAGAAGTTTTGGGAAGTACTCCTTGGCGTGAGCCCTCCCAGAGTCTGCCATTAGCCCCACCAAAGAGCCCGGGTAGGCTCCAGCGTTGGGTCACCTCAGGGAAAACAACCAACAAGGAGGGTACTCAGCCCCACCCATCAGCAGACAAGCGGATTAAAGTTTTATTGAGATCTGCCCATCAGAGCAACAGCCAGCTCGACCCACCACCAGTCCCTCCCATCAGAAAAGTTGCACAAGCCTCTTAGATAGCCTCATCCACCAGAGGGCAGGCAGCAGAAGCAAGAAGAACTACAAGTCTGCAGCCTGTGGAACAAAAACCACATTCACAGAAAGACAGACAAGATGAAAAGGCAGAGAGCTATGTACCAGATGAAGGAACAAGATAAAACCCCAGAAAAACAACTAAATGAAGTGGAGATGGGCAACCTTCCAGAAAAATAATTCAGAATAATGATAGTGAAGATGATGCAGGACCTTGGAAAAAGAATGGAGGCAAAGATCAAGAAGAAATGTTTAACAAAGACCTAGAAGAATTAAAGACCAAACAAACATAGATGAACAATACAATAACTGAAATGAACTGAAAACTACACTAGAAGGAATCAATAGCAGAATAACTGAGGCAGAAGAACGGATAAGTGACCTGGAAGACAGAATGGTGGAATTCACTGCTGCAGAACAGAATAAAGAAAAAAGAATGAAAAGAAATGAAGACAGCCTAACAGACCTCTGGGACAACATTAAATGCAACAACATTCGCATTATAAAGGAGAAGAGAGAGAGAAAGGACCCAAGAAAATATTTGAAGAGATTTTAGTTGAAAACTTCCCTAACATGGGAAGGGAAATAGCCACCCAAGCCCAGGAAGCACAGAGAATCCCAGGCAAGATAAACCCAAGGAGAAACACGTTGAGACACATAGTGGTCAAATTGACAAAAATTAAAGACAAAGAAAAACAACAAGGGAAAAACAACAAGTAACATACAAGGGAACCCTCATAAGATTAACAGCTTATTTCTCAGAAGAAACTCTACAAGCCAGAAGAGAGTGGCATGATATACTTAAAGTGATGAAAAGGAAGAACCTACAACCTAGATGACTCTACCCAGCAAGGGTTTCATTCAGATTTGATGGAGAAATCAAAAAAGCTTCACAGACAAGCAAAAGCTAAGAGAATTCAGCACCAGCACACCAGCTGTATAACAAATGCTAAAGGAACTTCTCTAAGTGGGAAACACAAGAGAAGAAAAGGACCTACAAAAACAAACCCAAAACAGTTAAGAAAATGGTAATAGGAACATACATACCGATAATTACCTTAAATATGCATGCATTAAATGCTCCAACCAAAAGACACAGGCTTGCTGAATGGGTACCAAAACAAGACCCATATAAATGCTGTCTAAAAGTGACCCACTTCAGACCTAGGGACACATACAGACTGAAAGTGAGGGGATGGGAAAAGATATTCCATGCAAATGGAAATCAAAAGAAAGCTGGAGTAGCAATACTCATATCAGATAAAATAGACTGTAAAATAAAGAATGTTACAAGAGACAAGGAAGGACACCATAATAATCAAGGGATCAATCCAAGAAGAAGGTATAACAATTATAAATATATATGCATCCAACATAGGAGCACCTCAATACATAAGGCAAATGCTAACAGCTTTAAAAGAGGAAATTGATAATAGTGGGAGACTTTAAAACCTCACTTACACCAATGGACAGATCATCCAGACAGAAAATTAATAAGGAAACACAAGCTTTAAATGACACAATAGACCAAATAGATTTAATTGATATTTATAGGACATTCCACCCCAAAACAGCAGATTACACTTTCTTCTCAAGTGCACATGGAACATTCTTCAGGATAGATGACATCCTGGGTCACAAATCAAGCCTTGGTAAATTTAAGAAAAATGAAATTCTATCAAGCATCTTTTCCGACCACAATGCTATGAGATTAGAAATAAATTACAAGGAAAAAAACGTAAAACACACAAACATGGAGGCTAAACACTACGTTACTAAATAACCAAGAGATCACTGAAGAAATCAAAGAGGAAATCAAAAAATACCTAGAGACAAATGACAATGAAAACACGACAATCTAAAACCTATGGGATGCAGTAAAAGCAGTTCTAAGAGGGAAGTCTATAGCAATACAATCCTACCTCAAGAAATTAAAAAGAGGGGCTTGCCTGGGGGCACAGTGCTTAAGAATCTGCCTGCCAATGCAGAGGACATGAGTTCAAGCCCTGGCCTGGAGAGATCCCACATGCCATGGAGCAACTAAGCCCACGTGCCACAACTACTGAGCCTGGGCTCCAGAGCCTGCATGCCACAACTACTGAAGCCTGTGTGACTAGAGCCCATGCTCTGCAACAAGAGAAGCCACCACAATGAGAAGCCCATACACCGCAAAGAAGAGTAGCCCCCGCTTGTTGCAACTAGAGAAAAGCCCGCGCACAGCAACAAAGACCCAATGCAGCCAAAAATAAATAAATTTATATTAAAAAAAAAAGGAGACAAGAAAAATCTCAAATAAACAATCTAACCTTACACCTAAAGGAACTAGAGAAAGGAGAACAAACAAAACCCAAAGTTAGTAGAAGGAAAGAAATCATAAAGATCAGAGCAGAAATAAATGAAATAGAAACAAAGAAAACAATAGTAAAGATCAATAAAACTAAAAGCTGGTTCTTTGAGAAGATAAACAAAATTGATAAATCTTTTAGCTGTCAAGAAAAAGAGGGAGAGGATTCAAATCAATAAAATTAGAAATGAAAAAGGAGAAGTTATAACGGACACTGCAGAAATACAAAGCATCCTAAGAGACTACTGCAAGCAACTCTATGTCAATAAAATGGACAACCTGGAAGAAGTGGACAAATTCTTAGAAAGGCATAGCCTTCCAAGACTGAACCAGGAAGAAGTAGAAAATATGAACAGACCAATCACAAGTAATGAAATTGAAACTGTGATTAAAAATCTTCCAACAAACAGATGTCCAGGACCAGATGGTTTCACAGGTGAATTCTATCAAACATTTAGAGAGGAGCTAACACCCATCCTTCTTAAAGTCTTCCAAAAAACTTCAGAGGAAGGAACACTCCCAAACTCATTCTATGAGGCCACCATCACCCTGATACCAACACCAGACAAAGATACTGCAAAAAAAAGAAAATTACAGACCAATATCATTGATGAATATAGATGCAAACATCCTCAACAAAATACTAGTAAACAGAATCCAAGAGCACATTAAAAGGATCATATACCACGATCAACTGGGATTTATCCCAGGGATGCAAGCGTTCTTCAATATACACAAATCAATCAATGTGATACACCATATGAACAAATTGAAGAAGAAAAACCACATGATCATCTCAATAGATGCAGAAAAAGCTTTTGACAAAATTCAACACCCACCTATGATAAAAACTCTCCAGAGAGTGAGCATAGAGGGAACCTACCTCAACATAATAAAGGCCATAACTGAAAGCATTTCCTCTAAGATCAGGAACAAGACAAGGATGTCCACTCTTGCCATTGTTATTCAGCATAGTTTTGGAAGTCCTAGCCACAGCAATCAGAGAAGAAAAAGAAATAAAAGGAATAGAAATTGGAGAAGAAGTAAAACTGTCACTGTTTGCAGATGACATGATACTATACATAGAGAATCCTAAAGATGCCACCAGAAAACTACTAGAGCTAATCAATGAATTTGGTAAAGTTGCAGGATACAAAATTAATGCACAGAAATCTCTTGCGTTCCTATACACTAACAATGAAAAATCAGAGAGAAATTAAGGGAACAATCCCATTCTCCATTACAAGAAACAGAATAAAATACCTAGGAATAAACCTACCTAAGGAGGTAAAAGACCTGTACTCAGAAAACTATGACACTGATGAAAGAAATCAAAGATGACACAAACGGTTGGAGAGATAGACCATGTATTTGGACTGAAAGAATCAATATTGTGAAAATGACTATACTACCCAAAGCAATCTACGGGTTCAATACAATCCCTTACAAATTACCAATGGCAATTTTCACAGAACTAGAACAAAAAATCTTAAAATTTGTATGGAGACACAAAAGACCCCAAAGAGCCAAAGCAATCCTGAGGGAAAAAGAAAACGGAGCAGGAGGAATCAGACTCCCTAACTTCAGACTATACAATAAAGCTACAGTAATTAAGACAGTATGATACTTGCAGAAAAACAGAAATATAGATCAATGGAACAGGATAGAAAGCCCAGAGATAAACCCACGCAACTATGCTCAGCTATCCAACTATAATTAGTTGTATCTTCTTGCCAAAGAGGGCAAAGATATACAATGGAGAAAAGACAATCTCTTCAATAAGTGGTGCTGGGAAAACTGGACAGCTACATGTAAAAGAATGAAATTAGAACACTCCCTAACAGCATAAACAAAAATAAACTCAAAATGGATTAGAGACCTAAATGTAAGACCAGACGCTATAAAACTCTTAGAGGAAAATATAGGAGGAACACTCTTTGACATAAATCACAGCAAGATCTATTTTGACGCACCTCCTAGAGTAATGGAAATATAAACAAATGGGACCTAATGAAACTTAAAAGCTTCTGCACAGCAAAGGAAACTATAAACAAGATGAAAAGACAACCCTCAGAATGGGAGAAAATATTTGCAAATGAATCAGTGGACAAAGGATTAACCTCCAAGATATATAAACAGCTCATGCAGCTCAATATTAAAAAAAAAAAAAACACAATCCAAAAATGGGCAGAAGACCTAAATAGACATTTCTCCAAAGAAGACATACAGATGGCCAAGAGGCACATGAAAAGATGCTCAACATCACTAATTATTAAAGAAATGCAAATCAAAGCTACAATGAGGTATCACCTCACACCGGTCAGAATGGCCATCATCAAAATATCTACAAACAATAAATGCTGGAGAGGGTGTGGAGGAAACAGAACCATCTTGCCCTGTTGGTGGGAATGTAAATTGATACAGCCACTATGGAGAACAGTATGGAGGTTCCTTAAAAAAAACTAAAAATAGAACTACCATATGACCCAGCAATCCCACTACTGGGCATATACCCTGAGAAAACCATAATTCAAGAAGGGACATGTACCACAATGTTCACTGAAGCACTATTTACAATAGCCAGGACATGGAAGCAACCTAAGTGTCCGTTGACAGATGAATGTATAAAGAAGATGTGGTACATATATACAATGGAATATTACTCAGCCATAAAAAGAAACGAAATTGAATTATTTGTAATGAGGTGGATGGACCTAGAGTCTGCCATACAGAGTGAAGTAAGTCAGAAAGAGAAAAACATTGACTCCTTAAAAAAAAAGAGAGAAAAACAAATACCGTATGGTAACACATATATATGGAATCTAAAAAAAAAACAAGAAAATGGTTCTGATGAACCTAGTTGCAGGACAGGAATAAAGACACAGACCTAGAGAATGGACTTGAGGTTACGGGGAGGGGGTAGGGTAAGCTGGGAAGAAGTGAGAGAGTGAGGGCTTCGCTGGTGGTTCAGTGGTTAAGAATCCGCCTGCCAATGCAGGGGATACGGGTTCGAGCCCTGGTCCAGGAAGATGCCACATGCCACAGAGCAACTAAGCCCATGCACCACAACTACTGAGCCTGCACTCTAGAGCCCGCAAGCCACAACTACTGAGCCTGTGTGCCACAACTACTGAAGCCCGTGTGCCTAGAGCCCGTGCTCTGCTACAAGAGAAGCCACCACAATGAGAAGCCTGCACACCGCAATGCAGAGTAGCACCCGCTTGCCACAACTAAGGAAAAGCCCGCATGCAGCAACAAAGACCCAAGGCAGCCAAAAATGAATAAATAAGTAAAATAATTTTAAAAAAAAAGAAGTGAGAGAGTGGCATGGACATATATACACTACCAAATGTAAAATAGGTAGGTAGTGGGAAGCAGCTGCATAGCACAGGGAGATCAGCTTGGTGCTTTGTGACCAACTAGAGGGGTGAGATAAGGGAGGGTGGGAGGGAGATGCGAGAGGGAGGGGTTATGGAGATATATGTATGTATATAGCTGATTCACTTTGTTATACAGCAGAAGCTAACACAACATTGTAAAGCAGTTATACTCCAATAAAGATGTTAAAAAAAATAGACACATGCACCCCAATGTTCATTGCAGCACTATTTACAATAGCCAGGTCATGGAAGCAACCTAAATGCCCATCGACAGATGAATGGATAAAGAAGATGTGTTACGTATATACAATGGAATATTACTCAGCCATAAAAAGGAACGAAATTGGGTCATTTATAGAGACATGGATGGACCTAGAGATTGTCATACAGAGTGAAGTAAGTCAGAAAGAGAAAAACAAATATCGTACATTAACGCATATATGTGGAATCTAGAAAAATGGTACAGAGGAACCAGTTTGCAGGGCAGAAATAGAGACACAGATGTAGAGAACAAACATATGGGCACCAGGGAAGGAAAGTGGGTGGGGGTTTGGTGGTGGTGGTATGAATTAGGAGATTGGGATTGACATGTATTCACTAATATGTATAAAATAGATAAGTAATAAGAACCTGCTGTATAAAAAATAAATGAAATTCAAAAAAATTTAAAAAGAACACTATGAAGTTTTTACAATAAGGAAGTATATCTCTATGTGTTACCTGGAAAGGTGCCCGCCCCAAGTGTATAAAGTAGTTGGATATGAACCCTTTTATGTAAAAAAAAAATAGCCTATACAATAAGAATAGTTCCCAGTTTTTGAGGGCTAATGATCATCTGGGCCTGTTATAACCACTTTTTTTTTTTGCGGTGCGCAGGCCTCTCACTGTTGTGGCCTCTCCCGCTGCGGAGCACAGGCCCCGGACATGCAGGCTCAGGGGCCATGGCTCACGGGCCCAGCCGCTCCGCGGCATGTGGGATCTTCCCGGACCAGGGCACGAACCCGTGTTCCCTGCATCGGCAGGCGGACTCTCAACCACCGCACCACCAGGGAAGCCCTGTTATAACCACTTTTACATTATCTTGTCTCATTTGATCATCACAGCAACGCTTTGGGGTAGGCACAGTTTTAGGCACCTTTCTATAGAGGAGGAAACTTTCACAGAGAGGTTAGGAAACTTGCCTAAGATCACACAGCTGGAAAGTCGAGAGCCAGGAAATGAATCCAGAGTCTGACTTCCAAAAATATATTCACTAAATGGGTGTAGAGTGATTATTTCAGGGGGTGGAGAGGGTTGAGTTGAGGTTCAGGAGACCCTGGGATGTCAGATGAAGGTCCAGATGTCAATGCTTTTCTTAGGGCACTGTGTGATCTCAGGCAAGTCAGCTCCCTTCTTGGTGCTCACCTGGGAACCCAGGGTGGTGGGCCAGAGCTACTGAGAAGAATCAATTGGATAATGTCGCCAGAGTGCCCAGCTCGGGGCCTCAAGACATGGTAGCTCACAGCAAATGTTATGCATGTTTGGGGAAGCAGACCTGACCTTGGCTGCCTGAAAGCCTTGTTCCATTTTCTGCATCCAAGGCCACACAGAGTCTCCCCAGGGCCTGGGTACTTGGTTCAAGGCCACTGTCTACATGGGGCTCCAGGGCTCCCCGCTGTCGCCCATCGAGCTGCTCCCACTATGCTGGAATGTGACTCCCTGGGTGGCCCAGCCAGGGGAATGCGCAGGGGTCATTCTTGACATAGCTGAGCTCTGGGCACAAGGTGCTAAGAGCAGGGCAGGCAATTTCAAAGGACCTTTGCTGCATCTCTTGAAAGATGTGACTCTAAAACTTGTCCTGCCTCAGCGGAATACACAGCTTGAAAGGGAAGTCGAGTTAGGAGCAGGTGGCTCAGGCCTTTGGTGCCTGCCAGGTGAGGGAGTGCTCGTGGGCAGCTCCCAGTCTGGACTGTGCATTTGGTTTCCTGCACCTCCCCTCTGAGCTGCTAATTCACGTCTATTTTTGTGATTATTTGGTGATTCCCTCATGCCTCCCCCCCCCCCATTTCCCGCAAAGGCCTGGGACCTTGTCAGTTGCTCTCTCTGTGTACACAGTATGACTTGCAGTAGGTGCTGAGTAAATATTTCTCGAATAAATGGATTGCCCCCTTCCGCCAGTTTTGTCATGTTGGAAAGGCCCTGGGATTTATTTATTTATTTATTTATAACAGATTTATTGACGTCTAATTGATATACAAAGAAATGCACATATTTAATGTGGGCAATTTGATGAGTTTGGACATGTGCAAACACCCATGATACCATCACCACAATCAACATAATAGACATATGCAACACCTTCCAAAGTTTCCTTGTGTCCTTTTGTTTTCGTTTTTTGGAGTGCACAATACCATCCTGTTAACAACTGGCACTACGTTGTACAGCACATCTTTAAAACTTATTCACCTAGCATAACTGAACTTTATAAAAGATAGTTATTTTTAATTGCTTAAATTACAATACAGAGTTTAATTTTTCCTTTCACTATCCAAAAATGCATATACAACATAATACCTAAAAAAATGTTGTCATCAATAGATAAATTTTCGGGGGGTCTTTACATGTTTTGGCATCTGTCAAGGATAAAGAAAGGTCTTTCTGATATAGTGATATTTGAACACAGACTGGGAGGAAATAATGAACGTTCCAGACAGAAGGAACACTAAGGGCAACAACCCTGAGGTAGAAGCACATGTGGCAAATTCAGGGAAGACCAAGGACACCAGTATGGTTGGTGCAAGTGCACAAGCTGAAGGCCCTGGGATTTAATCCTGCTTCTAGGACTAGTTGGGTAACTTTGAACTTTGCTTTCAAGGCGATAAGGCTCCGAAGCCAGCCTGTCTGGGTTTGAACCCAGGTTCTGCCTCTTCTTCCTAGCCACGTCAACTGAGGAAAGTTTCTGAACGTCTCTGTGCCTCGGTTTCCTCATCTGGGAAATGGGGCCCTCGCTGTGCCTACATCACAGATCAGCGTGAAGGATAAATGGCTCAGCACGTAAGTGGCAAGCACTTACAATAAGGCAAGGCACAGAGTAAGGTCTAGATAAATATTAACTCATATTATTTTATTATTAAATCAACTTTATTAAGGTGTAACTTACAAACAATAACAGGCATTCATCTTAAGAATACGATTTGATGAGTTTTGATGGATATGTATACACCTATGTAAGCACAACCTCAATCAGATGACAATCCCACCTCCGCAAGTGTTCCCTCTGCCCATTCGGTCAACCCCCTCTCCCCTGGCCCTCACTTGTATGCCCTCTGTCTCCATAGCCCAGTTTTGATGGTTCTGGATCTTTATATAAACAGAGTCTTACAGTGTGTGCTCCAGCCTCTGGCTCCTTTTTCTCAATGTGTTTTCATCCATGCTGTTGTGTATATTGGTAGTTTGTTCCTTTTTATTGCTGTGACTCATGTTATTACCAGTGATTTTCTCAGTCTCAGTTTCCTCTTCTGTGAAACGAGGTTAATAATTTCCACCTCATAGAATGTGATGAAGGAGAAACATGACCCTGAGTAGTGTGGCCACATCACCGATCCCCACACAGAGGACCCTTCATCCTGCACTCAAGCCATGCTCTCCCACCACCTCCCCCTGGTCCCCAGAGAGGGGCCCTTCCAATGTCACCAGGACCCTGGAGCCCAGAGGGTCAAGGGCTTTGCGGCGTCGACTGGGGAGGGCCCTATGAATAGATGCACAGCCGTGAGATGATGGCTGTGTTTATAAAGCAGACTGTTATTTTTTAATTCTTCTCCTTGTGTCCTTTCCCCTACTTCTCTCTTTCAAGGATAATTAAAATGCAAGCTGGCACTCCCTGCGAGGAGACAGCTGAAGATTTAATTGCCCCAAGAAAAATTTTCCAGTGAAAGGTCTTGCGGTAATGGCAGCTCCTGGCCTGGCTGCCCAAGAGGCTTTGCATCTCGCACATAATATTAGCGGTAATGCCTTCATCTGCATGTGCATGGGTTCCATTTACTGGCACGGAAGGAGTCAGGGCAGAACGGAGCCGACAGCCTCAGTCGGGCCATCGCCTTCTCACCATTAAACTCTCACCCGGCCTCACTCTGGAGACAGGTCTGTGGCCCAGATCCATGCGGCTGGCTGCCACACCAGCTGACCCTGCCCCGAGCGGGCCTGTGGGGTCAGGAGGCCTGGGCGCCTGGGAACAGCCCCGTCCACCACCAAGGTCTGGCCTGTCGTCCTTGAAGTGGGGCCAGGAGGACACGTCTGCTGAGCGGCCAAGCCCCACCAGCTCTCCACGTCGGGCCAACTGCCAGCTGTGCTTGGGTTGCGTAATTTCAGGGCAGAGAAAGATCTTGCAATCTCTCATTCTGTTTTCCAAGTGTGGTACCAGTTTCCCCAGATAAGGCATCAAGGGCTCAGACAAGGGTCCCTGGCTCCTTGCCTGTTGGGGAGCGTGCATCAATTTTTTAAAAAGTGATCGCTCTGAACCCTGGATCATGATGAGAGGCAGAGTGACTCATTGGGAAAGTCAGACGGACTGGGGTTTGAATCCTAGTTCCAAACCTGCCAGCTGGCAGGTTTTAGTTCTCCTAAGATGCCGTGCAGTCTCCAATTTCGGGACCTTTGTGCATGCTCTTCTTTCCCCACCTTTCTTCCCTCCCTCCATCCTTTCCTTCCATCCTTCTTTCCTTCCTATCCAGACATCCATCCTCCCATGCATCTATCCATTCATCTTCCCTCCATCCTCCCATCCTTCCATCCCTCGTCCCATCCATCCAACAAATATTTATTGGACATAGCCTGTGAGCCGAGCACAGGAGTTACATTAGTAAGCAAAGCTGACAACCCCTTGCCCTGAGGCAGCTCCCAGGGCAGTGGAGGAGAGGGGTGTTAAGTCACCACAAGGTCAATATATACTTACAAATTGCGACCAGGGCTGCAACGGAGAAGTTCTGGACAGGTTGTTACCGTGGTGTTCAACAAAGGAACTCAGCCCATCTTTGATTTGGAGGACAAGCCGGAAAGACGTAGCAAGTGTTCCCGGCAGGGGGAACAGCATGTGCAAAGGCCCTGTGGTTCCTGCCAGGAAGTGTCGGGAGCCTGGAGTTGCCAGTGGAGGGAGTGATGGGGAGAGTAACACAGGGCCAGCCCCCACGGGGAAGGCAGAGCCTGCACCGGCGCCTCCACACCCTCTTTCTCTGGCTCATTCTTACTCATCCTTTAGGGCTCAGCTCAGGAATTACCCCTCCAGGAAGCCTCTCTGCCCTATGCAAGTTGAGTGAGACCTGTGTACTTTCTCCTAATAGGAAAAAGTGTCCAAAACTCAGAAATAAGGCAAAGAAGGTGGCACTTCCTTTCGTTGCCATACTGGGGCATTTTTTAAAAGGCCCACTAAAGGATTAGTTAGTTTTGTGGGATATGTACCCGAGTTTGACTTTGCTATTCTGTGCTTGTCATGTTTTATCATTTCCTGAAATGTCAAGTTGACACCCCCTTGTTCTAGTGGCACTCATGCAGTGTTAGGATTATTACTAGGAGCTCTGGCTCCCTCACCCTTCCTGGGCTCACAAGGGTATGGTCATCTTTTGTCAACATTGTATCCTCAGAATTTTGCACAGGGCCAGGTTCACAGCCTGAGAAATAATTATTGGCTGAATGAGTGATCTTGACCTTATCTCTTCACTTCTCTGAGCCTCAATTTTCTTATCTGTGAAATGGACATCATAGCACCCATCTGCAAAGGAAGTAAAGTTTCAGTGAAATACAGAATTCAGTTCCCTGCAATCCTGTGGGCTTCAGTCCCCCTTCTCCCAGGGGCTGGATCCCAAAGGTAGGAAGTGAAGATCTGGTGTGGGGAGCTCATGGTCTGGTTGGGGGTGGTACTTAGTCACTGGAGGAAGGGAAGGTGACTGTGGGGCTAGGGCAGCCAGAGGCAGCTCCATGTGGTATTTGTTGGGACAGGGAGACCATCCTGGCTGGGGAAGAGCAGGAAGTAACCTTAAATAGACCAGGTAGGGTATAAGGAAGAGACCCTGGAAACCAGGCTGAGGTGTTGGATTCCCCAAAGTTGGTAAGAGGGAGCCGTCCTAGGCTAATGAGGGAGGGAGGGACTTGATAAAATCATTTCAGCCAGGAGAGGGGAGCCACCATGGTTGAGCTCCTCTGAGAACCTGGCCTTGGGGTGTGTGTGTGTGTGTGTGTGTGTGTGTGTGTGTGTGTGTGAAATTGTGTGTGAATCTGTATGTGGGGGGGCATGTGAGAGTGGGGGTGTGAATGTGGGTGTGGGTGTGAAGGTATATGTGTGTGACTGTGCGTGTGAGCGTGTGTGAATATGTGTGTGTGTTGACTGCCATCTGCACCACACTGTTGCAAAGGGCTGATCTATTCTCTATCTAACCTTCACTGGAGCCCCCTGAGCTGAAGACTACTACTCCCCCATCTCACAGGTGACCAAATGGAGGCTCAGAGGCGAAGACACTTGCCCAAGGTCACAGGGTGAGGACTGCGCAGCTGTCTTGACACCCCCGGGTGGAGAGAGGAGGGGTTTGGGCGCAGGGTGAGGAGGGAAGGAGGGGGGTAATTAAGGGAGTCTCAGTAGACAAAGTGATGACAGATAAATGGTTCCTCACTGTTTCTCGTGCTGTTGAGGTCACCTGGATGTTATCTCAAAGGAATTCAGCAATGCTCCCTAACCCCTCACCTGGGCCAGGCCCTGGGCTGAGCTCCTGGACAAAAGATAAGGTGTGGGCTCCACGTTAAGAAAGTGTCAGGTTGGGGCAGGCATCAAAGTTGGGGGTGGGGTGGGGTTGAATCCCCAGGGAACCAGGGCACCAGTCTTCTTAAAACTCTGAGGTATAACTTATATGCAGAGAAATGCAGATATTCAGTATGTACTCGATGGATTTTTATATCTGCAAGTCCCCACATAACCACCACTCGGGTGGGGAAACAGCATCCCATCACCCCCAGAGGGCCCCCAGAGGGCCCCTAGGCCTTCTCCCCTTCACTGCTTCCTCCAAGGATAGCCCCCACTCTGACCTTTGTCCCCAAGCTCTTGCCTGTTTTTGAACATCTGGGGCCCATGTCTCTTTGGAAAGCATTTTAAATTTCATAATCCTGTATTCAGAAAACAGACCCAGATTCCAGTCAAACACAGTGCCATGGTTAAGGGGGGGACAGAGGGGACCACAGTGGTGGCAGGCTGAACCCTGGGGAGGCCCAAGGGTACATTGGCTGGCTGGTGACCGGACAGGGGAGCGAGACCACCCTGAGACTGCATGATGTTTCCTGGCTCCCAATAGAGTCCAGTGCACCCCAACCCTGTATGTGGCCACTGCTGTCTCTCCAGCAGCCCCCTGTCCCCATCATGCCCGTCCAGTGCCCACCCATACCCACAGTGGCACCACTGTCCAGATGGACAGTGGCTCTTGAACAAAATTCATAGTCTCTCTGTGCTTCAGTTTCTCTGTTAAACCGGGGATAATCTTAGGACCTACCTTACAGGTGTGTTAAGAGGCTGGAGTGAACTGATATTAAATAAATTAATATTTGTACAGAGTTTAGGAGACTTTCTGATATGTGTAAGGGCTTATGTTAAAACTAAATAAAATAAACTAATGTGGATCGAATCTTGGCTGGTGTGAATATGCTAGAAGACGCAGGCGCTTTTACAGTTGGGCATCAGAACCTTGAGAAGGGGCAGAGATTTTCGTGATTATAATGTAAAGTGGGCAGGGGCTGCAGAAGGGAGAGCACGGGTCCTCAGGGATGGGGGCGGGTTGCGGGGGTCCTATCGCTCTCCTTTGCACAAGGAACACCCAGGAGGTGCCTGATAAATGCCGAATGCTTGACTTATTTCCCGGCAGGAGGGAGAGCGTCACTTGAGTCCCATGAACTTAGATTTCGCCTGCCAACCTCAGCCCTAGAGATACGGGCTGTGGAGAAGTGAGGCCCAGGTGCTGCGTGAATTACGCCCCCCGGTCTCCTCGCCTGGATGTGCAGTCGGCACCCCCACTCCCGCCTTCCCAGAGAACGAAGGCATTTCCCCACCTGCTCAGCCTGTATTCAGGCCTGGAACACCTCATCCTGCAAGCAGCACATGTATTTCAAACGTTGGGGCCAAGGGAGGAGCTGAGTTCTCCGTCACAGCCAAGGTCCCGGAGGGTGAGGCAGGTGACCTCTCTGAGCCCAGCAGGAAGCTCCTTGCCTACTGTGTGGTCACATGGACCAGGCCAAGGGCTCAGGGCTGATCCGGGTGGGCTTGTGGATCCAAGTGCAAGTCCCAGCTTGACTAAAGATTCATTGTGTGAGATTGGCCAGGTCACGTGCACTTCTGAGCCTCAAATTTCTGTCCCTCTCTGCAAAATGGGCACAGCCACCACCGCTACTGGACAGTTAGGAGAATTAAACACGATGGAGAGACTTCCCTGGAGGTCCAGTGGTAAAGAATCTGCTTTACAATGCAGGGGATGTGAGTTCGATCCCTGGTCAGGGAGCTAGGATCCCACATGCCGCGGGGCAACTGAGCCCGCAAGCCACAACTCTTGAGTTCGCGCACCTCAACAAGAGAGTCTATGTACCACAAACTGCAGAGCCCATGCGCCCTGGAGCCTGTGCGCCACAACTAGAGAGAAGCCCCTATGCCGCAACGAAAGATCCTGCATGCCTCAACGAAGATCCCGCGTGCCACAACTAAAGACCCGACGCAGCCAGAGGGAAAAGAAAAAAGAGAAAGAAGAGCCAGACTACTTGGGCTCTGCCATGGGGCATTAGGGAAATGACTTTGCTTCTCTGTGCCTTGGTTTACTCATCTGTAAAACAGGGATAATAAGAGTTCCTACCTCACATGGTGGTTGGGGGATTAAATGAGTTAATAACTGTAAAGCATTTGGCATATTACTCACCACAGCAGGCATTAGCTATTATTACTGCTAATAATTTTGCATAGTCAGGGCCAATATGTAATGTATTAACTCAGTGGCTAGAAGTTGGGCTCTGAAGCTGGCATCTAGAGTTTGAGTCTCAGCAACATCACTCATTAGTTGTGTGACCCCATAAAAGTTACACCACCTCTCTGTGCCTTGTCTATAAAACAAGGTCAGTACTATTATTTACCTGGAGTCGTAAGGTATAAAGGGGTTAATCAATGTAAAGTGCCGACACACAGTAAGCACTAACTATGAATGTTATGTTGCCATCATTATATAACTGTCATTAATATTAATATTCTTATGGAGGGGACATAAAGAAACTAACATTTATTGCGCACCTACTATATACTAGCACGAGACATGAATCATCTGGCAGGGTTATTCTAGGACAAGCATTAGCTTCCACATTTGGTAGAGGAGGCAAGTGGGGCCCCGAAAGGGTGACCTGCTTGTCCAAGATCCCACAGGTGGTAAGGGGTGACCAGACCCCACTGTGCAATGTTTAGGGCAGGAAGACCCAACGCTTAGTGAAGGCCTGCCATGTGAAGGGGCCAGTGAAGGCCCCTTTAATCTCCACACTAAACCTAGAGGGGGTATTATTGTCTGCATTGTGCCAATGATCAGCCTGAGCCTCAGAGAGGTGAGTGGTTTGTTCCCGCAGCTACAAAGTGGCAGAGCCGGGATTCAAACATGGTTTTCTGTTGGAATTCTGCTCAAGCAGGTGTTTGGGTTGCCTTACCCTGACTCCCTCTGAGCCAGGGGAAACAAAGTCTTTGGGTCTATAAAACACAAGAGAGCACCAAACGCTGAAGTCACTTCCAAGCCCTGGGGCCCACATGATCTTCTCCCAGGCTCGTGGGCGCAGGGACAAACTCACAGACACAAGGACACTCAACACCCAGAGGGGCCGTTGTTACCCAGAAATCTTTATTACAAAAATATTTTGCAAGCCAAAAAGTTTAAGTTGCAACTATATACAAAATAGGGCCTGTTTCCTTCCCCGCAGTTTGAAAATAAACTCCAGAAACCATGCTCCTTCCATACTGTTGTTTCGACTGCTTCCTTTTCCTGGGGTTCGGTTTACAAGGTATGGGAATCTCCAGGCTTCCGGGCTGAAGCTAAACTACGTGACTTTCTTGGCCTCATTCCTTACTCCCCTTCCAAAATTCAAAATAAAATAAAATTAAAATGGCACCAAGAAAACATTTTTTAAAAATTCTGTGTGTGTGTGTGTGTGCTCACATGCGTGTGCTCTCTCTGGGCAGAAGAGAGGGAGATCAAGGTTTACAAGCCAAGCTTTTGGAATCTGGAAATAGCTTGAGCCAGGTGGCTGGGCCACTGTGCTCCTAGATGCCACAGAGAAACTCTGGCTTGTGGGGCCAGGGCTGCCCACATGGCCTGTTGGCTCAGCCAGTTCCTGCATGCCATCATGTAAAACAGATCACTATCCCCCAGAGAGCTGGGTCTGCACTCGGCTCCCCGAGTTCCACCTGGAGGACCTGCTGATGGGCAGGATGGCTCAGCTTCTGCCTCTGACAGCCTGAGCCAGGAATCCCTCGGGCATCAAATGGCTGGACCCAGGGGGCAGTGAAGATTCGCATCTCAGCTCTGAGAGCTGATCAGTTACACGTGAAGACCGAATAAACAGGGCTTGCAACACCTGCTTGCACTGGGTCCAGCCAGGCCCCCACACTGAATTGGAGGGGTGCGGGGTCCGAGGATAACAGGGTCACGGCCTCTGCCCAACCTCTTGAGACAGAGTGACAGAAGGTGGGTCATTCCTGGCTTCACAGCTGCCCAGTCCTCCTGGCTGTCTTTGATTTATTCCAGTTTGATCTCGACAGGGTTTGGGAGCAGAAATGGAAGATTCCACCTTCAGAGATGAGCTCAGAGAGCTGGAATGGGGAAAACATCCAGGCACAGCTTCCTACCCCGCATGGCCCTAAAGTGCTTGTGAGCGATGGAGGGGAGGGATGGCATCTTTCCTCTCCCCTCTTCACAGGTGAGCAGACTGAGGCGTTGGGTCTTGGCCACACGGAGAAGGAGGCAGCCTGGAGAAGCAAGGGCAGGTTCAGACTTAGCACACTGGGGGCTCGGAAGGCAGAAGTACCAGCCTCGTGGAGAGAGGGCTAAGTGTCTCCATGGAGCAGCCCACCTGGAACCTTCTGCCCCACCCTCAAGCCGCTGGGACTGGGAGGAACTCAAGTTTCCGCTGTAAGAGAATCCCTCCAGGACAACCGACCGTTCAACCTTAGACTGCACAAGACCCAACCACACACTTCAACACATGACAAAGAGCCAGGATAACACTGCTGTTGTTTTAAGAAAAATACAGAACAAAACACCACAGATCAAATTTTCTAACACCTCAGTTTCAAGATTGCACATTTCACATTTCTCAATAATTTACAGGCGTCCACAGCAAGAGGTTGTGAGTTAGTGCTTGCTGAAGGAAGCGAGCTCAGGTATGGAAGGGAGAGGTGGGGCCACGTGGAGTTTCACCGTCGGAGGCCCTCCAGGTCTCGAGGGCCGTGAGGGGCGTTGTCTCAGTCCTTGGTGGCGGAGGACTTCCTCAGACGGTCCTCTCCTCCCCAGGGCTTGTGGCTGGTCAGGGCAGGGAGGGGAGACCAGGACTGCTGGCAGCCACGGCACCAAGTCTCGGGATGCGCGCCCAGCTTCTCCGTGGATGGGCAGTTCGATCTAAAGGGAAAACGTTCCCCAAAGCCCAGGCGGGTGGTGCTGGGAGGAGGAGGTGGGTTTTCTCCCTCCTCACTCTGGAAGATCGGGCTGCAGAGTGTCAAGGAGGCAGTCAGTGGTCTCCAAGACCATGACAAAGACCCACAGTTGATGGACAGAGGCGTGAGAGTTCTTGCACCCCTGATGGCTCTGGCCAGTTCCCAGGTCGGTTCCCTGCCTAGTCTGGCAACACTAGCCTCCATGTGTGGCCACATAGAGGGGCCATGGCTCCCGTGGAAATGCTGGAGAGCCAGCTGGGCTGGGGAGACAAGAGCTACCCTCACTGTTGGGTCCTGTCCCACCCTGGCCCTCCAGGGCCTGGGCTTGCTGTCCTCATCAAGGCTGCCCGCAATGGGACAGGAAGGCTCATGGGGACAGACCCTAGAGATGACCACGGCCCTGTTCACTTCCTCTGGACCTGGACACTGGCATACTCTGAGTAGGATGGCTCAGGCTTGGGAGCTGGCTGCTTGGGGTTCCGGCTGAGGTGGACCATGTCCAGGTCGGCGTAGGTGAGGGTGTCCTCGGACACAGGTGGTGGGCGGGCCTGAATGCTGGCATACTCCGTGTGGTTGTTGGGTTCGTCGGCCTTGGGGGTGGACTTCTTCCCCTTGGGCAGGTTCAGGTCTGCATATGTGATGTCGTTGTTGTCCTGGATCTAAATGAGATGGAGGGAAGGACATTCTGGAGCCCCCAGCCACTCGCTCACCCTCAGTACCAAGTCTGGTTGCTTCTGTCTCTCCTTGGCCTCCACTGGCTCAGCCCTAGTTCATGCCCCCTCTTCTCCGGCCAAGGCCACCTGTCTCCAGCCTTGCCCTTCCAATCAGCCTCTTCCTCACACGGCCTGAAGGGTCTTCTTAACCGTCACTGTCATGGCCTCCCGTCCCTGCTTCAACGTCACGCCCTCCTGCAGTTCTCGCCTGCCTTTCCTGATACTCTTTCCTCTGCCTACAGTGTCCAGCCCTCCTCCTTCTTGTAATGACACCCAATCCACCCTGTCAATTTCATCCTAAGACCCTCCTCTCAGCTGGGTCCAGAGCTCCGTCTCTGTGCTTCCTCAGTCTGTGCTTCTGCATCACAGCACCCACCACCTAGGGCTGTCTGTGCCTGTTTGGAGGTCTGAGAAGATGCAGACCCCCCAGTGGAAGCGGACATTCACTTATTTACTCAGTTATTCAACAAAAATTCACTAGGCATCTGTTATGATGCAGAAACCAAGGCTGGCACAGAAGAAGCCCCATGGATGTTAAATGAACGAATGAACAAGTGGTGGATGGATAAATGGATGGCAACAGTTTCAGCCCCGCTCTTGGTGAAGCTGGGGACTGGGGGACAGAAGACAGGGGTGTGTGAGAATGACGCCAGCAGTGAACAGGAGGTAAATGTTCTGTAGGCAGAAGTCGGAGTGTGAATCCTGGTTCTGCTCTCTCTGGCTGAGGAACTGGGCAGTTCACTTAGCCTCTCTGGGCCTTGGTTTCCCTATTTGTAAAGTGGGTCTAATAATAGTATCTATTGCCAGGGTCACTGGGAGGATCCGATGAGATGGTCCAGGTAAAGCTCTTAGGACGGAGCCTGGCTCATGCCAAGTGCACATATGTTCAGCACGTGTCAGCTGTCATCTGCCACCTGGCAAACCTGAACCTCTCCCACATGCTCATCTTATTACCCACAACTGCCGCCTTGAAATTACCCATCATGAATGACATACTTTGCTCCTTCTGTGCCTGGCACCTGCGCTATAGAAGTGGAGGGGAGCTACCAACACACGTGATCCTACCTGATGCACAAAAATAACCTCAGTCCCCAACAGCTGACAGGCGCCCTGCTCTCACGTGGATCACCCAATTTAGGCCCTAACACAACTCTGCTTGGTAGGAATTATTTACTCTATTTTACGGTGAAGAATCTGAGAGCCAGAGAAGTTAAATAATTGGGTCAAAGTCACACAGCTAGAAAAGAGCCAAGGTCTGCTGGCCTCTAAAGCTGTGGTCCGACAGCCCACAGCACTGGGAGCCCTAGTCACAGGGCTGCAAGCTCCACAAGAGCCTTGCTCACTGCCCAGGGCCTGGCACATAGTAGGTGCTCAGGAAGTCCCAACTGACTGTGAATTCTGTACAGGTTTCAGTACTCTTTTCGCCATCATTCTTTCCCTGCAAAGTTCCAGAAAGAACTTTGACTTTGAAAGCCCCAGAAAGTAAAATGACGGGGGAGAAGGCCTTCCTGTCCCATGACTGGAAATGGTCTTGGATTTCTAATCACCACCTGAGCTCATGCCCAGGACCCGCTGGAGGCAGGAAGGGTGGGGTGGGGCTGTGCTGGGTCAGGAGAGTTTTGGCCCAGAAGCACCGTGCCTCTCACCAGCCCTGACTCTCTTCAACAGACTACAGATATGACGATGACAACTGCCAGGGAAATGCCAAGGACAGCTGCCATGTTCTCATTCCAGGTTCAGGGTAGGGCCTGTCTCCTTACAAGGCTCAGAGGAGCCCTCTGCCTCCAAGGTCTGACAGCGTCAGCTGGTGCAGACAGGGCCAGAGTTCTTGGAAACAGGCCAGCCATGGTGCCTTGAAATCCCCTCAGTGATGCTGGGGCGAAAGTGCCAGCTCAAGGGAGTGTGCCCTTGCGTGAGGTCATTAATGACATGGGGTCTGCCCATCAGCAAAGGCAGTGCAGTGCTGCGTGTTACCCCGTGTGAGAGGCACGGGGCTGCAAGGGTGCTCCTGGTGGAAGGACTGGCTGGGCACGTGCACGGAGGCTGGATGGCGTGATGAACACTAAGCCCGACTCCAGGGCACCGTTTAGACAGAACACATGGTGGACGGTGCCCTTCCAAGCTGTGCAGTGTTTGGCACTGAGTCAGACAGGCGGGGACAGACTCTCGGTGGTATGATTTCCTTGCATCAACAGGAGTTGCAGATCCTGTTCTAAATTAAGACTCCTTCGCCAGGGTGGGCGGGTGCCAGGGGTGGAGGATCCTTGCTTTCCTGAGCCCCGCCTCCCTCTGCTCCAGCTGGGAGAGTCTGTCCCAGCCTGTTCCTGTTTCCCAGGAAGGGCATCTCACCAAGCACCGTACCTGGGTTGTTTCTCTAGTGTTCTTCTCGGGCTCATGCAACCTAAAAAGGAAAGAGACGCACAGATAAAAATACCCTCACTATCTCCAGTGCTCATGCAAATGGGTAAGAATAACATTTAGGTTCCACTTTCTATATGGGTGGGGGACATGGACGAGCGATTCCCAACAGAAACACAACTGCTTATCACATGTTTGGACCAAAGGGCTTTTCAGCATGTACTACCTTTTTTTCGTTTAACCTACTTTATCATCAAGGATCTTTAAAAATTATAATACTCGGTGCTGGGGAAGGTGCAGTGAAACTGGCAGGTTCACACACTGCTGGTGGGAGGGGCCGACCGACACGTCTTCTGGAAGCCGCTTGGCAAAGTCAAGAGCTTGGAAGTTGTCCTCATCTTTTGACTCATAATCACACACTTGGCCGGGTGGAGGGGGGATTCAAAATATAGAAAAAGCTTTATGCACAGAGGCATTTACCACAGAACGAGATGGGGGAGGAAGGTTTACACCTCACAGCTCCACCAACTGGGACTGGTTAAGGAAATTAGGATAGATTTGTAGATAAAGACTTAAAAGGTTTATGAGGAAGTTTTTTTGTTTTTTTTCTAATTACAAATGATTACATTAAAATGATAGGTATAAAAGCAAAATTCTCTGTGGAATGATTTCAATTATGAAAAATGTGTGGATAACACTGGAAGGAAACATAGTAAAATGTTAACAGCAGGTGTCCTTGGGTGGTATTTTCTCTTCTTTTTAGTTTCCCATGTTTTCCCAATGTTCTATATTATACACATCTAAGTCACCATTAAGAAAGGAAAAGAGAAGGACCAAGTGTTCTGGTTAATCAAAGAAGCCCTTCAAGCACTTGATTCTGTAATTGGAGGCCGTGGCTTGGCTCACTGCAGGGTCACAGTCAAGGTGGTGAGCAAACCAGAGCCACTGGCTCTGCAGGAGTTGTGTAAATTCTCAAGCTGGCCACTCTGGGGATGTTAGCCTGGATCATGTCAGAAATGAGCAATGGGGCTTGGCAGTGGGGTTATTAATGGATTTGGCATGAGCGCTTGGCTCAGAAAGCAGTTCTGGGGCAGGACGGGCCCCACGTGGCCACAGCAACGGCCCTCCAGGAGCAGGGACACCGTCTGGAGGGGACTATCACTCACTCAGCTCCATCCATACCCCTCCTGCTTCCAACGGGTCTGGCTTCCCACTGCCTTCGGTTCAAGTCCAATGCCTCACGCTGCTCGTAAGCCCTGTGCAGTCTGTCCCTGGCTGACCTCCCTAGGGGTCATTCACTCCCTCGCCCTCATTCACCCACTTATTCACTCACCCAATATTTCTCAAGGGCTACTTGATGTGGCCCACTTTACATGTCAACAACAGCCTTGAAGAACCCCCTCAACCACTTTTCCTCTTGGTTAAGCTTTGCTCACCCTTCAAGACTCAACTACGTTGTCACTTCCTTGGGAAGGCTCTGACAGTGCGGGCTGGCTGGGCTGCCCCTCCGTGGCAATTTCAAACTTCTTGCATATTTTCCCACCTGGTTTGTGTGTCTGGCTGTCTGCCATGCTTCTTTACCACATAGTTATGGGTGCTCAAAACTGACTTGGAATGAATGACAATCAGGCTGCCCCAGGGCCTTTGCACACTCATTCCTCCTTGCCTCTTCATCTGATTCACTCCTTCTCTTCCCTCAGAGCTGTTTCACATAGTTCTTTCTCAGGGAAACCTTCACTGAATCCCAAACTCCATTCTCAGAACACTGGGCTCCTCTCTCAGAGCAATTATTACAGAACAGAAGCAGTTATCCATTTTTCACGTCTGTCTCTCCTCCGGTCCCTCCTGTCTCAGTGGATGGCATTGTTGTTACTCATCCCTGTGCTCGGCTAAGGAAGTGGGAATCACCCCTGATTCTCCTCCCTCCTCCTTTAAAACCTGTGTCTAATCCACTGCAAGGTTTGTCGACTCTGCCTCCAAAGTACATATCGAACCCCTCCACTCCGTCATCATCACCATCCAGGTTTTAAATTTCTGAGGAGCCTCTGGCGTCTCTGCTCTATTCCTGCCCTGCCTGCACTCCACTCCCCACATGTAAAATGCATCTGCGATGTCATATCATCTTTCTGCTTAAAACCCTCAACTCCTTCCCACCACACAGTGAAATCCATCTCCGAGTCCTGACTGCCTGGCCTGCGTGATGTGCCCCCACCAAATGCTCTAGTCCTCTGTCTCCGCCCTCGAGCACTCAGCTCTGGCCCCCTTGCCTCCTCCATGGTCTGTGAACACGTCCAACTGCTCCTGCCTCGGGGTCTTGGCACTGGCCACTCCCTCTGCCTGGCCCACTCTTGTCCCCGACAACCCCATGGCTAGAGACTTCTCGCCCCTCAGCTGTCTCCTAAATGTCCCCTCCTTAGATGGCCTTCCCTGACCGCCGACCGCACACCCAACCCCCTGCCCCCCCAACATCTGCTCTGCACCTGACTTTGTGTTATTTAGTCAGTGCCTGCAGCACATCGTGTATTAACCTCCTAGCTTGTTTGGTAACTTGCCTCCCTGTGGACCACTAGCTCCATGTGGGCAGGGACTAGGCCCGTGTCATTCACCGCCGGAGCCCTGACACCTAGTAATGGGCCGGTGCACCGTTAGCATGCCATAGATGTTTGCTGAATGAATGAACATCTCTCCCATGGGATCAAAAGTGCCACGAGACCAGGGTTAGTGTCTTTTTTGCTACTCTTTGCAATCCCCCGGCTTAAGGCCTGGCGCTCAATCCAGATGAATAAATGAAAAGAGTCAGGGAAGCCTTAAATATTCCAAGAATAAATTCAGTGAATGTCTGACAAGTGAACAAATGGCCGACCGAATGAACCCCAGTGCCCAATTAAGGGAGCAGAGCCACATTTTTCTCTCATCTGAGCTGGGGAAGATTACAACGTTCTCCTGTACGTTCCTAACCTAGGGAGTTAGAAATAGCCAGTCCCCCCACTGGCCCTGCAATCTGATGGGCCCTCTGAGCTCAAAGTGGTGGCATTGCCCCCTCCCCTGCTCCGCCCCCTCCCGGGGTGCTGGGTCGTTACCCATGCCAATGTCCTCTGGAAAGCGTCTGATCCCAGTCAGCCTAGCTGAAGCTGGCGGCTGCATGGGAAAGCGCCATTACCGCTCACTAGCTAACGCTTTGGCTTAGAGAGATGAAAGGGAGCAAGTGATCTCACGGCTCCCTCGGTAGGCTCATGCTGGAAAAATAAAAAACAGGCAGAAAACGGTTGGCTTCTCTGGGGAAGAAGAAACAGGCAGCAAGAGGCACTGGATCAGTGATGAAGAGCCTCCGCTGCAGCGTCAGAGAAATCTGGGTCGACTCGTGGTTCAGCACTTACTAACTGCGGGACCTTGGGAAGGTCACACGACTTCTCTGAGCCTCAGTTTCCTCAACCACAACATGGGGACAATAATAAGCTTCTAGAGCAGGGTTTCTCAAAGTCCAGCTCGGAAGCAGCAGCATCAGTGCCACCTGAGAACTTGGTAGGAATACAAATTCCGCATCAGAAACTCAGGGGGTGGGGCCAGTAATCTGCATTTTAACAAGCCCTCCAGGGAATTCTGCTACACACTCAAGTTTCAGAACCTCTGTTGAATTAAACTGGGACAAGAGTAAATCATAGGATTTTTGCAATAATTAAATCACCAATGGGCTAATATAGGTAAAATCATGGATCTGTGCCTGGAACACGGTGAATGCTCAATAAATGTTAGCCGCAGATGCTGTTGTCATTATTATTATTGACACACCCCTTTTCTTCCAGAAATGTACTAATTGAGGAGATGACATGTAAAAAATAGTGACAACAATAAAAACAAAACAAAAAAGAGAGATCCTTCCATATTTGGGGCTGTGAAGCCACCGACAGGGAGAGTTTTAGGGATTCAGGAAGTTAGAGATCGGGGATTGCTGTGGTGGTTTGGGGTGGCATTTGTTCATTCATTTATTCAACAAACCTTTACTGAGCACCCATTCCATTCCGGGCATGGTGCCAAGTTCAGCAGCAATTAGCAGTGAACATGAGGGAAGTAATCCCTGCCTTCGAGAGGGGTGGGTTATACTATGGGGACAAGTGCAGAGACAACTTGGACACACTGGGGTGTCCATCCAGGGGCATCAGGAGAGCTCCCAGGAGGTGCCTCTGTCCCTGGAGGAGGTAACACCCTTGCTGAGCCCAGAAGGAAGAGCAAGAGGTAACCAGGTAAAAGGAGGGGCGCCTACACTAGCTTCCATGTGGCACAACTCCCGGGGGCGCTGTTCAGAGCCGGCCGTGACTGCCGCCCCCTGAAGCTGTGCAGACCCTGGGTGGCTCAGGAGCAGGGGTGGGGAGCACATCTCAGGGAGAGGCCCAGCGCACAGGGCGAGGAGAGCAAGGATGCAGCGTGAGGGAGGAGGTGAAGGGGGGCAGTGTTGGCTGAGCCACGGAATGTGAGCTCCAGGAGTGGCTGGAAGTAGAACTGTCCAGCGCAGCAGGGCTGGACCACGAGGGGCTTGAGGGCCTCAGGAGGGCATCTGGACCACCTCGAGGGCCACAGGGAGCCCCTGAGGGGTTTTAGGCAAAGGACGGAAGCTGAGCCTTGCCCTTCGGTGGGAAGTGTGACAGGTGAAGGCCTGGCAACAGGAAGCACGTTTCCCTGGGGGCAGCGAGGAGCCTGGTTTTGCTGGAGTGGTGGCTCTGCTTGTTCAGGGATGGGGAAGCTGGGAGGCTGGCCAGGGCTCAGAGCAGGAAGCCACCTGTGGAGGTCAGAGCGAAAGCAAGGCTCTCTCCCAAGGGCACCACAGACTCCGGCTGTGGGGCAGGAGGGACACACAGTGCTTCCCAGGGCCCTTCAGACAGGTCAGAGGCTCTTGCTGCGTGCAACCGCAGTGCCTAGTATTTCCCCACTGCATCTGTGGTCCCCAACACAGGACACAGCACCCCTATGCCCCCAAGCTTGGTATTGTCCTTGACCCTACAATCCATCGGCAAGTTCTCTTGGCTCTACCTGTGAAATATATCCAGAATCTGACCATTTCGAAGCCCATCCCATCACCCTGGTCCAGGTCACCACCATCTGCTTGGACAACTGCAGCAGCCTCTTCTCTGGCCTCTCTGCCTCCACCCTCACCTCCTTTACCTTGGTCCACACACAATGGTCAGGGTGATGGCTTTTAAAACAGAGTCAGATCATCTCCCTCCTAAGCCTCCTCATCCAACCGGGAGTAAAACCCTGAGTCCTAACAGCTACAGGCCCTAGATCCCTGGCTTCCCCTCCAGATCCTCAGTTCTGCTTTGCAATTCTGAAATCCACAAAGCTCTAAAAATATCAAAAGATTTTCAAAACCCATTTGCTGGCAAAACCTGTCCCGAACAACATGAAGCTATTTATAGTTTGTATTTATCGTCCTTGGTGTGGACGTTCATGTTTCCATGCAGGTACATTCACGTGGTAGATGATGGGGTGCTGCCTCTACTCTGCTGGGGTGAATGTCAGGGGCCTTCCCTAAAGCTGCAAAGTCTGGATTAGTCACCCATCTGCTGCATGGGCCACAGCTAAGGTATGTGGGCCTGAGCCTCCTGACCTCATCCCTTCCTGTCCCTTCACTCCTTCTGCTCCAACGGCTGGCCTCCCCATCCTCCTGGCACTGCCCACCTTGGGCCTTTGCCTCGCCTGCTCTCTCGCTCAGCATGTGTCTCCTCACAGGTCCCCAGTTCCAAGTCCCTGCTCATATGTCCTCTTCGGAGGAGGCCCTGCCCCTGCCCTCCCTGCCCCCCAGTCTCCATCCCCTTGCTGTGTTTGATTCGTCACCACCTGACGGGGCGTTATACTGTTTTGCCTCCAGGCTTACTGCCTGCTTCTCTCACTGGCATCTGAGCCTCATGAAGGCCCAGACTGACTCTTGTTCACTGCTGTATCCTGAGTGCTCAGAACAGAGCTGGTGCACAGTAGAGACTCAGCAAAAATCACCGATAATGTGAATCAACAAACTAATGTACCATCTGTGATGTAACGTCATCGGCTTAGCTTCTGACCAGGTCACGGGCTTCAGGAGGGCACAGATGCTTCTATCCTACTCATGCCGGCATTGCCAGGGCCGTCTGTGCCAAAGCACTCAATGAATATTTAGTGAACGAAGGAAAGAGCAAAGTATACAATTTGGATTCGGGGGCAGAATGTGCAGGAGTTTTCTGTCACAGTCCAAATGGGATTTGATAAGGGTCTCACTGTCTGTGGACAGCAAGCAAGAAATCAGTGCCTCTGTGTGCAGAAATCCCCTCAAATCCCCTCATTTGAGATAGTAATTAAAGATGGATCTGGTGAGAAGAGCTTATAAAGGAAAGAAAGAGTTGACTGGCGCAGTGGGTGTGCATTATGCTTTGCAGTTTTGGAGTCAAACAACAAAATAACTACAAAAGCGCCCTAGCCCAGGGATGCACTTACCTTGTAGAAGACGTGGAGCCCTTGGCTGAAAGAGAGAAGAAACAAAAGCCAGTTATTTAACCTAGAAACACACTTTTCTCACGTAACTTTGTGTGTGTGTGGGGGGGGGGGGCGGAGACAGAGGTTTACCTCCAAGGATGTTGGGAGGAATTATTGAAATCACCTCTAAACCACAGGAAACCCCATGTCCACCCCACTGGGGTGGGCGGCCCATTATTTTCCATGGAGGAAGACCAGTGAGCTGGGCCTTCCTGCTTTCCCATCTCTGGGAATTGCCAAAGGTCAGATCCCAAAGCAGCCTTCAGCCTGGGAGGGGTCAACCGCCCTACCTCTGTCTGAGCCTCACTTCCATCCATCACACACCTTACCAGAGACCCTACAGCAAGCCTGGGTCCCCATCAGGGCCCTTCACTGCTGGAGAACAGGTTTTAGCAGGTCTGCTAGGTAGGGGAGTAAATGGGAATCCCACTTCTGCCACCGACTCACTTGCTGTGTGACCCTCTGTGGGTCATTTTCCCTCTCTGAGCTTGTGGGCTGGACATTCATTTTCATCTCACCACTTTCCAAAAAAGGACCTTGGGAGGAAAGAAAGGGTCCATCTTGCTCAGAGATTTTAAGCCTGTGATATGGGGCATCCCACAGAGAAGCCACTGGGGCTCAGCCACCAGTTGACTCTCATTTTGCTGTAAAACTGTAATTAAAAAGCAACACACACAGGCAAATGTGCTCTGCACCACATTTTAACAGGCTGGAGGCTGCCACAATGCAAGAATTCTCACTGCCAGATTAACGCTTGGTGCCTGGGCATGTACTGGATTTTTAGGTGAGTGACACCAGTTAGATGCTGCAGCTCAGCATCTAACATTTGAATGGAAGATGATGGGTTGCCAAGTGCTGGGTCATGAGTCATCTCAGGGAGTCCAGTGATGGGACCAATCATCTCCACTTTATACCAAGGACACTGGATGACTCCCTAAGGTCACACAACTGGTAAGTGATAGAGTTGAAATTAGGATATTTCACTGTGAGTATGAGGTAGAGGATGGCAGATACCTCCAGGGACCAATGAGGGAGAAGGGGTGTCTCATTAGGATGGAGGTGAAGTGTAGAGTAGTCTCAAACAAAGTCCCTGGAGACCCACTGTCCAGGTGTGAATCCTGGCCTCAGCACTCACCAGTTGCGAGACCCTGAGCAAGTTTTATAACTTTCCCATGCCTCAGTTTCCTCATCTGTAAAGTGGGGTTAGGTCTGTGAACAGTGCCTGGCACATCAGAACATCTGACTGAGGGCCAGTTGTCACTGTCTCTAGAGCCTATGTGTGAGAGCTGGGCTCTGCACACAAGCAGATGCACCACTCAGGGCTGGGTGGCCTTCACCAGCATCTGCAGTTCTTCAGCCCCCTCCCCCTCCGGAACACTGGGTCACTGATGCCCAGGCCCATGGTAATGAGCTCACATGTGCCGGAGCCTGATGTGGTGGCCAGGGATGAGGCTCCAAAGGGGACTGGGACACGAGCGGACACCGTGAACACTCCATCCAAGGGCTGGCTTGTCACTCTTGGTGGGCAATGGACCCTGCTTCCCCACCTGAGGAGGAGTCCTTCCTGTGCGGGGGCTCCAGGAATGTTAGGGAAACCACCCTGTAGATCATCTGCCAGAAGCTCTTCTGGATTCCAGAGATGCGGGCCCTGACACTAGCCCTCCTGGACGGGAGCTGGAGGCTCAGGCAGTGTCTCAGAGCTGAATCCCTCCAGCCAGCCCAGCGGGGAGGGAAACTTGGGGACCAGAGGAAAGGGGGTGCAGGAGGGGTGTGTGGCTGATGCACAACATGCCTGTTGAGCTCTGCCTGGAGGTCTGGGTGCAGAAGCACAGCTCGGGACCACACTTTGCACTTTATAAGCTGCGGCATGTGGTGGGTCAAAACCAGCATTTTTAAAAGAATATAGTACAAAATATGACAAAAAGGAAAATATCAGAGTTCCAATTTTATAGATGGGGTGTGTGTGCATTGGGTTGAGACATGAAATGTATTTCTATCACTTGTAGCCAAAAAAGTTTCAGAAACACTGGCTTAAAATAGTCTCCTTCAAGAGTGGGAAAGAGAACATGTATCTTTTTAGGTCTGAGAATGTGTCAGAGCTGCTGTTTCACATAAGCTTATTTGTTTCATAACTATCCTCCAAGGCAGGCACTGCCACACCCATTTTACAGGTGAGGAAATGGAGGCTCGTGGAGGCCAAATTGTTTAGGGCATAAAACAAGGGTCTGGAACCCTAGTTTGTCTGACTCCAAAGTCAGAGGTCTGGCTACAGCAACAACTACACACACACACACACACACACACACACACACACACACGCTTGCCCACGCACATGCATGAGCATGCAAACAAGGGGACGATGTCCTGGATTTGAACTTATACCCTCCTGCTGCAGTCCAAGGCCACACATCTTGCCACAGTGAAGGGGGCTTTCCAGGGAGGTGGCTCATGTTTCCAGGCTCATGTACAATACTGACGACCGGAGTTAACATTCATTGAGCACTTGCTGTGTGCTGGGCATCTTACTAACATTGTACCCACAGTCAGCCATTTAATCCTCCCAATGGCCTCAGAAGTTGTGGTATTATCCCCACTCCCTTCTAGCCTCCTGCCAGGGTGCTGGGCATGTAACCTGGACAGGTAAGGGGAAAGCAGAAGTCTGCCCGGGGCTCCTGGGAAACACTGTTTCCTCCCTGAGGCCCTCTTGCCACCCTGGCATCTCCCTGCTTGCCACCTTGGTAGTGGTCCCATGAGGATGTGAGGCCTGGAGCAGTGATGGCTGCGGGGGTGCTGACCCACCAAGATTCCAGCCTGGTGAAGGGCCCACACAGCCATGGCACTGCTACCTTTGGACTTCTTGTTACCGGGAGTAACTGGACATCTCTATGGCTTAAACTGCATGAGGCCTCCCCCTCTGGGAAGGACAGCCCAGGGGCAAACTCATGAGGAGGAACTGAGGGATGCACCCACCTTTCTTCTGTCTGATTCGGAGGAGGTAGAGGGCGGCGATCACCAGGGCCACCAGCAGGGCACACACTACGCCCACCACGATGAAGATGCTGTTCCAGTTGTCAGCCTTGTCTAGGACCACACAAAATAGAGGCTTCTTGTAGAAAAATTTAAAACAAAAAAAAAGGAAAACCCACTGCCCCTATTCACCACGAAGCAGGCTTCATTAACTGAAAACATCTGGCTCAGACATTTCAAGCCACATGGGGCACGTCCGTGGGTCTGCACACACCTCTCCTCATGGGTTACCCACCGGCAGTGCAAAAACCGTGCTGAGGTAACGGGGGAAACGCTGCCGTCAGCCTCGGAGAGGCCCAGCTGCAGGGCATGGGCAGGAATCTCCCTCCTGAGGAACAGACATATGTTCCTCCTCATCTAAGTGAGCCGTGGGGTGGCCACACAGGGAGTTCCTAATCGTAGCTGGGGCATCACACAGCGCAGGGGGCAGGGGTGGCGAGGAGTGCTGGACGTGCGTCTGGACATTCAGAGCCCCGAGACTGTGCCCTGGTCCATGCCCAGGGCCTGGGCCTAGGAGCACTGAGCCCAGGACATGGGACACGAAGACAGGGCAGGGGTGGCACCGGGCACAGGCAGGGGACCCCACATGAGGGCACAGTGGGAGGCCAGGAGCAGGTCTCAGACACGTGGGTTCAAATCATTGCCCTCTGTGGTGTGACTTTGAGCAGGTCATTTAAGCCCCCCTCACACACTGGCTTATGTTATTGAGGCCAATAGCAATCTCTACCTCATTGGATAGCTCTGAGGATTACCTCACTAACAAAACCAGCTCGCACATCAACCAGCTAATTCACTCTTTCATCCTTTCTACAAGTATTTCTTGAGTGTCTACTGCATACCCAGACCTGAAGCTATAATGCTGTGACAGCTATGGTCCTAGCAGCTGAGACTCAAAGCTGGGGGGTCACCAGGGTCACCTCCCTCAACATTGCCAGAAGCAGGCAGAGCAGCCCAGAGACAGGCACTGACTGACTTGTCCAAGCTCCCCAGCAAGACTGTGACAGGTGGAGTGGATCCACACAACCTGTCTCCAGGGGCAGGGCTCATCCTGTGAAAACCAGCCATTGGTGGCACCAAAGGGCACTGTGACAGGCCCCAAGGCTTCTTTAGAGCTGTTTCCTTCAAGGATGCACGAAGGAAGGAAATGGACTCTATTCTAATCCATTCCAAGGGTCGCTACATACAAGCATACAGGTGATGGAACATTCCACAGTGGTACCAAAACGCCAACTAGGTGCTGCCATTTTGAAGAAAGAAGGGAGACACATCGACAACAGGTTGGATGGGGGCTGACACCTTTCACTCTCCGAGAAGGGTGGCAGCGTCACCATCACCTTAAATGGGCCTAGAAATGTTCCCTGGGAATCGTCCCACAGAAATAGCTGTGCATGTAACAGAATATGTACAAGGACATTTAGTGCAGCATTGATTTTACTTGAGATAAGCCACAGACACCCTGAAGCCCCCATCCCTACTCCCAGTGGGGCACCCTTGCGATGGCAGCCAGGGAGACAAGGCCCAGGTAAGAAAGAGCAAGCCGGAGGGAGGTGGGCGGACATGGAATGGTGAAAACAACTACTGTTAGTGAAAGAAAGCAAGAGGCAGGACGCTATGGACTGGATGATCTCTCTCCTTCCCTACTTTCTTTCTTTCATGGATATTTATGTCAAAAGATCTGTAAAGAATATACCAAGCTCTAACAAGTGGTCACTCTTGGGGGTGTGGGGTTTAGGGGCGGGAACTCACTCTAAAGTTCTATTTTACATCTATTCACTTCTAGATCATTCTATAAAAAGCATGAATTACTACCTTTAATATTAAAAAAAAGGTAAAGAACTGGGTCAGTTGGAGTGGAGGCCTCACCAAGAGGTTCATCTGCATCCTGGTTCTTCTGGGGAGCAGAGGCCTCCAGGGTGTGGTTTTTGGTGACCGCCGGCTGTCCGTCATGCTCCACCTGGCAGGTGAGCAGCACAGCCTCCCTGTGGGCAGATGAGTTCACCAGGAGCCAGCTCGTCCGGTTAAAGGTCCCGTCCTTGTTCTCTATGAGGGTCGAGGCCATGTCCATTCGGGACACATTTCCATTCTCCAACCAGGTCAGCTGTAGGCGCTGGGGGTAGAACTCGTTCACCTGGCAGGTGACATTCACCTGGTTCCCCGCCAAGGGGTGTTGGGTAATCGTCAAGGTAGGCGGAACTGAAACAGCATAGGCAGAAGCTCTGACCTTATGGAACCAACAGGTCACAGGAGAGGGGCTGGATAACAGCTTCCAGCACAGCAAGGGAGTCACCAGAGGACAGAGCCAGGCATGCAGCAGGTGCTTAAACACCGAGGGTCTCTTTGCATATAAATGAAATCATAAGCACACTGCAGGGTGCACAGTAGGTGCTCAAGGACTGGGCTCCTATTAGGTTAATAATGTGTGCCATCTACAAGCACAGCCCCTGGCATGCAGTTGGAATATAATAACTGCAGCAAAATGTATGAAATCACCAAGCACATAGGGGCCTGGCTTATAGTAGGTGCTCAGTAGTTGGAGAAACTATTGATAAAGTAAAAGAAACTACTTAGCACAGTGCTTGGCACATGATGGGTGCCCACCTGGCAACTGCCGTTAAAACAGTAGTTAGTGCCCAGCTCATCTAGGAGCCTGGTGATGGGGCAGGACTGTCAGGAAGTAGATTCCAGGCAATTTGAGGCCTGGAGCAAGAAGCAGGGAGGAGGAACAGGCTGGGGCCTTGAGGGCAGGTGTGGGCTTAGGCTGGCGTGAGGGGCTTCTACCTCGGATGGTCTCAGACAAGTTGGCTGTCCCACGAAGAGGAGGGTCTCCCTGCAGGGTGATGTGGGTCACCTCGCAGATGACCTGGGAGCGAACATCCCCCGGGGCCAGCACCACCTTGGTTGTGCTGGAGATGCTGTAGGAAACGTTGTTTCCCTCTGGTTCCACGTCGGTCTGGGAGGCTGAGAGCTCATTGCCATTTTTGAACCATTTCAGGGAGATGTTTCTGGGGGAGAACCCGTGGGATTTGCAGGTGAAGCTCACTGTCTGCTCAGGTGTGACCCTCACTGTGGGGCCTGATACCACAGGAGGAGAGGGTTTGGCTACAAAAGGAACATTTATAAATGATGAACATGATTATAATTACCATCCCTAATGATAAAAATGTGACACAGTTAAGAACCACCACACATATTATGTTTTAAATTCTTCAAATAGTTCTGGGAGGGCAGTGTCATCATCCTCATCTAACAGAGGAGACACAGAGGTTCCCAGAGGTGACTCTGAGTCAGGGGCAGGGCTGACATCGAATTCCAGGCCTGAGTTCAAAGTCTACCTTCTTACATCTGCCAGGTGATTTCCCACCAGTTTGGGCAAAGGAACAAAAATACTGATTGGTCTTACTGTCCTATTAACTGTTCCTAGCTGGGCTCCCCCTGGAAAACTTAGGTAAGTTCGGAGAATTGTTTACAGAAGTAAATGCAGGGGAAGCAGGGTCATAGCGGGACCACATGGAAGCTGAACCAGGCTGGCCGTCCAACGAGAGGTGTGGCCATGGCACCTCCCAGCTCCTCGTCTGTGAAAAGGGACAGCAGGCATTACCCTTCCCGGGCTGCAGTGAGGGTTCAATCAGGCAGTGGGAGCATTTTTGCTATGAGTAAAACACAAGATGATTCCCAAAATTAAAGAAACACAGATCCCTCTTTAACCCAGACTGTATTTATATCCAGAGCTGTCCCTTCAGGTATCTATGAATTTACTGCATAGTTTTCATTCTTTCCACAAATATTCCAGTAGGACTAATGTGCCAATCCTTGAATTTGAAAGGAAGGGAGCAAAGGGATGTTTTTCTGAATCTGGGTTCCTCTCCTGGGTCAGTTTTAGGTTGAAACAAAGATCACTCAGTGCTAAGAAACCAAAGGTGGTTAATTTCTTAATTGTTATTAAATCAGAATAGACATAGACACAGGCCTATGAAGCAGCAGAAGCACCTCTTGAGTCCTGAAAATGAACACAAATCAGCAAATCAAAAGTGAGGGCAGGGACTTCCCTAGTGGCGCAGTGGTTAAGAATCCGCCTGCCAATGCAGGGGACACGGGTTCAAGCCCTGAGCCGGGAAGATCCCACATGCCGCGGAGCAACTAGGCCCGTGAGCCACAACTACTGAGCTTGCGCATCTGGAGCCTGTGCTCTGCAACAAGAGAGGCCGCGACAGTGAGAGGCCCGCACACCGCGATTAAGAGTGGCCCCCGGGGCTTCCCTGGTGGCGCAGTGGTTGAGAGTCCACCTGCCGATGCAGGGGACACGGGTTCGTGCCCCGGTCTGGGAGGATCCCACATGCCGCGGAGCGGCTGGGCCCGTGAGCCATGGCCGCTGAGCCTGCGCGTCCAGAGCCTGTGCTCCGCAACGGGAGAGGCCACGGCAGTGAGAGGCCCGCCTATCGCAAAAAAAAAAAAAAAAAGAGGGGCCCCCGCTCGCCGCAACTAGAGAAAGCCCTCGCACAGAAACGAAGACCCAGCACAGCCATAAATAAGTAAATAAATATATATTAAAAAAAAAAAAGCGAGGGCAGTTTCTCCCTGTAGAAGGGTCCTCTAGGGTGTCTCCAAATTGTTTGTTATTACGTAACACCTCCTGTAAAAGTTGGCAGACAGCAACTATTATAAATATTTGCATTTGTAAATATTTAACTTGCTTCCTAAAACTCATCAAACATTTTGAGGACATAGTAAGGAGGTGTTACTTGAATAAATCAAGTCATAAAAACACCAGCATCCTGGACGTAAGTAAAGGGAGCAGATACTGTGATCAGATAGCACTTAGAGAGAGTTTTTGGGAGCCTGGTGCTGGGCTGATTCCTCTAGGAACCTCAGCTCTCTCATTCCCCACATCAGTCCTGAGAGGGAAGCTCGAGAGTGGCCCCATTTATGGGATGAGGCTCAGGGAGGATGCAGCTGGCCAAGGGCACCCAGCGAGGAAAGGTCAGAGCTCATCTCACTGCACACAGGACTGACTGATTTTAGGGTCTCTGATCTTTATTCTTAAGCCTCAGTGTCTGATTCTAGACAAAGTGGATAAAGCACCACTTGGTAAGATGAGTGAGGATGTATGTAAAACACAGAGCCTGGCATATAGTTGCTTAATCAATAATACAATAACATCTTAATCATAAGATCTGGTCATTCCTAGGTCTGAAACTATGTATTTATTCTCTAAGTAAGAAAGCAAAACAAAAGTATTATGGGAAAAAACAAGAAAAGTCTCAAATCTTGTTCTCTGCAGTTGCCATGAAAAATCCACATGAATAAAGGAGTAGGAAACCACCAAATTATGATTCTCTCCCTCTTTTTAAAAATAATCCCCTCAGGGAAAAATTTGGGGGAACTGGCTTTCAAAACACACAAGGGATCATAGGCATTTTCCTGCAGGTCAGCTCTTTACAGAAGCTGGAAGCATTTTGAAAGGAGGGAACACGTTAGACTTGGTCAGTGTCACTGTGGTGTACTGAGGCAGGAGGGCTCTGGGCTGAGCAGGGAGGGTCTACAGGGATTCTAGCACCTGTTTACAAACACACACACACACACACACACACACACACACACACACACACGTGTTTAAAATATCGGAAAGTTTCCCCAGAGATGAAGCTCGGGTCTGAACAGGGTGGTCTGAGTGGACAGGAAGCCCCTCTCAGCCCAGATGAGCTCACCGGGGAGGTGTCTCTGCCTCTCCACTCAGGCTGACTTCTTTGGGCCTCCTAAAAGCTGTCACTGTCCTGGACTATTCTGAAGCACCCACACCCGGAAGAACTGTTCTTACAACTCAGGCACCACGGGGGACCCACCTTTGTCAGGGAAAAACCATAGCCTTCCCTCTGTGACCTCAGAGAACACGTGACTCAGGGCTCCTCTGCCCGGGCTGGGCACCAGCATCCTCTGCAGGAGTTAAAACACTCACCTGCCCAGGCCCACATCTGGCCAATTAAATCAGAATTTCTAGGGTGGGGATAGGGTCTGGGGAGCTCTTCACCGTCTCCCAGGTGATTCCAATGAGCAGCTGAGGTTGAAAGGCACCCAGCCCCACCCCAACTCCAGTAGTACTTAGTCCTGGAGGGAAAGTGACCCATCCGAGGTCCTCTGGCTCCGGCACATCAGAGCTCACGTTGGTGGAACACGTTCCGGGTGCCAGGCTCTGCTCTAAGCTCTTGACATGTACCCTTCATTCAGTCCCTGCAGCAGCTCTGTAAGGGCAGTGCTGTCACTGATGGACGAGGACATTGAGCCCCAGTGTGGGGAGGGACTCGTCAGAGGTCCCAGAGCCGGGACGGGGCAGAGCTGGGATGGAGGCCCAGGCAGCGGGGGCTCGGCCCAGGCTCTCAACCGCTGTGCACTGAGCTCAGTGACACCCAACCCACTCCATCCAGGGCTTCCCTGATCCTCTTCAGTCATCACAGACCCCTGAAAGGCAGCATGATTACCACCATTGCACAGATGGGGAAACTGAGGACTAGAGGGAACTGAGATATGCCCAAGATCACACAGCCTGGGAGGCCAGCACCATCGCTCCCTGAGGGGCTGTCCTGTCACCAGGTCGTTGTACCCTCAGGACATCCTGCAAAGGCTGTGTGATTATCCTCTTTCTACACGTGAGGAAATGGGGCCCAGTACAGGGAACTGGGTCACAGCCTTGAAAAAACACCTCGACTGGGGGGCCCCTACTCTGTGCTGGTGATTTAGACAGAGCACCTCAAATCCTTCCAACACTCCTGAAAGGAGACCATGATGATCACCGTTTTACAGATGAGAAAACTGAGGCTGAGAGAAATGAAGGGACTGTCTCCTCACCTGCCCACTGTGTCCCAGAAGTGTTTCCTGTCGCCTCCAAGCTTTCATGGCCATCAGCAGAGCAAGCACCCCACCTTCACAAGCCCCCACACTGACCACCACCCTCCCCTTTTCCCTCTGAGATTCTTGACTTCAAGCAACTACAGGGAGGAGTGGCCTCTGAGTGCCCAGGCCTGGGGACCCTGTAGCAACAAGGGAAGACACGGGCCCCTGACACCTGAGTCTAGAATATGAACTCTTGCTCACGCGGGGCCCCCAGCGCCCTCTAGGGAGCACCTCCCCCTCCTCATCCTCGGCCTGCAGAGCCAGGAATGGGCGTGCATGGTGCTGCTGGGACTGCACTGGCCCCTCTCTGTGCTGTCCACGCTACCCTTCCCGGAGCTGCTCCCCCATGAGGCCTAGTGAAGGAGCAAGATGGCAACAATGGTGGAAAAAAGATTCCTGGTGCTTTTAAGTGTGTCTTTAGGAACATGTTCAGGACATCACGAGACAATGTAGTATCTGTCTGATCTGGTTGTAAAGGTAGTCCTGCCTCTCACACAGGACTTTTTCTCATAGTTATTACTGAAGAACAGAACAATACAGGATTTTATAGGAGAGGGTTGAAGCTTTCTCTACACTTTGACAAGCACAGAGTGGGTGCAGAGAGCAGGGTGTGCGTCAGGATGCTGGGGGTTCAGTCTTGGCTCCCCTACCTGCTCAGCAGCCACATCCCTTTCTGAGCCTCAGTGTCCTTATCTGTAGAAGGGAAAACAGACAGCCTTTCCTTCTGAGCACTGGTTATAGGGAGAAAAGGCCATGAGGAAGATTCAGCGTCTGTCAGGCTGCTGTTCCCTGGTCCCCTCCCCTCGCTCCCTTCTCATCCAGGGAATCCTCTGGGCAGGCGGCCTGGGGAAGAGGACGAGCAGCCTCCTGGGAGGCAGCAGATCTGAGTGGTGGTGGTGGAGCCACTTACTAGCTGAGATTGGCTGAGCAAGGGAACCACCATCTGGGAAGTTTAGTAATAGCTGCAAAGTCAGGATAAAGGCACCTTCCCTATGTCCAGGGGTAATGGGGAGATTCGATTGCTACCACATCTAGGAGGGAAATTTGGTAATATCCACACGAATTAAAATACACATAGTCCATGATCTAGCAATGCCACTTCCAGCGGGCATCTCCCACTTGAGTAGAGTGATGCAGGACAAGATTATCCACTGCAGTGCTGTTCTAATATCCTAAGTTTGGGAACAACTTGATATTTGTCAACAAAAGACTGACAGACGCTGTCTCCATATGCTGAGTGCTTTGCAGCTGTTGAAACACTGGGCAGCTCCAGGTCCTGATATGGAATGAGGGAATTGTGGCTAAAAATAGGGAGAGGTTCCCAGTCACCTTGGGCCTCAGGGCCTGAATGTGAGGGGCATTCTGAACCTTGGGGAAACCTATGAAAAGGCTCCCTGTTCAATGGTTAATTCAAGGAGCTTTAATCTTGTCCCCTCTATGTGCCAGGCTCTTCCATGAAACCAGTTCCAATGGTGGTGCAGGAAGGAGTCTGGCCTGGAATCAGATTGGGTTCTGGAAGGATTCCCTCACTGACCATGTGACTGCGGTCTAGGTCCCAGTCACGTCTTGGCCTCAGGCTCCCCATGTGTACGTTGTGGGTTGCACTGGATGGTGTCTAAAGGTCCTCCCTGTGTCACAGTCCAGGATTCAGGAGCTAGGAAGAGGATCCAGGGTCCTTGCCAGAAAACTCTAAATGAGCACCTTTGCTACCTCAATGGGGCAGCCCCTAAGTCACCCACATGGGGAACCTCTTCCCTGGGGAGGGACATTCTGAGATGACCCAGCTCTGCTGGGAGCCTTCAGTGACTCTGTGAGTCGGTCCCTGAATCACAGGAGGGTTTTCCCAACAGACCCCCAGGAAACACCCAACCTCTGGGCATCTCCTCTAGCCCTGGCCGTCAGAGTAAACACTGAACCTATGCCTCTAGGAATTTCTTCTCAGTGTGATGTTTCTGAAGAGGAAATAAAGAAACCCTGCCCTGGATAGACTTCTCTTTGGAAGGGGAGAGAACATAATTTCCATGGGAGAAGAGCCTTGTCTGCTTTGTTCACTGCTGCTTCCACAACATCTGGAGCAGGGCCTGGTACACAGTAGGTGCTCAATGGGTGCTGAATAAAGAGAAGACTCAGCCACACTGAGGGAAGCACTCTCTGGAGGCAGGAGGTGACACCTGGGCTGCGACGGGGCAAGTCGCTCAGACCTTCAGTTCCCTCATCCCTGGAACCAAAGGGCTAGATGGGATGGAAAAGGCAAGGGCTGTGGAGCCAGGCAGACTGGGGTTCCAGACTTTTCCCAGCTTTACCAGTTGTGGGGCCTTTAGCAAGTAGCATGACCTCTGCAGGCCTCAGTCTCCCTGATCTGTAGAAGGGAGTGAAATCAGATCATGATATAAACACCCACTGCTGCACTTGATCCTTTTTTTTTCCTTTTTTCTCAAAGGGTGGAGGGCATTCTTGTTGACTTGTTGTCACAGACCAGGGGGACAAAAGAGACCCAGGCCATACTCACCACTCACAGTGAGATGAGTGCCTGGTCCAGACTTAACCTCCACGTCAGGGCTTGCTTTCTTGAACTTCACACAGTAGTACATACCGGTGTCTGCTGGCGTGATGTTACTGATGCGGATGGAAAAGTCTGTGTTGTTTCTCCTTGTAGTATCTCCAACAGTTGTTACTCGAGGGAAGGGGCCTCCTCTGAGACTGTAGATTAACTTCCGGCCTGGCCCTGTGCCCCTGAACCACTTGAGGGGCCCCACAGGGAGCAGGGAGGTCACGTCGCAGTGCAGAGTGGCCGTCTCTCCTGCTGCAACTGAAACTGACCTCTCAGGCTGAATCACCTGCAGCTCATTCTCACCTGCCACACCTGGAGGGAAACACAATCCAGTTACTCATTCATCCTTATGGGATCCTGTAGCTTTTCTCAAGTGTTTATCAACAACAGTTTTCATTGACTTAGTGCACCATGAGCCACACCTGAACTCAGCACCTTGCACGTGTATCACATGTAACCTGCACAATGAGCCTGTAACGTGAGACCCTAATACAAGAGAGGAAAGTGAGGCACAGAGAGGTTAAATGATGTGGCAGAGAGTAGGTCTGAGTACTTGAGCCTGCTCTGGAAGTCATGTCTGAACTGGGCTCTCAATTCAAATCTGAATTTACCAGGAATAAAGAAAGGGGCACAGTGTTCCTGAGAGGGAGCAGCCTGGGCAAAGGCTCAGGGGTAGGTGGCAGCATGGTGTGCAGGGGGGCTCTATAAGGAGTTTAGATGCTGTTTTGGGCCCGGCTCAGGAAGCAGGCCCTGGAAAAGTACTCAGCAGTCGGGGCTTGTCCGGGCCGTGGACTTGTGAGGTACAAGGGCTTGGGTGTGAGTCCGGCTCAAGGCTTATTGCTGTGTGACCTTGGCTATCACTCAGGTGACTGTGAAGATCCCACAGGGAGGCCTGTGAGCATGCTCGATAACTGCACACTTGATATTGCTTGATACCTTTAGTTTGGGCAGGTCCCTTTACTGCCCTCTGAGACTCAGTCTCCTTATCTGTCAGTTACTATGGCCCCGTCTCCATGGATCTCTAGTAGGAACAAACAACATGCCTAGGCCAGGACAGTGTCAAAAAGATGGGTCTGGTCTTTGGAGCCATCTGAACTGGTCTGAGACCTGGCTCACTTTTTATTCACCCATGACCTGAGTTTATGCATTGCTTTAGTATCAGTTTCCTCATCTACAAGTTGGGTAGACCACCGCCAGGCCTCTGCGTGCTCTGAAAAGAAAATGAGATCACACGCAGAAGTCACTTAGCACCAAGCTGGGCACAGGGGAAGCTACTGTCATCACACAATGAATAAATGAGGAGGGTCAGCTGCTCAAACTTCACTCCCACCAGATCTCGCTGATGCTCCTTCAGGCCAGGCCCGGGTTGGGTGCTGGGACACACAGGGGCTGGACCCAGGTCGGGCCTCCAGGACTCCCAGGCTGGACAGCTGGAAGGGGTCCTAGAGGCTGGCGGTGGGGAGGGACCTGAGCCCCAAATTGGAGAGGACTGGGGCACATGAACAGTGACTCCCAGTAGAGGAGGTTGGGAGGGAGGGGGACACAGGAGGAAGATGGACAGGCTTGGTGAAGATGCTGTGAGAGGTGCTGTAGATGCTCGGAGTGAGGTGCAGCCAGGGCCTTGATTCTGAACAAGGTGCGGGGTGGGCAGAAAGGACAGATCATGAAGACCTTGGAGAAACACACACATACACACACACACACAGACAGAGAGAGAACCACCGAGACAGGCAGAGGGAGCGGCAGACAGACAGAGATGGAGTGAGAGACTGAGAAGGAGGCGGGGGGAAAGACAGAATAAGACAGAGACACGGAGTGGCAGCAGCCTGGCAGAGGTGCAGATGGGCCAACTGGTCTCTGCCTGGTTGCTCCATTGACCCTTGATGTGACCCTGTCCTGTCCTGACCGAGGCCACCTTGCCTTGTACATTGGACAGGGTTGCAGTTGATGCCCCAAGCAGCCCCTCACCTTTGGCTGAGCTGGAGAGAGACCTTGTGAATTTACCCAGCCACAGACTCCTTCACTGCAGGTAAGCCCAGGGCCTCGGGACAGGCCTCTCATCCCCTTCCTGTGGTCCCAGCTCTGACTCCCATGCCAGGGATTGCCCGTTTCTCATGGCCAGTGAGTGGAAATGCAGAGTGGCAGCCTGAAGACAGCCTGATCCTCATGGTGCAGGGAAGAAACGACTGTCTGCAGAGGACAGCGGCTTGGGGTAGAACTGTTGACCAGGTGTGTGAGAGGCACACGGAGGAGGCCCACAGGGGCAGGCAGGGACCTCGAGAGATCCCAGGCAGCAGCAACAGCTGCCAAGAGCATCCAGCCAGGACCATTCCCGAAGGGTCTGCATTCTACATTGGAGACTGGACTAGAAATGCCACTGGCAGGAAGCATGGGCGCTGGGGCCAGCAGGCTTGGGTGAGAGCACGGTCCACCCTCAGCCAGTTCAGCACCCGCCCTCCCTGGGCCTCCACTCCGTCACCCACAAAGTGGGGTACTGGCACCCACACCCCCAAGATAGTCATGAGGACACAGTTGGACATAAGTGCCTGCAGCACAGGTGCTGGTTAAACTTTAGTTTCTGTTCCCATTATTATCACAGATACATTATTATATACTTGATTTTCTCTGGATTGTCATGTTTCCTCCAAGCAGGATGCAGGATCCACAAGGAAGTGTTTCCAGCCCCCTACCTAGAACACTGCCTGGCACACACCAGGCCCTTGATAAATACACGTTGAATGAACGCATTAATGAAGGAAGGAGGGATTTCACTTGCTCCTGGGCAGATCCTCTCCCTGAGGCTCTTTCTTCATCTGTTAAAGGGGCTGTCACAGGCAGGTCTGGGAAATGGCGAGTCTGGAGCCCGGGACTGTGCCTGGCCCATAGACACGCAATCAATGGTGGTTATTATTATCCTTATCAATACCACCGCACAGGGCTGTGAGTCAGCAGCTGGCGAGGGAGGCAGGAGCAGAAGAGGAGGTGCGGAGCCAGGCCTGCGGCTGGGGCAGGGCTATTCTTGTGCTGCAGCCGGAGGCCTGCAGTCACAGCCAGGAGGCCACAATAAAATCTGGAGTTGTGTGGGGCTGCCCCCCGCCGCCTTTTTTAGCTCCTCTCAAGCTCTCTCTACCAACTGCAGCCAGATTTAGGAGGCTTAATTAATTAGCTAGTGTTTATAAAGCGTTTGAAGAATTTTAAAAGTGCGACAGAAGTGCCAAATATTATTTTAATCTGCTTGTGTGTGTGTGTTTCCAGCAGTCTTTCCCTCGCTTGCTTGCTTTTCTTTTTCTCGGCAGGTTCTGTTCTGGGAATCGGCCTTGTTAAAAATCACTCCCGCGGTTCTGGGCCTGGGGTCATCACGCTGGCATCACTGACAAACCCATTTCCCCCTCTCTCCTGCCCTCCTGGCAGAGAAAGCGATGGTTTAGCAGCCTGAACTGTCTCTGGGAGAGGAGGGCAGCTGGGCATCGTCACATGATGCTGGTGGGAGTGGAGAGTGGTACATCCTTTCGGGAAGGCAGTGTGGCAGGAGGTACCACAGGTGTGAAACCTGTTCTCCAGCCCTTGCTGGGCTGTTCCATGAGGACATGACCCCGAATATGGAGTGGGGTTCCCATGTAATGATCTTGAAAAAGTTGGGAAAAAACCCAAGTGGCCAATGACAGGGGAAGGTTAAGTGAACAGTGGCCTGTCCACTAGATGGAATTACAGGCAGCCATAAAAAACCATCACTGTGAAACTGTAGCAGTCTGGAAATTTTTGCATGGCATAATTTTAAATGATACTGTGGTTAGCAAATAAAATCTGTTTATTGCAAAGCATTTAGAGAAAACAAAAAAGTATAAAAAGAAAATAATAATCTCATAGAATACCATCAAAGATAACTGTGATCAACGTTTTGATGTTGTTAAAATATGAGTGAATTAATATGTAAAATCATACTCAGGTTACTAAGGATATGTACAAACATTTTGCTTCATTCATTCAGGTGTTGTTATAAAAATAAAAAATTGGAAATATTCTAATTTCCAAGAAAAGGAGGCTGCTGATCCCCTGATGATGAACTCACATGATGACCAAGCCTACATGTAAGGATTATAATTATGGACACAGAAATAGATTACAAGATCAGAGTCAGTTCCTGAGTGATGTTTTCAGTGTGATCCCAAACTTCTAGTTTTGAAAAAAATATATATCTGATATTAAAGATTAGTAGTAATTAACTGTGAGTAGTAGACTTCCAAGGGATTTTGCTTTTATGTCTTCTGTTTGTGTTACTTGTGCAATAAAAAAGCAAGAAAACTGCTTTCAGTATGATCATGACATTGTAAACTAAAACTACGTATAAATAAACAACTGCAAGGTACTATACAAAGCTATAAAACACAACTCTCTTTGGATCATGAATCTCTTTGGATTATGAATCTAATGGGTTTCTCCTTTTTTTCCTCCTATTTTGGGTATTTTCAGATTTTCTAAACTGGATGCCTATTAAAGAATATTTACAGTATCCCATTTGGTAACAAGAAAATACAGTGCTTGGCGCAGAACAGATGCTCAATAAACATCTGCAGACTGACTGATCTAATCGTCTAGAGAAAAGGCCTAGAATGATAAACATCACGATGTTGAGGTAAGTTACGACTGGGAAATGGGACCAGCGTGGACCAGGGTGGACATGGGGATAGGCATGTTTTCTATTTTATAGCAAATAATATATTGAAGTCTCTCTCTCTTTTTTGTAGTGAACATTTGTTGCTTTTGGAAGAATATTAAGTAATGAAATAAAACACGTAAGTTATCTAATGGAAGAAGTCAGCACAGTGGGTGGAACTGCCCCGTGTACTTGTTGTAAGAGGAACTCTGTCCACAGGATGCAGGGAGCTCACAGCATGGCTGGACAGTGATGAATTACCAGAATCTGCTGTGAGCCAGACCCTCAGCTCAGGGCTGCAGAACGGCTGTGTCCTGGCCTCATGGGGCTTGCACACGAGCAGACAAGATAGACCTTAAAGAAATAACTCCAATGCTACCTTTGGACTGAGCCCCAACCCTTTAGACAAGGGACTTGTGCTGGCATCTCTGACCCCATCTCCTGCCCCCTCCCCATGACCTGCTTCCCCACACCGTGCCCACGTTGTCCTCCACAAATAGGCCAAGGAGGGTGCGAGAGATGAAATAAGATGGGGACTGAAAACTGACCATTGGACATGGAAAAATATTCAATTTTTTTTTTACAACAATCATGTGTAGTTTTTGAGATTAAGAAAAGATGAAAACAATTTCATCAGAAGTGAAAAAATAAGCATGGATGCTTTTCTAATGGAACAAACAAATCAACTTAGAACTGAAACTTGCCGGGAGGGAAACAGGATCACTGTGATCTCTGGGTGTGATTCCTCCTGCTTCATCAGGATGCAGAGGCAAAGCTGAAATGCACATTTCCCAAGAGCCAGCCTTTCCCTGATGGGGGCTCACTGCCACTTGCATGGGAGCCTGCCTGCCCCTGGAAGCAGTGGGTCACCAGGGCAGGGGTCTTGGGGACAGGCTGGAGGTTACCCCTCAGATTTCCACAAACTCAAGGAGCCCGGGGCTTGGGAGGCTATGGCCGGAGGTCTGGCAGTGCCCAGGGCTCAGCATCCCAAGATGGCATCCACCACGGCCCCCACAGCTGGGACAGCTCAGCATCCCCCTTTCCTGACCTCAATCGTTTTCAGCCATCCTCAGGGGGCTGCTGGTCTATCCCCCCAACACAGCAGCACCTCATCAGGTGCTGCCTTTGGTATCTTCTGGGTTCTGATTTGATGTCTGTGTACGAGAGTGTGTAGTGCAGGAGTGTGGATGGGAGTATGCACACAGGAGTGAAAGAGGGCAGATGCAGGAGTGGGTACACGAGTGCACAAGTGCGCCAAGGACAAGTGTTCACACACATGTGCATGGGTGGGCATGTGCACAAGATGCTCATGTGTAAAGCAACGTGCTCTGGTGCAGCTCAGAAGTGTGTCAGAAGAAGACCAGGGGCAGGAGGGGGGCGTGAACTGTGCCCAGGAGAGTATCTGAATGTGGGTGTGAACCTGTTGGTGGCATGAGAGGGTCTGTCTGCACCTGAGGTGTGAACAGATAGATATCGGGGAGGGGTGTGAGCACGTGGGTACATAGAATATGTGTGTGGGCAGGGGAGGATAGGAGTGGGATGTGCGCACAAGTATGTGTGTGTGTGTGCATGCAGGGAGGGCACGTGTGCGATAGAAATGGTGTATACATGAGTGTGAACGTGAGGGTGTGTGTGCTTTAAGTGCTGGGGAGCAGGGGCCCAGCGTGTGTGGAGACCACTGTCTGTGTACACCGTGTGTCCATGCACCCAAGTGTGTGAGTGTACCCAGTGGTGAACATGCCTGGCACATACAGGGTGGTGAGAGAGGAAGGAGGGCAGGGGAGATGCTTCCCTCAAATCTGGCTCCTGGTGGGCAAAGTGCTGCATGGCCCCTGGCACAGGGTCCTGCCCTTGACCAGAGACTCAAACCTTTACTGAGCACCTACTGACTGGGTGCTAGCCGTAGGGCACAGTGGTAAAGAAGCCAGCCTGGAAATGCCCTGCTGAAGCTCAGGACCCTGGGTGGCACAGACGGTCCCCAGGATGCATTCAGGAGGGGGCTGCATGGGTGATGGCTGTGTAGACTCTGCAGTTCCCAATTGGGGAGCTTGGGGCTCTGATTCAGCTAGGCACTGATTTTCCTCTGGAGTCAGAATGATTCATTCATGCCCTTTCAAACCTCACTCTATTGCTAGGCCCTGTCCTAGATGCCACAGGACACAGAGCCAAGTAAGATGGATCCCCACCATTGTGGGGCAGAGTCCCGGACACAGGCAATGATCATGTGCAGGGTGATCAGTGAGCAAGAAGAGGCTTGGGGATAGGGTATTGGAAGAGGGGTGAGATCTGAGAAGACTTCCCGGAGGTGGTGGTCCCTGAGCTGCATCTTGAAAGCTGACAGAGGCTGGGGAGAAGGGAAGGCATTCAAGAAGGTGGAACTTTTCTTCCTCTGCACAAAGGTGCAGAGGAGAGAAAAGGGCTTGGCACAATTCAGGGACCAGGGCAGAGTCTCTGGGACACGCTCAATGGTTGTGAGCAAGCTGGGGAAGGGCTAGGGACTGGGCTAGCCTAGCACCTGAAAGGATAGCTTCAGTTACCATCTGAACAGCAGGTCATCACTGGGAGCAGTCTACTGGTACCCATTGGGCAGAGATGCCCCAGGTTCTGCGGTGGAAACTAGCACCTGCCTTGGAACCAGCACAAATGAGGATACACGTGGCCTTGTGAATAAGGTGGGGGAGGGCCCAGTGGGCCCAGGGTACTTTCTCCTTCACCCCCACTCCAGACAACTCAGAGAATTGGGTACTGTCCATACCCTTGCAGGGAAAGGGCAGACCCTGGTAGCCCCTTCCATGCAGCAGGTAAATTCCTAAGGTGCCAGGACAGTCCATAGCTTGGGCTCTGGGGCCAGAAGACCTGTATATCTCAGCCCTAGTGGACTGACTTGGCAGAGTCACTTTTCTTTAAGCCTCCACTTTCTCACCTGTAAACAAGGGGGTACCATCGTCTCTCTCCCCAAGGCCAAATGTTCAGTGGTTGGAAGAGCTGGCTTGAGGTCTGTACGTTTCCTCGACTCCCATCTTTCTCCTGACCCACAGCCAGCTATTAGCAGAGCTTGCGGGCTCACCTTCCAAGATCTGGCCAGACTCTGACCTCTCCTTACCACCTCTACTGCACCACCGTCCCTCACCTAGATCCTTATCTCAGCTTCCAAACCAGCTTCCCTGCTCCACCTCACCTCTGTGTAACATGTATCCTCCCTGTAGCCAGAGGAGCCTCTAAAACCTAAGGTAACATCATTCCTTTGTGCAAAACCCTCCTGCACCCTTCACTGTACTCAGAGTGAGACCCAGGATCCTTGCGGTGGCCCCCAGGGCCCTGCAGTCTTGCTCTCAACCATGCCAGATTCTCTACTCACCTCAGGGCCTTTGCACTTAACCATTCTCTCTGCCTGGCACTCTCATCCCCGAGATATCTGCATGTTGGGTGCCTCACCTCCTTCTGGCCTAAGAGGCCTTCCTTGGCATGGTATATAAAACACTACCCCCCTTGATGTCCCTTGCTCTGCTTTATTTTTCTACAACACACATCACCCTGTATCTACAATACATATCACCTGACATATTACAAGCATTTGTCAACTTCATTAGCATCTATCTCCCTACCCTAGATTTACTTACAAGCCCTTTGAGAGGGACTTAGTTTTGTTCCCTGCAGTTTCCTTCAGGTTTATACCAGTGCCTGGCATTTGTTGAATGCATGTTCTGGTTTGGATTCTAACTCTGCCACTCATGAGACCCCAGGAAGTGTCTTAACCCCTTTGGACTTCTGGTTTCTCATCTGTAGAATGAGAATGATGATGATGATAATAATAATAATAACACTAGGGCTCTTCTAGGATGAAACAGGCTAATGTGTGTAAAGAGCTCAGTGCTGCTCCTGGCACAGAGGAAGCACTCGTGCAGGGCAGTGTCACCATGCAGTGGATATTTAAGGATGAAGAGGATGATGGAGGATCCCAGCCTTAAGCCTGAGAAGCTAAGGATTCTCTCTGTCTCTCAATGTCTGCACAAGACCACTTGGAGCTGGACCTGTGGGCAGGCTGTATGCGCTGTTGGCAGGAGGCCGGCGGGGCAGGGAGGGTCAGAGCCCTGGTGAGCATTTGCTAGGTTTAGTCGGGATCTGGAGGCAATGAAGAAATGCTCGCAGCGCAGCCCTGTTTGCAAAGCAGCAGGGAAAGAACTATGGATACGTGTGTGCTATAAGCACCCTTCATATTCGCCAGGCCTGGTGGGGGCCAGGTGAGGCTGGGAGAGCATGCAGGGGCACTAACACCCACCATCCACTTCCTTGACAACCTAACCCACCTCCCCATTTTGCAGAGGGAGAAACTGAGGACCAGAAGTGAGGCTTGGAGAGGCTGAGAACCCAGGTGGTGTCCTTCCAACCTCCAGGCCCAGCTGTTACTCTAGGACAGGCCCTGATGCTGCCCGGCCATGGCCTCATGAGTACAACGTGTGGATGAGGTCACATAACAGGGAGCCCTCATTTATTTAACTGTCATGACGGCCTAGTGAAGCAAGTGCTGTTGTCACCAGCCCCTTCCTACAGGTAAGGAAGCTGAGACCCTGAGAGACAGGGAAGGGACAGAGGCAGGACTCAAATACTGAGGTCAGTCACGTGTGATCTCTTCCCCCTGTGACTGGGTCCCCTCTGGCTCAGGATTCTGGATTCTCAGGCTACCAAGGACATACACACATTTTCCCAGCTGAGATAAAGGCCCCCTTAAAAGGAACGCGCATTTATTAAATGACATTTGCTAAGGTTTCAGCACACTCTGCTGCCCACAGCAGACAGTCTCTGGACAAGATTTTTCCCCAAGCTGACACTGTCCGCTGATGCCTTTTATAGTGCTTTTTGCAGTTCACAAAAGCACTTTCCACGGCTCTTAATTCCCTTAACCCTCAACAGTCCCTGTGCAGGAGGAAAAAGTGGTAGCATTTCCGTTTTACAGATGAGGAAACTGAGGCTCAGAGCAGGGCAAGACACCTGCTCCAGAGCACACAGCCAAGAAGTGGCACATGCTGGATTCACTCAGGAATGTGCCCCAAAGTGGGTACCTCTCCACTGCCTCCCCTGCTAGAGAGGGGGTCTGGGGTACCATCAAGATGAAGGGTGAGAGAGGCATCCTGGCTGGAGCATCTGAGCCGGAAGGGACCAGCAGGAGAGCAGCCAAGCTGAGCCTCCACTTCACAGAAGGGGAAACTGAGGCCCAGAGGGGCAGTGTAGTGAGTTCCAAGTCCTGGCTGGTAAGTGATGGAGCAGGACCTCCACCTGCTCTGTAGAGCTCCAACCATAAAATGGTGATCACACAGAGATAACAGTAATAGTAATGATGGTTAATGAGCATTGAGCACGGGTATTATCAGGAGCACGACAGGCTTCACCAGCCTCCGCAGGGACCCAGCAACACAGGCTGTCATCACCCCCACTTCACAGAGGGCAAGACTGAGGCTCAGAGAGGTACAGCCACTTGGCCAAGGTCACAGGGCTGCGGAGCAGTCTGACTCCAGCCACAACTTCACCCACTGCACCACACAGCCTTGTGCAATGAAGGACCCACTGGGGAAGGCTGGCGCCGGGTCAGGCCCTCCAAACCAAATCAAGGCCAAAAGGGCGTAGCACGAACTGTGTCATGTTTCATGGTTTGCCTGCTTGTTCACCAGGGTGTCTACACTGAGGCAAGCTGCTCTGTATAGCCAGAATTTAAGTACCAATTCCAGGGTTTCTGGGCCCCCTACCTCCATTCCAGCTGGCACTGATATTTTGTGCTTCCTGATATTTTAGGGATCCCTATTTCAGCACGATAGGCAGGGATTTGCAATGTGGTCATAGCCCCCATTACAGAGGTAGGACTGTGTAGCGGTTAGAGCACAGGTTTGCTTTCCAACCAGGGTTACTGCCTGTGTGACCTCATGGCTCTGAGCTCCCTTTTTAAAATGAGTGTCTTTCTTCATTCAACCAGTATGTATTAATCTGCCTACTGTTACCAGGCCCTGTGTAAGGTCCCAGGAGGCCCAGCAGTGAATAAGACATAGCTCCTACTCTCATGTAGCTTATATTCTAGTGGGAGAGACAGAGCTGAAATAATTAAACAAATATAGAAATGGCTAGGAGTGCAAACGAATTTGGTGCCACGACAGAGAATAACAAGCAGAACCACCTTTAGAACGGGGCAGTTGTAAAAGGCATCTCCGAGGAGGTGAGATTACAACTGAAACCTGAAGAAAGCAAAGACCAAGGAAGGTGTTCCAATAGGAGAGAACAGCAAGTGCAAAAGCCCTGGGGTAGGAAAGCAGCTGGTGCATATGAAGGCCAGAAAGAAGACTGCTGTGGCTGAAGCCCATGGAGGAAGGCAAGTGTGGTACTGGTTGGGGCTGGAGAGACGGATGTGGTTCAGAAAACGCCATGTCTCATGGATCATTGTAAGGAGTTTGATTTTATTCTAAGGGCAGAGTGGGAACCACTGAAAAGTTTGGAGAAGGACAAAGAGGATTTGATTCACTCCAGCTGCTATGGGTAAAGAGACTGGAGGGGGTAAGAGTGAAAACAGGAAAGCAGTGATGAGGATGCTACAGTGTTTAGTGGTCTGAGCGCAAATCCTACCTCTGCACTTATAAGCTGTGTGACTTTAGGCAAGTCACTTCACCTCTCTGAATCTCTCTTTCTTCATCTGTCCAATGGGTATAATAATAGTTCCCATCTTACAGAACTGTGTGGTGAGAATTAAATGAGATGATGTACAGAGTAGTGATCATATCACATGACCTCACATGTTCAATGTCAAGTGCTCAGTGAACCCGATCCTACTTGGTCTGGCCCTGACCTCTCCTAACTCCCCTACTGCCTATCTCCCTTAAGTCCAGACTCACTGGCTATTCCTGGAACACAGCTAGCCCATCCCAGCCTCAGGGCCTTTGCACTTGCTTCTCCTTCTGTGTGGCCTGCTCTTCCCCTGATATTCTCATGGTTGCTCCCTCAGTTTTATGCAGGCCTCTGCTCCTCAGAGAGGCCCTCCCTCTCTCCCCACTCAACCTTCTATTCCCTCAACCTGCTTTAGTTCTCTTCACGGCACTTGTCTCCACCTGACATAATGTTTACTTGGGTCTGTTTTTCCTTCCTCACTAGTGTCAGTGCCATGAGAGCAGGTATTTTTGTCTGTTTGCAGTTGTATCCCTAGCACCTAGAGCCACCCCTGGCACATAGATGCTCAAAAATATTTGTTGAATGAATATTTGTAATTAAAATGACCATAATAAGGACAGAAAAATGGTTGAGTAAACCAAGCCTTGGATCCAGCTTTATTTAACTCTCACTGGTCATGTGGCCTTGGGAGGAGTCCAACTCAGCTTTGGGGAATTTCAGTTTCCTTATCTATAAAATGGGGATGAAGGATTCTATGCTTTTTGGCTCATTGTAAGGATTAGACAATGGCACATATCCAAGCATTGATGGATGAAATGATGCCTGATGTCTACCATTTGCTTTACAATCCTCCCTCCTCCCCCCACCCCCAGAAAAATGAGGGGCAGGTGAAACATGAATGGCAGATGACTGTTGAAGCTGGGGTTCCTCACACCATTCCTCATCTCGCAAATGTTTGAAATTTTCCAAAATAAAAAGATAAGGAAGAGGCAGCACAGATTCACAGCTCAGCTAGTCCCTAGCACACCGTGCACTATTTTTTTCCAGCATGGGCCGCCACTTCTGGAGGACAATGTGGGCTCTTAAGAATGAGGGCACTAGAACCCACCGTGGCATCGTCACCCACATGCTCCGGCTCCGGGCCCCTAGCCTAAAGGCTCATCCCTCACTCCTGGCTTCCAATCTCCCCCTGATCTGGGCACCTGATCTCCCTCAGCTCCTGGCTTACTCTGCAGCCATCTCACACTCTGCGTCCCTAGTCGGACGTGCCAGGAAATCTTACAGACACAAAGAACCAATTCTGTATAATGGCCAGCTTCCACCTCAGCTGTTTTTGCATCTCTCTGGACTGAGGGCCTGGCAGGACACCTGGCAGGGAAAATCCACCTTGTGGAGGGCTCCATCAAAAGACCTGTCCCAGGAAT
>NW_006792177.1:911380-957049 GCF_000442215.2 Lipotes vexillifer | reverse complement strand
GAATGCCCAAGTTAACAGAAAAGCAGTTTCAGTTGTGAAAACAGATGATTCCTTCTTCAGTATGGGACAGAAACACATCTTGGGAACACCCGCCGCCTCTGCCTCCCAGAAGGATACACTGATTGACAGAAATATGAGAGGAGTGCCAAGAGGGCAGGACGCCAGTACCCCAGGGCCTCAGTGTTTCTACCTGTCAGGGCCAGGTGACGCCTAGAGAGTGTACATCATGGGTGCTATGGTCATCCTGACTCTGCCACTTACTGTGTGGCCTTGAGCAAGTTGCTCTGTCTCTCTGAGCCTAGTTTCCTCACTGGTCATATGGATTTGATTACAATCATGCACATCACCCAGGGTAACTGTGAGTCCCACTGGGATCATACATGCCCAGTGCTGAGCCCAGTAAGTGGCCAGAAACAATGTTTCCCTTTATTATTACTTTGGTATTTTCCAGGGAATTTGGGATCCTGTCAGATTTCTAGCTTTAACGATGGAAACTTCCAGCACAGCTCAGTTTTAAAGAGCCTTGGCCTGGATGACAGGGGGCTTGGCATGCCACCCAGGCCTTGCCAGGGACCTGCTGTGTGAGCCTGGCCGGTCCCTTCCTCCATCAGGGCTGCAGTTTTCTCAGCTGCACAAAGAGGTGCTGACTGATGGCTCTCTCAGGCCCCCTCCTGCTTTCATGGTCTAGGAATCGACAATTCCAGCCCTGTGGATCCGGACAGAGACACCTAGAGGCAGGCTGTGCCCATGGCGGGCGCTCAGTCCCAGTAACTATTCCATCACACCAGCTGGTCGGTTTCTGCGCAACTTGTCCTCCCAAACTGCACAAAAGCCACAGGGAAAAATGCTAATCTCATGTTCACTCTCAACAGCTTTTGTTGTTCTGTGAGCACCTACTGTGTGCAAGGAGCTGTGCTGGGTGCTTTCCAACATCAGTCCCACTCCCATAGATGAGAATACCCAACAGAACGAAACAATGACGATTACAACACTGGTTGAACGTAATGTGCAGTAAACTGGTACTGAGCGCTTACTACCTGCCAGGCATGGCTTCAAGCGTTATACATGGGTTGGCTGACTTAGTGTCTGAAATACAGTTGTTGATGTCAACTCCATTTTACAGGTGAGGAAACCAAAACACAGAGCTCAATAAATTGTCCAAGTAGGGTATGCTGTGTCTGTACATGGAGAGGCTACAATGCAGAACCACTATGTGAACCAGAGTTAAACGTGCACTCATATGTGATAAAGCAAGGGGAAAGTGATAAGTAGCTTTAGATAAATCCTGGGGTGAACGTTCAGAGGAGGAAGAGATCCCATGGAACATGAGGCAGCACAAGTGGAAGGCTGAGTAGGATTTGGACATATGAAGATAGGGATGTACAGGGAAGGGTATCTCTGGTGGCAGGAACAGCATAAGTGAAGGCACAGAGATGAGAAAGTTCAGCTGAGGGTGTGGATTTCTACAAAGGCATTTACCAAACTGGGTTAGGCCGCGTGTTAATGGGCATTAAACAAACCCAATGCTTCTTGTTCGTATGTCTGGGGAACCCTGGAGTAAACAAGGTCTGGCTGGGGCTTCTACAACTGCAGGCCTTCTCAGGGTCTCTTAGGTGCCAATGCACTTGAGCTGCCAGGAAAGCTTTGGCTGCAGGGAGGAAGCCTGGTCGTTTAGAAGCATCTCGACAGGTCAGCTCTTTGGAAAACATGTAGCTGAGGAATAGGGCCTGTCAGGGAGGGAGCCCAGGCCTTGTAGGTTTTTTTTTAAAAAAAAGAAAACTTGGACCCACTCAACAGTTTTGAGCAGGGGAGTGACATGATTAGAATTGTGTTGACAGACCAGAAATCTGAGCACATTAAAAAGAGGCGGAGCGGGGGGCACCTTCCATCAGTCCAGGACTACAAATAAGAAAATAATCTGTCGCACGGAGCCATTGGAAGCAGCAAGCGAGCGTGTGTGGGATCTGTACAACAGTTTTAGACTGCCTTCCTCTCACACACCCCCTCTCCATCTGTCGCAAAGGGCACCAGGAAGATGCAGGGAGGAAGATTCCAGCTCTGGGGCCTCCAGAGCTCGGCAGTCCAGATCGGGGGCTCTGACGGGAGCCACGCTGCTCCCAGAGCTGTCGTTTAGGAGGACCAAGGGGCTGCCAGTGCTTGCATCCTCTGGGCGCTTTCAGAGAAATGACCATGGCTCAGTTAACAACTTCTGTCTCAGAAGGAACCCTTCCACAAACCTCTGTCTGAGCTGGGTGGGGCCCCCTCTGGTTCTCTTCAGCTAGGACTAAGTAACCCTGATTAAGTCACTGAATTTCTTCCCTCAAAGGCTGCCTAGCCATGAGGCCAGGATTCAAAATCCAGGCTCCCTACCACTTACTGCTTGGACAAGTTACTTCCCCAGTTCTGGACTTCATTTTTCTCATCTGAAAAATGGGGCTAACAGCCAACTCATGCTTTGCTTTGCTGACTGATGGGATTGCGCAGATGAGGCGCTCAGCACACAGCCTGGAATACAGGTAACATTGGTTCTCCTCGCTTCTCTCAACACACGGTTCCCATCAGGACTTCATACGTGCTGTGCTGGATGACAGCAAGTAAAGGAATGAGTCACACCACGCGTCTCCACGGGGTTGGTAAAGGAATAATTAATGGCAAGAAAGTACCCAGAGAACACCAAGGCCTTAAAGGACCTTCCACAGACTGAGTTCTTTGGGGCCGAAGCACTCCGCCCCCTTTTCTCTCCTTGTGAAAGAGGAAGTGAGATGAACCTCACCACTTAGGGAAGTACAGAGGAGTCACCAGCATGCTACCCTCTTTTGACAGATGAGAGGGTCAGCAGAGGGCCAGCTGTCCCCCAAAGCCTCACCCCCATTTTGGCCTGGCCTTCGCCAAGTCAGAGCGAGGAGTGAATGCGGGTTTATCTGAAGTCTGCTCAGCAGGGGTCCCAGAGGTCCCCAGACCTAGGTGGGGCCAAGAGAGGAGCCTGCAGGCTCAGTGTCAGGCACCGCGGCTGTGCTGCAGAATCCGGCTGCCCAGCTGTCCCCACCCCGGCCCGTTGCCCTTCTGCCAGCCTCACAATCTCCCTCGGTGAAGCTGTTTGAGGAAACAGGCCTCACGTTGGCTCCAAGAACACAGGTTGGTGACTTCACCAGCCTCTTTTCAGAATTTCCCTTTGGCAGCATTTGTGCTGAAAGCAATCTTTAGAAACTTCTTTCCCTGTCTCCCCCAACCAAGATAATTCACATGACCAGCCCCCTCCAAACAGTGATCATGTGAAGCCGTAGCAATCATGTGACACTTCCCAGGCTGACAGTTCTGCCAGAGACACTAGTAGTCATTCAATCCAAAGCTGCCTTCCTAAGCCTGACATTTGAGTTTCTCAAACAAATCCATTTTCTTAGAAAATTGGACAACTGCCTCCTTCTACCTTCCTGCCCTTCATAAAGTCCAGGGCATAAAGTCCATGCCTGGAGCCCTGAGAGAAGGGTCTGAAGATCCATCCTTCAGCCAAACCAGGTGAATTCCATGCCACGGGCGAGGGTGACCAGGATCCCGTAGAACCGAGTGAAAGATGCTGGGATGCTTGAGCTCTGGCGGTGACACCCCTTCCCTACCACCCTCAACCAAAAAGTTTATTCTTACCTCCTAAGATTTATTTATTTCAAAGTTAATCTTTGCCTGTCTGCTGCTCCCACTTTTTCAGGCTATTGATGCTGAATGGATTGGAACAGAAGTTTTATGGCCTAAACTTTACCATTTTATAGATTGTTTGTATAGGCAAAAGGGGGAGAATTTCCTCCCGAGAAGGGTGTTGGTGTTCCCAGGTAGCCCTGGGAAAGGCAGTTGCCCACTCATTAATCAGCATCACCCCTCATTTGCCAGGGATGGAACCACGGGGTCCTCATTAGAGAAGGGTCTGGAATAGACATTTAGAAATTAACTTGGGCCCAGTTCCCTGCTTCAGGAAAACACTTGAGAGAGACCCTCGTGCACTTCCAGGTCAGGAAGGATGGCAGGGCAGGGCCTCGGACTTTTGCTGGGTGTAAATGGCCGGCTCAGGCAGGAAGGAGTAGATCAGAGATGCCACCGGCTCACCAGAGAGCCATGAAATCTATCAGGGCTTCCTCTTGTCCAGCGAGGACCCAACTGTAATTGAAAGACTGGGGGAGGGGAGGTGGGGGGATGCCTGCGTGGGTTCTGGGGCTCAGGGGAAACTGTGGGGCAGAGAGAAGCTGCTGTCCACCCCCACTACTCCCTCCACCCACTGTTTGCTAGTTCTCCATTTCTCACTCTGCTATCAGATGGTTACCAGTCTCTAGGCAAATGCAGGAGGGGGGAGGTGCATACTGAGCTCATCTTTACCTCCTTCCTCAGGGGAGGGGAGGTGCAGAGACCCCTCTGCTGACAACACAGCTTCAAGGAGCCAAGAAAACAAGATCCCCATTCTCTCTCCAACAACTCCTTTAACGCAGTTTCTCCACCCCGCACCCCCTCCCAGGATACTCAGGGTGCTGCAAAACCCCTTTAAGAAGCAGGGCTCCTGAATGGTGACCTCACCCCTTGGCGAACACACGGTAGACTTCTGAGCCCGCCTGCTGGATACAGCCAGGTGTTTGATGTAGGCCAACAAAAAGACGTGCTCAGAGCCACAGGTAACAGCCCCACAGAGCACCTGAGCTGCAGGGAGTTGCTTGGAAGCCTGGGGAAGGGAGGAGGAAGGAGGAGGGGCCGGAGAGCAGCAGGGAGCACGACCATCCAGCGAGAGGCTTTGGCAACCACGGGGACAATCCGCTGTGTTTCCACATCAGGATCTGTGGATTGCAGCAGCTCACCCCAGGGTTACCCTGGCCTCCCTTCCTCTCTCTCCCCCATACTAACACTGTTTTACTCTGCGCACAAGAGGGATAGCTCACTCTTCCCTAATTGCAACAGCCTGCTCCTTTCTGTTCCATCCCGTCAGTACTGGAAGGACCTCTGCCCCTTCTCTTAGACCCTGAAGTCAAACATGTGGGAAACATAAGAGCTTCTAGAGAAGCCAGGGGCGCCTTGCTCTTAAAGCTTCTGACAGCCTGCCTCCGCCAACAGATTGGGCAGGGGCTGGTGAACCAACTCATCTGGGTCTGTCCTGGTGCCCAGCATAGTGCCGCACAGTCAGAGTCGAGAGAGACTGTGTTCCATCCTTGGCTGTGTGACCTTGGGCAAGTCGTTATCCCTCTCTGGGCCTCAGTTTCCGCATCTGTAACCCTGGTTACGGGCACCTCTCCCCCATACTGCTCGACATTAGCCGAGTGGCGGTCTGAGAGGCCTGAACCCGCAATCTGGGGCCGGCAGCGGTGGGGGGTGGGGGTGCTTACCTGACCAGGCGCTGGACGCAGCGAGCAGCAGGCAGAGCAGCGGCCTGAGGCGGCCCGGGGCCGGGCGGGCGGGCTCCATGGGCCGCGGCTGCGGAGCGAGGAGAGAGAGCGGCCGTGAGTGCGCGCTCGGGCGGGCCTCCCCGGTACGGGCGCCTGGAACGGCTTAGGAGCCGCCGTCAGCGCCGCGATTTTCGAAGAACCCCCCCGCCCCCCGGAGAGATCGAGAGGCGGAGAGGGGGAGAGACCCCAAGCACGCGAGAAACGAAGCCAGGGACGGCCCGAAAGAAGCGGCAGGAGAGGGAAACAGACCCAAGGGAGCCAGGCAGAGAGCCAGAGACACAGAGAGGCAAGAGAGGGGGAGAGAGAGAGCGAACGAGCGAGCTCGGAGTGAGCGAGGCGGCGCGCAGATCGAGACAGCGCGGGAGAGGGAGGACCGACGCGAGGGCAGGGCGAGGGGCAGCGGGCCCGGCCGCCCGCTCGCCTCCTCTGGCCCACAGTCCCGGCCACGGCCCCCGCCCTCCTTCCCCTCCCCCTCCTCCCGCCGGCCGCGCGGGAAGCTGCGGGGCTCCAGCCGGGCCGGCACCTCAGCCGAACGCCCGCCGGCTGCGCGCCCCGGGAGGGAGGGCGGCGCGCGCGGCCCCGGCACCCCCGCACACCGGCCCGGGCCCAGGCTGCGGCCCCCGCCGGGGGCGCCCCGCTCGGCTCAGGACTGGACGAGCCCGGGCTCCGACAATATGCCAGTTCAGAAGCCCGCGCGGCGGCCCCGGGCCCGAACCGCCTCCCCCTCGCCCCCTCCCTCGGCCAGCCGAGCTCGGACCTGCGCCGCCGGGCCGGCGAGGGCTGCGAGACGGTGGAAGAGCCGCCGGGGCTGCCCAGAGCCCGGGCCCCTCGCTCCACTTTGCGCAAACTTGTTTTTCTAAGGTCAGCGCCGCGAGCCGGTTACATCGTCCTCTTAAGGTGGACTGGGGAAGTTGCGGCCGGCCTCCCCTAGCCTCCGGACTCCGGCCGCGGGAGGCTGGAGGCGGCGAAGGAGCGGGGGAGTGAAGGAAGGGGGAGCCTGCCTTTCGCCCCTCCCCAGTGGCCCTGCTCCTGTGCCCCAAAGCCGAAGGCCCCTCTCGGGGTGGGTGAGGGCCAGAGGGGCCCCGATTCTTTCAGAGCTGGGCCGAGGTGAAGGAAAAGCAGGAAGTAAGTGAAGGTAGGGGGAAGGGGGGAGGAAGGAGAGAGTGATGGTACAAAAATAGCGTGTGTGTAGGAAGGACTTCAGTACCGCCTGGAAAAGCTCGCGGGGAGAGAGGGAGTAGAAGAGGGGCTGTGGCCAGGAAACCCGAAGGGAAGGGTCCGGGCCTCCCTGGGCAGGTGGGCTATTTTAGCGAGGTTCCTCTCTGTCAAGGACGGCTGATTCAGGGGTGTGGAAGGCCCAGGCAGGGGTGCGGGGCCAGGGGGAACTTGAAGGCCTGGGCTTCAGGAAGATGGCCGGCGGTGAGGAAGATGAGGGGATGGGAGGAAAGCAGGGGCCAGAGGCCTGGAGGCAGGACAGAGCCTGCTGGTGAGAAAAAAGCAACCATTCTCCCTTTCTCAATCTCTCTCTCTGTTTCTCCCCTTCTTTGAGGGAAAGCTGTGTACCCAATAGCAGCCAGGCCAGATATAGCAGGTGGGAATCCTCTGGTCACCTGGCCAAAGAAGGCTCCAGACTGTGGGAGGGAAGGGAGACCAAGACCCTCTGGTAACTGTAAATAACAATAGCCGTTTGGCTTCAAAAAGCCATTAGGAAGATATGAAGCAAGGTGGGAGAAAGGCCAGTTCTATGAACTGAGTGGGGATTGAGGCTCAGAGAGGGAGGGGACTTGCCCAAGGCCACACAGCAAGGCCTGGGTAGAAACCAGATTTGAATTTCTGATTCCCAGACTAAAGATCTTTGTACAGTGACAGCCCCCACTTCTCCCCCGCTTCCCCAGACCCTACCCCAGCCTCCCTGTCGAGTGCCTGGTCCTGGTATGATGCTAAGACAAGGAGGCAGGCAGGGTGCTGCCTAGGTTCAAATCCTGCCAGCCACCTCTTGTGAGCTGTGTAGACTTGAGAAAACACCTTGTCATTTTTGTGGCTCAGTTTCCTCATCTGAAATGAGGCCAACAGGAGTATCAACCTAAAAAGACTGGTGTGAGGTTTAGATGAATTAATATTTATACACTTTAAAAAGTGCCTGGCATGTACCAAGTGCCACATAGCATCTGTTAAATAAGTCAAGCATTTGACAGCAGTCCTTGGGAACCCACAGGGACCTGGGCAGTATTTGAAGTGCAAGGGGATTTTCTTTTCTTTGGGTGGGGGAGTACAGCAGTGACCCACACCATGTCCCTGTCCACAAGGAATTTACATTCTAGTGGGGAGACAGATAGGTAGACAAGCAGAAATAATTAGTGAACAACAGAAGGTCGAGCTTACACAGTGAGAAGGGTACACTCATTTAGATAAGGGTAAGGCCTCCCGAGAAGCTGGGAGCTGAATCACCAAGAGGGGCAGCAAAGTGAGGATTTGGGGGTTTGTTCCAGGAAGAGGGACGAGCACATATAAAGGCCCAGGGGCCAGCTTGGCTGGAGGGGAACGAGTGAAGGATGGGGGAGAGTGGCCCAGCTGGGTGGCTTTGCAGGCCTTGGTAAAGCGCCTGCATTTATTCTGCAGGAAAGAAATCGTTGGCGGGTGTTAAGCATGGTCTGACTTATGTGTTTAAAAGGCCAGTCTGGCTATAAGTGGAGAGTGGGCTGGAGGGCAGGGAGTGTGGAATCAGGACACCAGTGAGGAGTTTTTCTGGGATCCTCCTAGTATCTGAGGTGAGGGTAGGGAGTCTCTAACTGTTCAAGGCCACATGTAACTGAGACCACGAAGGTGACCAGTGGGGCTTCTGGGAAAATCCATCCCCCGAATCCATCTGGGTGGAAGTGGGGGCCAGGGCCGCTACTGAAGGTCAGAGATGAGGCAGCCTCTGGCCTGGGCTTCCAGAAGGCTCTGCTGTTCACTGTACACACACACACACACACACACACACACACACACACACACACACCTGCCCAGGATTAGGAAACTGCGGATTAGGGAAGGATAATAGTGGAACCAGCTGCTATTTCTATGTAGCACCTTAGGCCAGAGCGCTCAGCAGGGCTTCCCAACACCCTCACCTCCGCCCCAGGTGGGGGCCCTGGCCTTGTTCTCCTAACCCAGCATCCACATAAAAGTCACCCGTGGCTGACTGTCAGGGCTGGGAGGTCATTGAGACCAATGGGCAGCTGGATATACTGAGGTGGGGGGACAATTTGCCTGAGGTCACACAGATTATGGCAGATAATTGAGGTGAATCAGCCCCCTTCATAGCAGGCATCTTGGGCTGCCCCAGATTAAAATAAAACTGCCTTCGCACCTATCTCATTCATTCACACACTCATCCATGTTTATTGAGCATCTGCTGTGTGCCAGGCACTGGGCTGGGCACTGGGGATGCAGCAGTTGGGAAAAACAGACAAAAACCCCACCCCAAGGAACTGACGTTCTGGTGGAGCAAGCAAGTCAGTCTGTAAAATAGCTAGTCTGTGGGATGGGGATAGGCTGCAGGGTAAATAAAGCAGGGAAGGGGCCCAGGGCTAATGAGAGAGGAGGGCATCAGGGGAGGCCTCAGAAGAGGTGATATTTGGGCAAAGACCTGGGAAGTGTGAGCTGGAGCCAGAGGTGACTCCATCCAGGCATTGGTCCTCAACTCTCTCACTCCCTGGAGTAATGTGTCAGCACATCCCTGGGCTGGACCTTCCCTCCACATCCAGAACCAAAGCACTCCTCACCCCTCCCTGCTACCACCTGGGTCTGAGCCTCCATCATCTCCCACCTGGGCTCCTTCTTCCCACCCTTGTCTGTTCTCCACTCAGCAGCCAGAGGTCAGCCCACGTCTCTCCCCTGTTGCCCAGCATCGGTGGAAAGATTTGAATGAGTGTGTGGAGGGGAGGGTCAGGGTCTTGAAGTCAAGACTGCCTATTTGACTCATTTGACTTGGGGAAAATTTTTTTTATGAGCCTCAGTGTTTTCATCTGTGAAATAGGAATAACAAGGTCTCCCCCTCCTCGAGGGGTCAGTGGTGGCACAAATGTGAAAGCAACTGTGGTGGGAGCATATCTGGAGTTTGCCTCCACAGGTGGGGTGATGGTGCCCCGTGTGTACCAGGCCCTTTGATGTCTTCGAAGCCTTAGCAACCCCACTATGTCTCCAGAGGTGAGGAAACAAGCCCAGGGACAGAAAGCAACTGGACCAGGGTCACTGCCAGGGCATGCAGGAACCCTGCAGGGACCCAGTGCTGCCGGGCACCAGCCCTGTGGGCTCTGATCCTCACTTCCCGTCACCCTGGGCTTGGCGTCAGCACACAGGCCCGCCAGCCACCTTTGTGTGGAGCCTGTCATGAGGCCGGAGCTGCCAACGACCTATTTTTCTGGGCAAGAGGAGCCATTTGGAGTTAGAGGCCTCAGCTGTAGAGCCAGAGCAATAAAAATAAAACCAGCAAGGACTCCTGGGCAGCCTGGATCAGGGAACCAACTGCCTCAGAGAGGAGCTGCTGAGGGGCTGGAGAGAAGCTGGTGGGGGTCGGAGGAGGGACTGTCCTCACTGTACCTGGCTCTGTTCTCTGACCCATAGGTGGGTCATCTCCAGAGGTCACAGAAACTGCAGTTCAGAGGGATGGAGTGACTTGCTCGGGACATGGGACACACAGTTAGTGAGTGACCAAGCTGGTTAGGATTCGAACTCAGTTCTCCAAATAATACCGACAGTTCCCATTTGTTCAGCATCTACTATGCTTTACAGGAATATTTTTGCGACATTTTCAAACCACACTTGGGTACTCATAATTCCTCTAAGCTGCCTTAGAGGGGTCTCTGCTCACAGGTCACCTTGCCAGACCACCCTTTTAAAAGTCATCTCCCTTGTGACCGCCTGGAGGGGTGGGATAGGGAGGGTGGGAGACGCAAGAGGGAAGAGATATGGGAACATATGTATATGTATGACTGATTCACTTTGTTACAAAGCAGAAACTAACACACCATTGTAAAGCAATTATACCCCAATAAAGATGTTAAAAAAAATAAAAATAAATAAAACTCATCTCCCCCGACCCCAAAGTGCTCTACCTCCTTCCCTACTTTCTTTTGTCTTCATTGCATGCATCACGACTTGCCAGCGTTGTGCATCTGCATTGCATGTTGTCCATCTCCTTAACTAGCTGCAGGTCAGCCTAGCCCTGGGGCCCAGTGCCTGGCTGTGGGAGCACATACTATGGCTCAAACCCCAGCACTGCCTCAGACCAGCCGTGGGGCAAGTTACTGTGCCCATCTGTGCCTCACTTACCCAGATTCAGGGATTGATGGAACCAGGCCTGAAAGGACTCTTGTAAGGGAAATGAGTTAATCTGGGAAAAGATGTTGGCTGTTGTTATTGTTTTCTCCCAGCACTGCGGCCCCAGGGCCTTAATAGTGAACAGTACGTTATCAGTAAATATCTATTCAATTACAAAAGTGACCTACCCAGGATCTCATGGTAAGACTTCTAAGACATGGCAGAGTCTGGATTTGAAGGAGTTTCACTGAGCCTGTCCTTCAGCGCAGCCTACTTTATAATCACCTTTCCACAGCCCCCACCTTCCGGCCACAACTGAACAGGAATCAGAGCTGAGCAGGTATCATCCTCACCTGGAAGGACTGTTAAACCATAGATCCCAGGGCCCCACCCCCAGAGTTTCTGATTCAGTAGGTCTCAGGTAAGACCTGAGAATCTGCATTTCTAACAAGGTCCCAGGTGATGCTGCTGCTGCTGGTCCAGTGGTTCTCAAAGAACCACTGAATGGACGGTTGGGACTGTTTCGTGAGCCCAGTTTCAGCTTTCCTGTTGTCTATCCCTCTGTTTTCTGTCCTCCCAGCCCAGGGGAAAGCAGAGGGGGCAACTGTACTGGTTCAGAGACTGCAGCTACTGCCCCAAAGCTGCGGGGCTCTGACAGATCACAGAGCCAGGGACTGGGGGAGCCATGCTGTAATTAGTGCTTTCCAGGGGAAGTCAGCCACTAAGCGACTTGGCAGGCAGGCAGGCAGGCAGGAAGCTCGCCTGAGCTCGTCAGGGGTGGGACTGCACTGCCAGGCCCTAAATACTGTTCTCAAGCTCTGGGGATCTGGCTCTGCCTGGAGCTGAGCCCAGCTGTGCAGAGCCTAGCCTCCCCCTACACCTCTGGGTGGGGGTCCCCTGCAGGGTGGAGATGCAAGGGTGGCATCAGGACAGAGTTGATTGGCTCAGCGTGTACTGGGGGACCTGTGTTCAAGCGCTGACTCTGCCCGATGATAATACTAATCACAGCTAAAATGTAGGACTGTTAACTAAGCCCCAGGCTGGAAGGATTTCAGTGGATTCTCTCATGCTCCTCTCACTCCAACTTTCTTATGTGGACACAGTTCTTATCCCCATTTCACAGATGAGAATACCGAGGCGCAGAGAGGTTAAGGGACTTGTGCAAGAGCACACAGCTTGTGAGTTGCAGAGTTGGACTTTGAATCCAGGAGTTCTCATTCCCCGACCACTGCTCCAAACCCCTGCACATTCTGACTTCTGTAGTACTTTGCTATGAGCCTGGAAGCCCCACAGCACACTCCCTGGGTCTCCATCACCATGGAGGGGCTTGCTGATTTCCAGGCCTCTCTGTGGTGCCTGAGCACCAGGCCTGCTGACATGTTGCAGGCATGAAAGTATCTGGTGAATGAAATAATGAATCAGCAGATGAGTCTGACTCTTTCCAGTTGTGATGGGACAATACAGTTTGGTGGCTGGGAGGCGTGCTTTCAACTCCAGGTTCTGTCCCTCACTAGCTGTGTGATCTTGGGTGGATCTCAGCCTCCATTTCCTCGTCTGGAAACAGGTTGAGGGCAGGATTAATGGATATAAAGGGAGTGAGGGAGGGAGAGAGAGAAAGAGAGAGAGAGAGAGAGGGAGAGTGCAAACGGCAGTGAGAACCTGGTTTGGCACCTGCCTCTTCCACTCCTGCAGTTGCTCAGGCGAAATACCTTCGTGTCTTCCTTGAACCCTCTGTTCCTCGCCCCCGCCCCACTCACAGTCCTGCCTGCCAATCGTCTTGGCTCAACCATCAAAAGAGACCCAGAATCTGATCACTTCTTACCACCCGTATTATCTTCTGGTCCCGCCTGCTTCCTTCCATCTCCACTGGTTTCCTGTCTCTCACTGGACTCCTCATCTTGTCCTTCCTTCAGTCAAAACCTCCAAAAGCCTTGCCTCTCATCTCTTGGAATAAACCCCAAAGTTCTCAGTGTGACCCACAAGGCCCCTTGTGATCTCACCCACTCCTGCGTCTCTGAACTCGCCTACACCCTCTCCCCCAGCTCGCTCCGCTCCAGCCATACTCATCTTCTCCGTATTCCAGGAGTACACCCAGCAGGTGCCCGCCTTAGGGCCTTTGCACTTGCTGCTCCCTGTGCCTAGAACCCACTCTCCCCAGCTAACTACCCGGCTTGCCCCGTCTCTTTCTTTGTGTCTGCTCAGATGTCCCCTCCTGGGAGAAGCATATCCTGACCACTCTTTCTAAAAGTGTCCTATCATTTCTTACCCCCCAAGCCACTTTATTTTTCTTGGTGGCATGTAACTATGACATACTCTTTGGTCGCTGGAGCTTTCCCCCACCCCATTCGAGCTCCACGCGGGTCTCTGTGTTTGCTGTCCAGCACCTGGAGCCTTGTTTGTGCAGAGCGGGGCCTCCGCACCAGCACCAGCTGCTGACAGAGTGAAAGGAGCCCGGCAGGGAGCAGCTCTGTCCACAGGCGCTGGCGGCTCCCCTGAGGGGTGCAGGTTCCTCTGCCCCCTGCCCCCGCTTGGCCTGGGTTTCCTCAAGAAACAGATGTCCTCCTTGAACTTGGGTTTCCTTCCTAGGCAGGGAGGCCAGGACTCCAGCTGGCCTCATTCCTGTTCCCAAGAGGAAGTATCTGACCCTGGGCAGGAAATGGCCTGGCTCTCAGGGGAAGGCAAAGCAGCACACACCACGCTCCCTGCTCCCAGCCTCTGATGAGTTGGCACTGTGGCCTCAGAGCAGTGGGTGTCCATGCTGGTACCACGCTGCCACTGCCCCTGGAGGGAGGAGGGCGGTGGGATGGAGGTCCGCCCAGAGCTCATTTCCAGAGCTCCTTGGCCTCTTACCCCATGGGAGCCTCACAGCCATGCTCTGCAAAGACTGGGCTTGCATGTCAGCCTTGCCCAGCTGGAGTTTGTTCCTCTTACGTCTACCCACTTGTACAAATGAGCAAACAGAGGCTCCAGGAGAGGCAGAAACTGCTGGGCGACATACTGGGGCAGTGGAAGCAAGGTGATGAACCCAGATCTTCTGATAGCAAATCCTTTACTCCTCATCTTTGTCTACAATCTACCCTCTTCCCTGACCAGAAAGAAAGTAATAATGGTCCCCATGGAATGGATAAGAAGACTGAGGGGAAGAGAGGGAAACAGGGTGACCCAAAGTCTCCCCACCTAGATGCTGACAGGCCAAATTGGAAGGTATTAGTCTGTGTTTGTCCTCCTAGTGTTTCTTCTCCCCAGTTTCAAGCAAATACTGGGACTTAGTAAACAGCTATCGTAGGGATTTGGCAGAAGGGTGCCCAGAGTAAGAGCTTCTTGGTTTTTGTAAAGTCTGAAACTGAAGAAATTGCCAGAGAGAAGTGGGAGAGGCTGGAGGGAGGCAGATGTATTGCATGTGGCTGCTGGTGGGTCCCAGACTGGAGAGGGTGCTGCCCTTCCCCCGACGGAATGGGGGGTGGGACAAGGCCTCAGGGCAGGCCTCCTGGTGGCCCTGGGAGGCCAGACCTGGGTTCCAAGGCCTCTGGCCTCGCCACACAGGCTCTGTAGTCCCACAGCACTGCTGAGCTAGTGGACCCCTGGAGTGGGACAACTCTCATGGCCTGCATTCAGTCAACAGATATTTGTTGAGCAGCTACCTTGGGCCAGGGGCTGTGCTGGGTGCTGGAGGCATTTACATTCTAGTGGGAGAGATGGGAAGATGAACGCATGAGTCATGAAATGCCCTGCATGCCATGTGGGCAGTGGTAGCTGCTGAGAAAAAGGAAGCAGGGTGAGGGACACAGACTGATGGTGGTGAGGGGTGCTGCTATCCTGTGCAGGGCGGCAGTGAAGGTCTTGCTCAGGGAATGGAGTTTCCTGAAGGATGTGAGAGGGAGAGCCACAAAATAAAAGGAACAGCCAGTGCAAAGACCCTGGGGTGGCACGGTCAAGGACATGGGCAGCTGTGTGGGCTGGGGTGGGGAGGTGAGCTTGGAGAGGAAGCCGGGCTCACAGCCTCACAGACAAGGCAAGGCCTGCAGCTTTCACTTGGAGTTACAGGAAAAGCAGTGTAGACAGATTCCTGGAAACCACCTCAGATTTCCTGGGACTCTCTAAGACTCCGGAACTGAGCAAACTCTGGAGAGGAGGGAGTCCCCAGAATGACCAAGGGTGAACTTGCTTCCCCTCATCCCCATGGATAGGATCACAGACCAGAGGAGGTTACCGTCAACCAGGGCTTCCCAGACTTTAACCCAGTTAAATGTAGATTCTGATTCAGTAGGTCCGGGTGGAGCCTGAGACTCTGCACTTCTAACAAGCTCCCATGTGAAGCTGTAGTTGCTGGTCCACAGACCACACTTTGAGTAGCAGATGCCCAACTGTGCCCGTGGCCTGAGAATCCTACCTGATGTTCAATTTCAAGCCTAAATCCTTGGGGTGTCCTTTGAGCCTGAGGGCCTGAAACTTGTAACTGTTGCTCACAAGAACCGATGGCTCTTTCACGCCCCAGGAAAGCCCCACCCCTTCCCTGGGAGCTTGTGGGGAGCAATGGACTCCAGAGCCAGCCTGCTGGGGTCCACACTCCAGCCCTGCTGGCTACGGGTGGTGTGACTTTAGGGAAGAGACTTTGCCTCTCTGTGCTCAGTTTCTCATCTATAAAAAGGAAAAAATAGCCTTTTTTTTTTTTTACAGGGCTATTTTGAAGACTTAAAGATATAATATATATCACAAGTCTGGCACACAGGAAGTACTCAATAAATGTTAAACATCACTCCCTCTAATTCTGCCTGTCCTTTAAGGTGTGTAAAAAGATGTATTTTGATCTTATTAGTTCAAGTTTTTCTATTTTCGTGTCTGTCTGTGAAGTATATACTAGTCTAAAAGTATATAGTACATTCATAAAATACACAAATAAATGTACATTGGGGTGCATATTTAAAATGTTTTTACTGATAGGGAATATGATTAAAACATTTTTGAAGACGACAGATTTAAAGCCCAGTGGAACTGATAGAAATAGAGAGTATTAGAGCTGGAAGGAATTTCAAAGTCCTTCAGATCCCCCATCACTCCCTCTCTCATCTGACATGCAAACCTCTCTGTTACACTAGATTGCCACTAGCAGTGGGGAGCTCACTACCTTTATGGGCAATCCAGTTTGTACAGCTCTGGGAACAGTTTCCTGAACTCGGTGCCTACCTGTGTTTCAGCTCCTCTGAGCTCCCACAACCTAACTGAACTGCTCCCTCCCACTTCATGTGTCTTAGCTCTGCAATCTCCCAAGGGCCCAAAGCTAGGCTGTGTGCATAGTAGGCCTTCAATAACGTCCCATGTATGAGTGGGAGTGGCAGAGAGATGAGAGGGGGATGGGAAGGGTGACATTCCTGTCATTCCTCATTTGGAGGGTATACTAACATCTCAGTGCTGTGTCCTCCTGGGAGTGTGTCCATCTATATATTGTACATCTATTTGTTTGCGTTTGTTTGCATGTGTTTGTCTGTACATATGTGTATGTGTGAGTTGCCACTGTGTGTTTTACTGCTGTGGTGCATCTCTATGGATGTGTGTGTGTGTGTGTGTGTTGCACTACAAATATCCATGTGTGCTGTACATGTATTTCTCTGAGTCTTTGCATGTCTGTGTGTTCGGGGGGCTGTCACTGTAGGGTTGTGTGTCTGCCTCTGGTTTGTTTGCATTGTGTGTATTACACATGTGTGAGTGTGTGCTGTCTGTAGATGTCCACGTGTGGTGTGCATGTCTCTCTCTGTGTCTCTGTGTGCCTGTGTGCCTGGGGCCTTTCTTTGTGTGTTTCGCTCTGTGTGTGTGTGTCTGCATGAGTGTGTCTCCCCTCCCCTGCTCAGCCATTTCAGGGAGCCTGGTAACTCCCTGAAGCCTGGTCGACTTAAGGCCGTCTGACTGGCAGGCAGCAAGGGTTCCACACCCCTCCTATCCTGCTCGGCTGGGCTGTGCTAATCACTGGGTTACATGCAGATGGCAAATGTGTGGCTGCCAGGCTTGGAGGAGGGACTGTGTGTGTGGGGGGGGGGGGGGGGGTGGGGGGGGGGGGCGGGTATGCAGATGAGTAGCACCAAGGAGGAGTGAGAAGGCAATTTAAAGGCAGAAAGGGGAAAACAAGCCTCCTTGGCTTTGGAGTTAGGGTTGGGGTTCTCTCCAGACACATGGTTTTTATTAAGAGGACACGATGGCTGACACTTTCCTTCACCTAATCAACCTAGCGTCTTAGAATCACAGGACCCTAGAATCCTAGAATTTTCCATCTATAGGATTCTAGAATCTCAGCCTCATGCAACTCTAGACTCTTAGAAGCATATTCAAGAACTCTAATCCTCTTGGGATCTTAGCATCTTCAAATGTTGTTCTCCTCTCCCTCCTCCTTCTCTTGCTTTTCTTTGCATAGAATCATGGCCAGGCAATGACTTTGAAGGTTCATCCAGTCCACCCTGACACCGCCCCACCGCCCCCCACCCCCCAACACCAGGCAGAGCAGTGGAGAGAGAGGCCCAGTCAGCTGGGACATTTTTGGGGATGTTGAACTGGAATCTTCCCTCGCAAGGACTTGACTCCTGAATGGTCTGGGCTCATATTACCCCTCCACCTTCTGCAGGAACTGAGACAAAGGCGCCTTTGTTCCCAGGGAATGTTTTCAGCCTTTCAGGAACTTGTGTAACAGGCTGCAGGTGTGAGGAAAGCCTAGGGGCGGGGCTCCTCTGATGGCCTCAGTGGTGGAGACTCAGTAACCCAGTCTGGGGTGCAGTGGGCACCAACCAGGCAGCCACCCTCCCCAGGATGTCCACTGAGGTGTCTCCTTCCTCTTATCGCTTCTCAAGATGACAGCTTAAAAGGTCAGATTATGTCCCATCCTAGGGATCCTGGGAGCCATGGATGGTCCCTGAGGGAGCTCACTCCACTCACTTTGAATTCTAGGACTCAGTCAAACTCTTTGGCGTGGCAGCTTTTCAGGCCCCAACTACTAGCCATCCCATCTCTCCCTCCCACATGTGACCAGCCACACTGAACTCCCTACTCACCTTGAATCTATTTTACATCTTCATGCCTCCAAATGTTGGCATGGGCTTGTTCCCCTCTGCCTCTTCTTCAGGGTGCAAACTCATTCACCCATGGAGCGCAAGCTCCCACTCAATTGTAAGTGCCATGAAGAAAAAGTTTGACTTATGTAATACTTTATTTCCCAGAATCTACAACAATGTTTGGCACACAGTGGGTTTTCAACAAATGTTTGTTGAATGACTAACTGATTGAAAGTACCCTTCACAATTTCTCCTCTGAAACCTCTATTCTCCAACCCCTTACAGGTATTTCCCTGGGACCCAGAACTTACCACCTTAGGCTATGGGTCTTTGCTTACATTGTCTGTCTTCTTTACTAGACGAGGAACCCCTTGAAGCTGAGGTCATGTCTGGTCAATGTTTACCTGCAGCATCCAATTCAGAGCCTGGCACCCAGCAGGTGCCCAGTAAACACAGGGCAGTTGCCAGCAGCCTGGCTTGGTGATGTGCAATCTCCTTTTGGTCCCAACTACAAGTGCTGGTCCAAGCTGTTGGGAACATCTGCTTCAAAGTCTCATTTGCAATTATATGTTCCTAGGCTCTCGCCACTTAACGTTTAATAACTAGACAGCTAGCCTTCTCTGGCAGCCACTTAAGCCCCTGATTGCCTCTTGTCTGAACTTGGCCCTGAGTGAGGCCAGGACCGCTCTGGGGTTAAGTGTAAAGCCCATATCCTGAGTCTGGGGCGAGCATAAGGCGGTAGCCTCAGAGGTAGGAGGAAGGAATGCCCACTGGCTTGAAGCTCCTGGATGACCTTACCAGGCAAGGCAGGTTGGGCATTGGCTCCAGCTGGCTCCATCTCTCCTCCCTGCCATATAGCGCTGTGCCTGCTCATGCCCTCGTGGGCTGGGGAGGAGGAGAGAGGAAAAATGTCAGTGGGACCTTCCCTGACTCACATCCGAGCTGGGCGAGAAGGAAGAAAGGGGGATTCTGCCTGGGCTGTGTCCCAGCAGGAAAGGTGGGTCTATCCTGTGTGGCTCCACCTCCAGAGGCCAGGGCCAGTCCACATGAGGGCTGGTGGCACCACAGAGTGGGTGCTGGCAGCTGTGCCAGCCTCTCTTGGCATAGGGCTGGGGAGTCCTTCCAAGTGGGCTGTGGAAGGGGATGAGGCAATGGTAATGACCTGACCCTTGGGTTTGCTCAAGCACCTGCCCAGCACTGGGAAATCCTGTAGACTGTGAGGCCGGCCTGCTCTGCAGCAGACCTCTGCAGCGTTGCTGGGGTGAGAGAGTGAGGAACAGTCATGGGAAGGCTGGGGAAGAGGGTACAGCAAACACAAAGGCTCTGAGGCTGGGCTGCTGGTACCGCTGAAGCCTTGGGGTCCAGAGAAGGGTCAGGAAATGAACTTCGGAGCCAGTTTCTCAGCGGATGCTGGGGGAAGGTGCTGCTGGAATTCATACCTGGGAATCGTTGACTTTTCAGATCCCAGAGGGGAGTTTCAGAGTCAGGAGACTTGGTTTCCAGATCTTTCTCTGCCTCTAGCAAGCCCAATGACCCTGGGCAAGTCCAGGCAAGTCCTTGCCTGGTGTTCACGCTGCCACTGCACTTACTGCACAGCATGACTGCCCGACCCCTGCCAGGGTGGAGAATCTTCCTTCTCCCCTTAGAGGTCACCTGACCCAACCCAGGAAACTGAGACCAGAAACTCCACTAGCAGAGTCGGCAGGGCCAGTCTGGGTGGCAGGTTGGGCTTGGTGTAGAACATTCTGCTCTTACAATGGGCAATATTTATCGAGCACTTACTATATGCAAGGTGCCATGTTAAATAAACCCTTTACCCACATCCATAATCTAATTTCATCCTTGTCCCCTCCTTCCCTCACCCCCTTATCCATTTATGACAATTGTTGACCTTTAGAACCCAATTCTGGTCCATTTGTCTCTTTCCACCTCAGTGCTACCCTCACTGCCCACCATCTGCTCACGCCGGGATGCTGTATCAGCCTCCTCTCAGCTCTTCTGCTCCACCTCGGCCCCTGCAGTCCATCCCCAACCAGCCTCCAGGAGGCCTTTCAACAGCTTAAATTGGATCACGTCCCTTCCCTGCTTTTGAACCTCCAGGGCCTGCCATAGTGCTTAAAATCAAACCCAAGTCCTACGGCTGGCATCGCTCAATGCGCCCTGTCCCTCAGTCCTCTCCATCCTGAGGTGGTACCATCCCCACTGCCCACTCTGCTTCAGCCACACAGGACTCCTTCCTGTCCTCGAGCATGCTGGTCAAGCCCAACCCAGGGCTCTGTGCTTGCTCTTCCCTCTTCCTGTCACCAGAGACAAGACAGACAGACCTCCTCCAGATGACTCTGTGACTCTCAGAGGACAGAGAGCAGGACAAGTGATGGTTTCCCCTCCCATCTATCTCCCCCCGTCCCAACCTGTCCCCAGTAGAGGATGTGGGGAGGAGAGAAAGTGTGTGACAGTATGCAGGGCAGAGGTCTGGTCTGGGTGGGACACCCAGTGTGGGTGAAGGCTCTCCCCCCTCACTTCACCTCTCAGTGGATGACCTCACCCATCATCAGCTTTGCAGCTCCGTTCTCCCTGATGACTCCCACACAAGTAACCCCACCTTCTTCCTGGACGCTCCTCCTGGATGCCCTAGGGGGCCTCAGACTCAAAGTGCCTGTAAAGGACCTCACTGTCTCCCCCACCTGCTCTTCTCCTGGGTGTCTTTGTCCTCCCAGTTTCCAGAAAGTTCCCACACCCTTTGTTTGCCTCCCTCCTTCTCCATAGCCACCCAGTCCCAGTCCCGCCTGGTCTATCTCGAAGTGTTTCTCCAAGCAGCCCATCTGCCCCATTCTCGCTGTTGCTGCCCCAGCTCAGCCCCACCTGCCCCCTGAGCCGAGGGTCTTCCTGCCTCCAGTGTCTCTGACTTCAATCCGGCCTCTCCAGGCCATAGGCCAGGCTTTCCGAATGCGAGACTGTGTCCTCCACACTTCAGAGGCACTCTGGCTGTCCTTGGGATGCAGTCCAACTCCTCAACCAGGACTTGAAGTCCTTTCTAAGTCATCAAGTACTCCCCCAGGACCCTGTGGCTGTCACATGGCATTTCTCCGAATATGCCTCCTGGTCTTTGTGTAAGAGCACGATTCTCGCCACATCTGCCTGGCAAACTCCTGCTCATCTGTCAGAGCCCAACTCTCAAGGGCCTCCTCTAAGGAGGCTTTCCCAACAAGCTCCCCCTTCTGGGTTGGGGTCCCTTTCCTGTGCTTCCCCAGCCCATGCATGCCCCTCTCTTAGTGAACATCCTCACGAATTGGCAACTTGTGCCTGCTTCTTCCTTTCTCACCAGACCTGAGCTCCAGGACAAGGCTGGGGTCGGGGCGGTGTGTGTGTGTGGGGGGGGTGGGGTCGGTAGTTGGAGATGGGACTCTGACTTTAGCTTAGCAGTAAGAGGGCAGGCTCTGGAGCCTCCACCTGAGTGGATCTGGGTTCAGATCCTGGCTCTGCCACTTTCTAGCTGTGCAACCTTGTATAATGGAACTTAAGCTCTCTGTGCCTCAGCCTTTTCATCTGTAGAATGGGCAGAATAATAATATTACCTCCTATATGGGGTTGTTTTGAGAATGAAATGAACACAAAGTACTTAGAAAAGTACCTAGCACATGGTAGATGCTCAATAAACATTAGCTCTTATTATTACTCCACATCCCACAGAAGCAACTCTTCTAAAGGTCTATTTACCTAACAATTAAAAAGCTAGGGCTTCCCTGGTGGCGCAGTGGTTGAGAGTACGCCTGCCGATGCAGGGGACACGGGTTCGTGCCCCAGTCCAGGAAGATCCCACATGCCGCAGAGCGGCTGGGCCCGTGAGCCATGGCCGCTGAGCCTGCGCATCCGGAGCCTGTGCTCCGCAACGGGAGAGGCCACAACAGTGAGAGCCCACATACCGCAAAAAAAAAAAAAAAAAATAGTTCTGTCTAGGTCAGAATTGTCTCTAAGCCAGTTGTTCTCAAACTCAGATGAGCATCAGAATCAATTAGAATTGTGTGAGAAAGGCAGGTTAGTCAGCCTAGCAGTTCTGGGACGGGCCTGGGAGTAAGCTTTTTAGCAAGTTCCCTGCATTCCATTCTGAAGCAGGTAGTCTGAGGCCAGACTCAAACCCACTACTCTACAGGGTGATGAAGGAGAGCTTTGCCATAGAAACATGACTCCTGTAACCAGCCCCTCCTCACCCGCATCCTCTGCACTAGCAGGGAAGTTTGGGGATGAGGCAGAGCAGTCAAAGCCCTGCCTCTGAGCCAGGAGGCCTGGGTTCTAATCCTGGCTTCCTTCTTCCGGGTAAGTGGCCTCCCGTCTCTGGGCCCCATTCTCCTCTCTGGAAAGTGGGGATCCCACCTCCCTGTTGTGAGGGTTGGAGGCTTCTCCATCCAGAGGCGCCCTGAGAGAGAGGCACAGTGAGGGCTCAGCAAGCCAGGGTGGGTGTTAACTTTGCCTGCAGACATTTGTTTTCTGAGGCCTGCTCTCCCTGAGTGTTTTATTTTCTGGCGATGGATTCCAGCTCATGTCTGGGGCCTGCACCTGCATACAAATGCCAAGAGGACAGGCGGGACCCGGGATCTGTCCCCGCCTGCTCTCCACCGAGCACCAGGCTGTGAGTTCCCGGCAGGCCCGGAAGTCCCAGGATCTCCTGTGAGGCTGGGACCACCATGCCCTGTCGTGGCCGGAAGCAATCAAAATACCGGCCCCTTTCAGAGCGAGTGTCCCTGTGAGAGAGTGGCTGCTGGGAGGTCTTCAGGGGACTTGGGAGCTGCTGGGACAATCAGTTGCTGTTTGGGGAGTGAGGCTGGCAGGGCCTTGCCCCTTGGCACCGAGCCCCTGCCAAGCCCCTGCCAAGCCTGGGCCTGGTTTTCCACTGCCTGGCGGTTCCAGGGCACTCAGGGAGGGGGCCCCGGGGGATTCATTGCTCCTGTCCCCAGAGCTTTAGCTGTGGTTGAGGAGGCCTGAGCAGGTTTTCAGAGCAGCGAACATGCTCTGCCTGGGCCTTGCTGTCTGCCCAGGCTAAAGGTGGAATGCTGGGCTGCCGGGATCTGCACAGGCCATGGGGATGCACGAGGCCATGTGATTGGGTGGCCCTAGTCAACTTGACTAGGGAAACAGCAGTGAACAAAACAACGTCTCTGCCTCTATGCAGCCTATGTTCTCACACAGGGAGACGTAAAAGCTGGAGACAGCGCAAGGGAGAAAAATAAAGCAGCATGAGGGGACACAGGTGATGGCGCAGGGACTATTTTTGCTGGAAGGATGAGCGAGTGTCTCTCTGAAAAGATGACACTTGAGCAGAGACCCAAAGGATGCAGTGGAGTGAGAGAGACAATGTGAACATCTAGAGGAAGAGTGTTCAGGAGGAGGGAACAGCATGTGCAAAGCAGCTGAGCAGGGAGAGGACCTGGCATGTTTGAGAAGAGCCTGTAGGCCAGAACAGCTGGAGTGCAGGGATGGAGAGGGAGAGGGAAGGCGATGGAGCCAGAGGGGTGAAACTCCTCACAACCACCTGGCGGTGGTCCCACCGTCATCATCTCCATCTTACAGATAGGGAAACTGAGCTCAGAGAGGTTAGACAACTTGCCTGAGGCCACACAGCTGGTACACAGAGGCACCTGGTCAGATACCACTCATTCTGATGCCAGAGCCTCCAAGCACCGTCTTATGAAGATACTCTACTGTGAAGCACAGCCGGTGCCTTATATCAGTAACCCGGGGCTCACTGGGGGCTGGTTGTTTTCTCTTTCACATTCAGCAGGGCTGCGTGTTGGGCACCCAGGAGCAGGACCATCTCTGAGGACCTTTCTGGAGATCTAGCGTCTGACAGGCCTGGGTTGTTATCCTTGCTCTCCACTCACTAGTCACTGGGTTTTTCTGGGTCTCAATTTACTTATCTGTAAACTGAGGCTATTCTCTCTATCTCAGAGGCCTGGCAAGAGGCAGATGAGCTCAGGACGTGGTGGGTGATTAGAAAACACATACCCCTCCACTCCCTCCAGGCCCCTTAAGCTGTGTTCCTCACACCTCAGAGCAGTTTTCCCTGGGCATGTGTTCAGGAGGAAGCATCTCTCCCCAGGGCTGCTGATCTGCAGGCCTAGGGGGCTGAAACAGGCTTCCCACAGGTGTGGATACAGGGGCTTGGAGGACCATGCCCCGGGGTAAAACCTTGTACAAATAGGAGCCGTTGGTGGCCCCCCCCCGGCCCTTCCCAGGACTCTCCCTGCTTTTCCTTTGCGGCATCCATCACACTTGTAATTACTTGTTTAGCATCTGTCTGTTTCTCTGGGCTGCATACTCTCTCTGCTGGCCTTGTTCATGGCTGCGTCCCCAGCACTGAGCAGCCTGCCTGGGGCATAATAAATGTTCGCTGGGAAAACAAACACACAGACGCCTGGCTGGCTGCGTGAATGCATGGATGCTCTTTGGAGCAGCTGGACTCAGTGTACCGCTGAGATCTGGGATCTGAACCAGGCTCTTCAGGCACACACTTCTTGTGTGACCTTGGGCAAGTCACAGTATCCTCTGGAAATCTAGATAGGTTAGTGAGGAGGGGTGGCACGCAGAGGATCCTGGAGAGTTCTGGAGGAATGTGTGCAAAGGCAAGGAGGCTTGTTCAGAGTATGGCCAGGCGTCCGTGGGACCGACGCTGGCCCTGCACTGGGGTGTGTGTGGGACGTGGTGGGCACTGTGTGGGAAGAAGCGAAGGCACAGATGGGGAAAGCCCTGGCCTCGTGGCCCTCAGCACGGGGAGGAAGGGCAGTTCCCAGCCCCTCGTGGGGACCAAGTCCAGGGGGTGATGCCAGGGAGCAGGGGGACAGGGCAGCGTCCCTGGGCGGACTTTCAGGCCGGTGCTGGGGGCCTCAGGCTGATGCACCCAGACACAGGGCTGGAGGCCTGAGGAGCCCGGGGTGCCAGGGATGGGAGAGGAGGGGAAATGAGCCCTCAGACAAGGGCCCTGGTGCTGCAGGGCAGCTGCAAGCACTGGGGCTGTGGATGGGGTCACCGCGCAGACTGCCCGCTCACTTCTTCCCTTCCTCGCAGAGTGTTTCTCAACTGGGGTCACAGGGTGTTTGGGGAGCTTAGCTCGGTGGCTGGTGCGTGTGCGTGCGTGTCCGAGGGTGACTCAGAGCGGACCTGCGCCTCTGCGAGACGGAATTCTATCATGGAAATCGTTTGGTGACCCTCGGGTGGCATGAGGTCGCACAGCAAGCTGGCACTAGAATATTTCGAGCTCGTAGTAATGAAAGCAAACTGCAGTTTGGCGTGTCTTCAGGCTTGAAAGCCGCAGCAGCGTTCAGTCACTGTGGCTGTTATCATCCACTGCTAATGGGGGTTGCTGCTCCCACCCTGGTGAGGGAGAGAGGGCTCAGAGAGGTTAAGTGACTTGCCCAGAGTCACAGGGCGGGTAATGGGAGGGCAGAGTCCAAGGTGCAGTTTGGCCTTTCCCCCTCCCCCAAGGCCGGGCTCCTCCCCAATGGATCTGCTCTGAGCGGTTCCTAAGCACTGGTTTCCATAGCAGCAGGGCCATTCCTGCACAATGGCTCCCCCCATCTTCCCTGGGCTTTGCTGCTGGGGGGGCTGCAGGGGCGGGAGATGCTCTGTTTTGGGGGACAGCCGGAGTGCCAGGCAGGGAGGAGCTGATGGGCCATTTGGATGGTCTTGGGGCCTCCAGCCCTTACAGAAAGGCCACTCTTTTTCAGTTCTTCCATTTTGGCTCTGGAGTCAGGTTCACTTCCAGGTAGAGGGCGGGAGAGATAGGCAAACACCAGAAACAGAGAATGGGAAAGACAGAGACAAGAGAAATCATACAAAAGCCGAGACAGAAAAAAATGAAGAAGCATGCACTATTTTCCAGACAAATCATTTCGTTTCCTCTTTACAACCTTGGGAGGTGGGTTCTGTTTACTACCATTTTACAGATGTGGAAACTGAGGGCAATTGCAGTGCTTCTCAAAGTATAGCCCAAAAGCCACCCTATCTCAGCTGGGAGGTGGCGGGAGAGGGTCCTGGTTAAAATGCAGGTTCCCTGCCTTACCCTGGACCCCTGGAGTCAGAATCGCTGGAGTGGGGCCAGGAATCTGCATTTAGTGAATTCCCCAGGAGAATTTTCTAGAGAGCAAAGTTTGAGGTGTCCCCTGTCAGGATGGCTGCTCTGCCCTCTGCTTAAGTTTATGCAACATGTAATGCAGAGCCAGGATTTAGGACCCAGAAGGGAGTGAGAAAGAGAGGAAAGTGACAAAGAGAAGCTTTACAAAGCAAGACAGATATGCCTCAGAAGAGAAGGCAGAGAGCAGGAGAGGAGTAAGGCAGGAAGAGACATGTGGCGAGGAGTCTGCAGACTAAGAGAAGGGCCAGGATCTGGTGGGACCAGGGCGAGCTTTGCTGACCATGGACTGTCCATCACTCTAAACGCAGCCCTAGCTCGACCCTCACAACAGCCTAATGAGACAGTCCTGTCGCTGCCATTCTGGACGAGGAAAGTGAGGCATGGAGAACAAAGGGCAGAGCCAGGCTTTGCACCCCGGTGCCTGGCACTGGAAGAGGTCATGGCTCTAACCATCAGGCCAGGCTCTCTCATCAGAAAGCTACTGAGGGGGAGGAGAAACCAGGTGGAGAGTCAGGCTTCAGCTCTGAGGCGCAGCGGAGCCCCTTCTACCCCCCGACCACTCCAGCTCAGGAGCCACAGGCTGGTGGCCTGTCTGCTTTCAGTCTCCCACCAGGTGGACAGAGCAGGGTCTCAGACATGGGCCCCAATCTTGGCTCCAGCACTTACTACTGTGTGGCCCTGGCACAGTTTCCTCACCTGCAAATTGGAGATACTAGAAAGACAGAGCTAAGAGGGCTGCTGTGAGGCCTCATCTGAGATGGAATATGAGATGTGTACAGAGCAGACCTACTGCTAGTATGTGCTCAGTAACTGTCAATTATGGTCAGGAAGTTAGCTGTCAGGAAGCATCTAGAAGCCCAGGGACCGTGTAGAAGGCCCTCACTAACGGTGGGTTTCTTGGGGCTCTTTGCCCTAAATTGGGGCAAGGGAGGGGCAGAGGCTCCCAGGGAGTCCTGCTCTTCTCTGAGCCCAGGGAAAACCTACCAAACCCAGAATCATTGCTGGAGCAGAAACAACAACTCGCTCACACTCCCATCTGTTGCTACGGGCCCTCAGCCCCTGCGAGTCTCACCAGGTCTTATCTGGAGCCCAACCTGGGACTCCTAAGTGCTCACACCATCTTCTCTGCCCGGGTGCTGCCCTGGCTCTGATGGACCATTGTGTCCATCTGCCAGGGATACTCTGGGTACCTTGGTGAGGTACACAGCTGAGGCACAGGAGCCCTGGGGGGTGCCCCATTCACCCTGCCGGGAGGAATGTGTCCTCCCATTTTACAGATGAGGAAACAGAGGCTCAGAGTAGACTCGCCTCAGGCCAAACACCCAGAAATGGTACAACCAGGACACACACCCACATCTAGCGGTGCTCTGGTTGCCTCCAAGGAGTATTTATTGAGCCCTTGCCGTATACCAGGCATTGGTGACACACGTGGCCATTACCTGCATCTCTCTCACAGGTTGGAGGCAAGCCGAGGGGGAAGGAGGTCCTTCCTGCATGGTGCGATGGGTGCTGTGACGGCAGCTGACATTCACCAAACACGCCGGGTACACACCCAAGGATTCTTCACGTATGGACTCATTACCCTTCTCCGCAGGTGGTGAGCATAATTTGAGTGGTGAGGAACAGCCAGCCTTGGCTCAGCACCTGTTCTGAAATGTAGATGGTCCTAGGCTGAGTGGGAAGTAGGATGGGGGAGGTTAGGAAGCGAGCCTTGGGTGGTGGTGGGTAGTGTGAGTGCCGTGTCTTTACTCTTGTGACAGCACAGACCAATTAAAGCTCTGATGTTCATTCTGACTGGTGTGAGATGATGTTCATTAACTCTATGACTTCCCCATGCTGCATTTTACAGGATTGGACCTTTGGGAGTCCACTAACATGAGGGTGAGTCTGTTATTATTACCCCCATTTTATAGATGAAGAGCACTGAGGCATAGGAATTCTAAGTAGGGAGGATTTGAACCTTGTGCTTCAGTGCTAAGACCTGTCCCCTGATCCTGCTTTTTGGTTCTTTGGGAAGGGAGGGATGAGGGCAGGTTAGGGCTCTGGGTGGCTTCCCAGAGGAGGTGGGGTGTAGCCTAGGCCAGAAGACAAGTAGGAGTCAAGACAGAGAAGTGGGGGAGGGAAGTGGGACCAGAGCCCCAAGGGTGGGGTGTGGGGAGCCAGCAGTGGGCTTGCCGGTGGGGCTGAGGAGGTTTGGAGGGCCGAGTGAGCAGAGAGCATCTGCCCGGGTGGGCAGGGCTCATGGGCCCCCTCAGGTGCCCCTACAGAGGGGAGGAGGTGGCTGCAATCTCATCTGGTCACCTGGGTTCCGCTCTGTTAGTAAGATGAAAGCGAGGTCAAGCCCTCCTGTGCTCAGGATGCTCCCTTGGCTCCCAGTGCAGGTGGAGAAAAGCCAAAGTCCCTGCAGCGGCTGGCAGCGCCCTGTCCTGCTGACCCCCGCCGCTCCTTTGACCTTGCCTCCAGTCCGTCTCCCCTGCTCACTTGGCTCCAGCCACACGCTCATGGCCCCTCTGCCTGCAAAGCTCTTCCCTGAGATAGGTACGTGACCTCCTCGCCTTGCCAAATTCCTTTTAGAGAGGCCTTCCCTGGCCATCCTATTTAAAATTGCATGGCCTCCTCACCTCACTCCCTATTCCCCTTCTTGGTTTAATTATTACTTTTTCACAACACTTATCACCACCTGATATGCTAAGTGATTTTACTTATTTATTTAGTGTCCGGCAGCCCCTATGATAATGTCAACTCCATCAGGACTGGGATCTTGTCTATTTTGTTCATTACTATATCCCCAGAGTCTAGAACAGTGCCTGGCACATAGTAGGTGCTCAACAAGAGCAATTGTTGAATAAATACTAATAGCAGCAATGATCTCATGTTATCCTCATCATCCCTCTGCAAGTCATTTCCTCTATTTGCTGATGAGGAAATTGAGGCTCAGAGAAGGCAGATCACAAAGCAAGTAAGGGGATATGGTGGGTGCCCATCTCCCCCATAGGAAGGAAGGATTTACTGCCCGACTTTTGGGACATAGTAAGTGTAACCCCAAAGATCCAATCATGTAATCCCAAAGATCCAAAATGCAGCATAGGGCAATCACAGGGTTAATGAAATCAGAGCTTGTAATTGGTTTGCAGTGCCACAAGAGTAAAGACATGAAATTCACACTGCCCACCACCACCACCAGAGAAAGGCCCGGTGGTCACAGGGTATCATGAACCTGTCTTGTATTGACTCATTTAATTTTCCCAACAACCCTCTAGTGTGGTTACTATTACTATCATCTTACTTCATAGATGAGAAAACTGAGACTCATCTAATTAGTAAAATAAAATCTCATAAATCTCATAAAATCCCATAGCTAATAAGAAGCCAGTGGTAGGATTGGAAGCCAGGTTCTCTGGTCCAGAGCTCAAGCTATTAACTACTACACTATGCTGCTTGAGTGCCCACCTTCATCCTCAGCCCTGGTGTGCACCTTGAACGTTTTCTTAGGAGTCTTCTTCTAGATCCCTGGAGCCTGTCTCCAGTAAGCAGGACTGGGTACAAGGAGTTAACCTTTCCTGAGATGAGATTTCAAGCTGTGAAAGGGAAGCCTTACCTCAGAAGCGTATCAGTCATTCCACACCCACCTCTACGCCAAGGCAAGGGTGAGAAGTCTGCTGGCACAGCAAAAGCCTTTGGAATATGATTTTCTGAAGTGTCGCCTTACCCTTATCACAGCCCAAACGCTCTGGGGCTGGGGGTCCCTCACAGAAGCAGTGGGCCTCCTCCCCTCCCCTGCTCTGCCCAGGCTCCGTCTCCCATATTGAGTCGGGGCCAGCCAGGGACCAGCGAGAACTGACTCTGAAGGGTTTGGGGTAGGACAAGTCCTAGCCTTCCCTCTGAAAGCCTTCCCCAGAACACATGTGTCTTTAGATAGCTCCTTTTTACTCTGGGGCTATTGGCTGAGGACCTACTGAGTGTCCTGTAGCCTTACATCAGAACCTCACTTAAGCCTCACAACAATTTTGTGCATCTGGTCATTTTGCAAAGCCAATCAATCAATATCTATCAAGCCTGGCACTAGACTGGATCCCAGGGACCCAGTATAGAGAAAGAGGGCAGATGAGGACCTGGCTCTTGAGGAGCTTATGGTCCAGGTGGAGAAGACAGATGAGGAAGGAGGCAATAGTGGGTCGAGTAAAGAGAAACCCAGGGGCCACGCAGGCACAGAATAGGAGCTCAATATATATTTGTGGTTGAAAAGCTCTGAGCTTCTCACGGGATCATAGCTCTCAGGTACGATCTCCAAAGTGCTGCTGTACTGTATTGATCAGGGCAGGGCAGCTGCTAGACAGCCCCCAGATCTTAATGACTAAACACCATAATGTTTATTTCTCACTCATGCCCGCCCTACGTGGGTCAAGTCTTCACAGTTATTCAGAGGTCCAGGCCCTTCCCTCCAGTGCCTCTGTCATCCTTTGGGGTCTGGGATTCTTTTCTGGGTCTTCTGCATCCCCCAGCAGAGGAGAGGAAAGGACAGGGTGTGGAGGACCATGTAGGAGGTTTTATTGGCAGGCTTGGAAGGAACTTATGACCAACTCACCTGCTCTGTTTGGGGATCCAGGTAGTGACCTAGGAGTGAACGAGGAGTGGTGTATGGTTAGGAAGAGGGTGTGGATTTGAGGGTGGTCTCAAACTTCTAACCAATAGATGTCCACTCCATGATGCTAGTCAGGATTCTTTCAGGTTCAGTTGATAAAAACCCAACTTGAACTCACTTAGAAAAAAAAAGGAATCTATTGGTTCTGGTTGAGGAAGGCATTTTCAGGAATAGCTGGACAGAGGGACTCAACACACTCATCTGTTCTTCTTGGCTTTATCCTACGAACAGGCTCTCAATATGTGGTAGGGAAGATGGCCACTCACAGGTGCCCCAAGATCAGTAGGCCTGCCAGAAGAGAGGGCTCCTTCCCCCACACATCATATACCCATGTGTATGTTTCCATATCAAGCCCAGAAAATCACTTTGGTCCTCCCTGGGACCTGCGACCACCCTTGTTTGGATGGTCTTGATGGAAGCCCCATTAAGCCCACGTGGTGTGGGGGAGGTGTCATTTTCTCAAAAAAAGTGACCCAGACAGATAATACCATCAAGTCTACTAAAGAGAACCTTACTAGAACTTTCCAAGAGTGCTAGGCCTATCACACTGTCTTAGATGTCAAAGGGGACAGGAAACTTGAGAAAAATCAGTGGCTAACTAGTATCCTTATTAGTTGCCAATTTCTAGGAGCCATATTTGGACCATGTGATTTTATGGTGTCAACATGACTTTTCTTTTTCCCCCACTTAAGTTCAGAATCAGTAGAAGGAGCCATGGGAGTCAAGAGGTGAACAGATGTGAGCTTTGGAGAAAGCGAATGGGGCTTGGGCCTGCAGGCACATGCAGGTGCTGGCGCCCACCCTCAGCATTGGACACCTTGCCTCCCCAGTCACAGGTAGACAGACAAGCACAGACCACTGTCCTCAGACCCCGAGCTTGACTCCCGCTCTCCTCTCACTGATGCAGGATTGTGGCTCTCACGGTGGTCCCCACCCCTTTTCCCGACAGTGGGGGTGAGGCCAGGCCCCGGAACCCTGGGAAGAACCAGCAAGTGTCCGCTAATGGGGGGAGCTCCTGCTTCCCGAAGAAGCAGATAAAATTTGTGAGGGGCAGGGAGTCAGAGAAAGAAGCATGTTTGTTTTCCTTTCTTTTCAGAAAATGACTATTCAGATAATACAACCCACTGTGAAATTTTAAAAGAAAAAAAAAAAAATAGAGGAAAGAATTGTAAAAATGCAAGCCACTTTCAATTCCACCATCTAGTGTTAACTGTCGTTACATGTTGGTGTATATCCCTTGGGCCTTTGTGAGTGTGTGTGTTTAAACAAAATTAGACTCATCCTTTATGCATAATTTCCTATCCTGCTTTCTTTAACATTCTATATAAAGCATTTCAGCACGTCCATGAGGCCGTAGGCAGCATGAGGGTGGGGGCAGGAACCATGTCTCTTGGATGACCGCTGTGCCCCAGGGCCTATCATGTGTGCCATGCTCAAAAAATACTGTCGAAAAAACCAATAATAACAGGTAATATTTATTAGGTGACTTCTAGGCATCACGATGCATCATCTCATTATGTCCTTACAGCAAGCCTATGCAGTTGGCACTTCTGGGAACCACATCTTACTACAGATGAGGAAACTGAGGCCGGGAGAGGTAATGTCCCTCCCCTGAGGTCACACATCCCTGCTATGTTTCTGCAAGAACACACCCTTGAACATGCATTTTTCCCACTCGATACATTTTCTTGCCACGTTCCACTTTTAATCAGGGACTGAGGGGGCAGCTCTGCTTCACTGAGAAAGGACTCTCCATTTGGAAGGAAGGTCTGGCCCACCCCCTGTGGGTCCTGAGGGCTGCACTGGGCCTGCTGTCCAGCGTTGGTCAGTCTCCACTTGACCAGCCTTAGCCAGCCTCATCCAGCATGGCCCTGGGTCCGTCTTTCCTTGGGGCGTGTTGCCTTATCCCTGTACCAGGCTGCGTGTGCCAGTACCCCTGCCCACCCTCCCAGATGTCGGGCTCGTCCACTGTGCATACTTACTGGGGCAGAAGCTGGGGAGGCCCCACCATTGGCCCCTGGGCCTTTCTTCCTTGTTTCAGGGCACACTGGCCTTCGTCCAGCTGCCAGCACAGGAGTCTGTGGGCACTTTTTCTGGCCCCTGGAGCCTGCTGTAATCTCCAGCATGCATGGCAGGTCAGAAGTACCAGGGAACTGATGTCTCCTGGGAGCAGCCCTCAGCCAATTAATATAGGAATTGGCATTTAAATACTCCAGCTCCTTTGCCTTCAGGGGTCACGACTCTGAGGCATCCTGGGCACTGGCTCCCTGAACTCCCCAGCAGGGCTCAGCCCCAGCTGCTCAGGTGGTAATTGGCTTGATAACAGCCACTCATTGGCTTCCTTCCCTCCCCTTGTCTGTCTCACTTCCCCAGCCCCCATCAGCGCTTCCTGGGATCACCCTCCCACATCAACTCTGCTTCTCATGGAACCCAAATTAAGACATCCACCCTCTTCTTCCCTGCAGCCACCACCCACTTCTGGCCTCTCCCACTCACACTCCCCACAGGCTCTCTCCCCTCCAATCCATTCCCCATACTTGTCCCCAAAGTCACCTTTTAAACATACGTGTTGTTCACCCCACTACTTTGCTGATTTCCCCTTCCTCTAAGCACAGTGTCCCAGGCTCTCTGTGTTTCTGCTCCATCGGCCCCTCCAGCATCCCATTCAGGCACCATCCTTGCCCGGTGCTTGGGCCCTGTGAAAGTGTCTCTTGTGACTATGCCTTTGCACTTGGTGTTCCATCTGCCTGGCATGCCCTTTCCTATTTTGATCACTCAGAAAACTTCTACTCATCCAGCAGGGCCCATCTCAGAAGTCACCTCCTCTCTGAAGCTTTCCTGGACCACCCTAGCTATCAATAACCCTCCCTTCTTTCGTGCTCTTTGGTACATTATTCACCCCTTTAATTCAAGACTTGTCTTACCTTCTTATAATCATCTGTTTAAATGTCTGTCTCCCCTTGGCGAGCTCAGTCCCTCCTCAACTCTCTCTCCCTGATGCCCAGCACCGTCCCTGGAACAAATAAGGTTTCCAGTGAATACAGATATCCCTTGCTAGCCAAACACTTGCTCCTATTTACTCAAAACTTAGTAACCAAATAGATGAGGATAACATGGCATCCCTCTCGATTCTGAATCCATTGTCCAGCATCCTGCCCCCTGAACTGAGTGGCGTGGGCGTGGGTGGCAAGAGATACCTGTAAATGAATGAATGAATTACTTAACGATTGAGAGAGTTCAAAGCTGAGAACATTCATCAACTCAGGGCACAGACCTGTGTGAAGTTGGTAGAGAGGAGGGAAGGAGGGAACACAGAGATGCTGAGCCAGAGCCAAGAAAGTTGTTTTGCTTTGGAATATATTATTTTTGCAGGTTGCTATAGTTACCGCTGTGAAATTAAAAATTAAAACCTTGTGAAAGAGAGAGGGTTGACTGAGATGAGGCAGTTCCTTGACAGGCTGAGTTATTTATCTTTTCCCCATGTAACATCTGGTTATGTGCTTGCAAATTTATTTTTAATTCAGAGCTCCAAAAAAGATTTCGCGGTGGTGCAGGGTGCCCAGATGAACGGCTTGGGAGGGGAAGGTGAAGCGAATGGTATCACGGGGCAACTGGTGACCCTCGGCTTGTCCCCTGGCCCTCGTTCCTGCTTCGGACACAACATCTAGGAACCAGGGCGTGGCTTGAAGTCGTTCCAGACCCCCTGCCAATCAAAAGGGAGCCGTAACCATGGTTCCCAGATGCAGAGCCAGGATGGGGGCGCATCCCTCTTAGTTCTCTGCGGTTCTCTGAGCGGCAGGACAAGCACCACTGGGGGCGGAGGGAGGCCGAGTTTCTCTCTCTCCTGTCGTCTCTCAACCTCTATGACCCCCTGTGTCTCCTGGGATCTTCCCAGACCCCTTAATTTGACAACAAGAAAGAAAATGTGTGGTTTTGTGGAGACAACACTGGCTGGAGTTAGGACGTGTGAGACCTGGTCCGACCAGCCATTGCTGGCTGTGTGACCTTGGGAAGCCCCTTCCCTCTCTGGTCCCTGTTCTCCCAATTCATCAGGGAGGGGCTGGAGTCTGAGATAACCCTAAGGCACCCATCCCAGGACTCTAAGTGAGTCTAAGGAGTTGCCAGGCATCACTGGTGCCTGTTTTTGTGCTTCTGCCTGATTGCCCACTGCGGCAGGGTGGGGACCCAGGGCAGCCTGCCCCAGGCTCCCTTTCCTTGCCAGCCTTCTTCCTGCTTTAGACCTTGACACCTACCCTTCCCTCTGCCTGCTGCTCTCTTTCCCCAGAAGTCCACAAGGCCCCCTTCTCCCCCGCCGCCCCCCCCCCGCCCAGATCTTTGCTCAGATGCCATCTTCTCATCCAGACCTTCCCTCAGTAGTCGATCCGAAACGACCCGTCCACTCCACTCACTCCTACGCCTGGGGGTATAGTGTACTTTCTGTCTGTCTTCCCTTAGAGGATGTAAACTCCAGGAGGGTGGGGACTCTGTCTGTCTTGATCATGGCAGGGCCTGGCACACTGTAAGTGTTGTTTTTTTTTTTTTTTTTGCGATACGTGGGCTTCTCACTGTTGTGGCCTCTCCCGTTGCGAATCACAGGCTCCGGATGCGCAGACTCAGCGGCCATGGCTCACGGGCCCAGCCGCTCCGCGGCATGTGGGATCTTCCCAGACCAGGGCACGAACCCGTGTCCCCTACATCGGCAGGCGGACTCTCAACCACTGAGCCACCAGGGAAGCCCTACACTGTAGGTCTTAATAAATGTTTGTCAATTGAATGAATGAGTGAGTGAAGAAAAAATTTATTGTCCCCTGCTAAATGCCAGGCTAGGTTAGGACAAAAGTTAGGACTTAGGGGAAACGAATGGGGCAAAAACCTCACAGGCTAGGAAAAATGAATGTCAGAGGCAATTTTGAAAGATGAAATAAATTCCTTCAGAATGGCTGGTGCTTGTGTGTGTGTGTGTGTGTGTGTGTGTGTGTGTGTGTGTGCACGTGTGCCTGTGTATGTGGCATGAGGGAATTCTTTTCTGCTGTGGTAAAAATGACCATACAGGGTAAGTTAGAGAAAATAATTGTATATATTAAACCTATATTCTCTATAATAATACAAGTAATAATAATGACCATGCATTGAGTCCTTATTATGTACGGGACCCAATGCTTTAGACATATGCATTCCGATCTTTACAAAATCCCCACTGTGAGGTCAGGTACTTGTCTGTCACTCTCACTGCTGTATCTCCAGTGCCTGGAACATATTACGGACCCAATGCTCATTTATGATATGAGTGACTCTACATTTTGTATTCAAGGTACCTGATCAGAAAGGGTGAGTGACTCATCCAAGGACACACAGCTAGCAAATAACAGAGCCAACATTTAAGCCAGGTTTGCTTGGCTCTGTCCATGTTGAAAAAGGAGATCTTCTCCCTGTCTGGTGCTTCTTTGAGTCACTGTATCCCACCCATTCCCCTGAAGAAATGACCTTCCCACCCCTCGCCAGCCCTCCCAACTTGCCTGACAGTCTGCTTAGCTCAAAGTCTGAAAGATCTTGCCCTGCAAGGAATGGAAATCAGGCCATCAAAACTGCAACCCACCCCAGGCCCTGGTGTCTTTGAAGTGTCCTGGCTTCTTGTCATCCTCCACTCTGCCTGACGGGGTGGCTGTGGGAGGACCAGGGAACATTCTGTGGGTGACAGATCCCAAACTTCCTGACAGGCTTGGACTCATTACCCAGCTGCCCCATGGGCGAGCTCTGAAAAGCATGGCTGAAGCCCTGGGCCTGTGCGTTCAATGGGGATGAATAATGAAATCACCGTCAGGCACCACCAGCTGGTGGGGGGTTGCTGTGTAGCTGGCAACACTGCGTCCCAGCCCGACTTTATTTTGGGTCTGCAGGGGCCTGTTTGATTGTTCTGGTGGACAGAGGACACACCTTGCCGGGGACAGTTGCAGCCAGACTGAGCTAGGCTCAAATCTTGTTGCCTCTTGGACAGGCTGGGTGCTCGTGGGGAAGTCTCCTCTTAGTTCCCGCTCAGTGCCTCTGTTTCGTCTGTAAAATAGTCCCTATTCTGCAGGGTCATTGAGGGGACGAAGTTAGGTAATATAAACTGTAAAGTGTCTTGTAGAGGCGAGGGTGGCATCAAGAGGAACGCATCGCTCACTTGCTAACTGTCTGCCTCTGACGTGAGCTCTGACGGCGGGGCTTAGCTGGTATGTTCACCTGGGAGCACCTGGAACTCAGCCTGCCCATCATACATGTTTGTTTAACAGTCAGATGAAGGGTGGGTGCAGGTGGTAATTGTGAGCCCAGTCAAATGTGCTGCCTGGAGGTTCAGTTTGCTGGATACTTGGAACCCTGGAATTTTCATGGTTCAGGGCAAGACCCCCCACTCTGTTCCTCACAGTTCTCAACTGGGTTCACATCAGTTGGCCTGGTGGCTGGTGACAATGTGGCCTGAGAGGCAGTTGCTCAGTTTTCTGAGCCTGATGCGAGCAGAGGCCTACGCTAGTGCATTTGGGGAGAGAGGGAGGCAGAAAGAGTGGCCCCTGGAAGCAGTGTGATTCCATGGTAGGAGCGTGGGTCTGGAGTCAGCCAGGCCGTGGGTCCCATCTCATGCCCATCATTAGGAAGGGTAGGAACGTACTCAGCCACATATAACAGAAACCCTACTACTGAGGTATAACCTGGTTGGTACTTGTTGCCCTATATGGCAAGAAGTCCAGGGAGGGCCACTGGGACCAGTGTGGCTCTCTCTCACTGCTGTCACTAGTGGCCAGGTTCTGCTTGCCAGTGTCTTTGCCATCTTTAGTGTGTAGCCCTTTGTCCTCATTCCTGGTGCCTCGTGGTTCCAAGATGACTGCCACAACTCAGGCATTGTGTCTTTGTTCCATGTAGGAAGAAGGGGTAGGGATAAGTGCAAAGGAAAGGGCTTGCTAATTGTGGAGGAATGCTGTCTCTGGGACTTTACCTAAATCTATTGGCCAGATCATTGTCATATGCTACTCTTGGCCAAAAAGGAAGCTGGGAAAATGAGTTTTCTGGGTTTTTTTGGTAGCCAGTGTGAGAGGAGCTGTCGTCTGTGTGGAAAGCAGCTGCCCATACATAGTTTCAACAGCTCTAGGGTGGTTCCTCAAGCCCTGAAGTTCCCTGTACCCATGCACACTAATGCTTGAACTTCCAGAGAGGTCCTTTCCCCACAGAGTATTGACCGAGATGTGGGTTGTGTGACTACCGCTCCACTGAGTACCAACTGTGTGATCTCAGGCAGGTTCTCTTATCTTGATGAGCCTCGTGGGGATCATGGTCCTTCCTCATGGGTTTGTTTTATGAGAACTTAGAATTGTACCTGCCCTATAGTAGGGATTCAAAAAATGTAGCTCTTAAATTATTGTTGTTGTTATTATTATGACTACGGTTCCTAGGATAAGGCTTTTATGCCAGTGAAAACAATAACGTTTTCATTATTGTTGAAAGACCCCAAATGTCTGAGGAGGTGGTCCCAGCTCTACCCCCACCTGCTGTGTAACTTTGGATAAGCCATTGCTGGAGTCTCCTCTGTATAATGAGGGTCTGGCTTCCCCTGATGGGACTCGGACGCAACACCTCAGGCAGCCAATGATCATCCCTTCCCTGAGAGTGGGTCTTGCTGTGGACGGCAACAGGGTCCAGGGGAGGGGAAATCTTGCCAATTTGGGGGCTCTTCTGGGCTTGCTGACTCCAGGTCCCTCCCTCCCAGGCCGGGTGTCTGGCACTGGCAGAGCCCCTCGGTGCTCTGGGAGGTGTGAGCCACCCCACGCCAGGCTCCGTGCCCCTCTCTCTCTCCCGGTCTCCTGCCAACCCTCCTTCCTTCCAGAAATTACCTCCTGTTGCTGACTTCCTAGCAGGCAATGACTGTCCCCGGAGCCAGCTTCCCACAGTGGGAGGGCCCGCATGGGGCAGGTGTGTCCACGAGGCCCTGGCCCCTCTGTGACCCGGTGTTTGTTTTTTTCTGAGAAGGGGGATGGGGAGCCCCTCTGCCCTCCCGGGGGAATACGTCCCTCCACTGGCTGTGACCTCAGCAAGCTCCCACTCCTATCCAGGCCTCTGTTTCCCGCCATGGTTTTTGAGAGGCAGGGAGCTTTTCTGAGCCTCTGGGGCGGAGGGCCTGCTGTGGCATAAGCTGTGGTTGTCACACTGGCCCCACAGACCCTTGATGTGGTGCTGAGACTGTTGTGGGAAGGGCGGTAGATCCGACAGGGCTCCTGGGCCTCCAGCCCCCACCTCCTCAGGCAGGCAGCTTCTCTTTGATCTATTTCCCGTATTGGCATCCGCTGAAATTTTGACTGGAAGAGCACTCCCAAGTTAAAATTAAAAGTTTGAAAGTAATAGCTAATGCTTTAAAGATTTACCACGTGCCAGGTGCTCTGCTAAATGTTTCAGACATATTAATTTGTGTAATCTTACAGCAGTGCAACGAAGTAGGGCCTGTTACTGGTTCCACTTTAAAGGCAAGGATATTGAGCAAAGAGAAGTTCAGGAACTTGCTCAAGGTCACACAGCAAAGTAAGTAGAATCTGAACGCAGGCAGCTGCCTCTTCACTACTGTTTTCTCCCAGAAAGTTACAGATTTAGCTTATCCCCTCTGCCTCCCCATCTGATGTTGGAATCCCTGCTACAACATTCTCCCAAATTCATTGCCTCTTCTCAGCTTGTACACTGGCAGGGATGGGGAGCTCACTCCCTCTCTGGGGATCTGTGGTCTGCTGTACCAGTTTGAAATCTCATCCCTGAACTCATGGACTCCTTAATAAGTCCTCAGGGCTCAAAATGGTTTCCTGGGAAACAGAGCAGCTTGCTCAGCCCCCAGCCTCAGACCTGGTGTGGTCTGGACTATAGATGGAGAAATTTAGAGGGGGCCAACAAGCCTCATGTTTTGGGGCGATGGGAGAGGATGCAGGGTGGACATCAGGGTGGTGGCTCAGAGTGGGCTCGGGACTCATTTCCCACTCTCAGCCTTAACCTCATCTTCTATGCAATGGCACTTACAATATCACTTCATTTGTTGGGTTGGCGTGAGAATTAAACAAGATAATCCACATTAAGTGCCTGACACATAGGCAGCATCAAAACAATGTTAGTACCTGGTATCATCATCAATGTCATCATCACCACCGATGAAGTCTATCTTCTCGCTTCAGAGTTTAGGAATGATTTGGTCAGTGGCTTAATTGTGGAACTAATGAGGTCGGGAACTTGCTTCTTGGGTCCAAAGCCAAGAATTCTTCTCTTTGGCATAGAGAAGAAATTGAGTCCCAGAGAAGGGTAGAGTCTAGCTTAAAGCTTGAGCCTAGTCAGTGGCAGGAAAGAATAGAGTTCTGTAGTGCAAAGTGAGAGGTAATTGGTCAGTCTCACTTGACACACTGGGAAATATGGGGTCAAAGGTAAGAAGCAGGCCCTGTGGGAGAGTGGACCTGGTTCATGGGCACTTGGTTCTGGGAGGAGCAGGGAATTACCTCCAGGAATACAGTATAGGTGGGATGGCCAGGTGTTCAAATCCAAACACCTAGATGTGTTGTCGAACTAAGCGTTTCTATGCTATATCTGACGTGAGACACAGTTTGGAGGGGTGTAGCCTGGACTGGGCAAGGACAGACTTTCTGAAATATTTTCAGAAAGGCACATGGACAGGGTGCCTGAGTGGTCTGTTGGAGCAATCAAGGGCTCAGGAAGCACAGGTGGGGCTTGGATCCCAGCTACAGATGGGCTTGGATCCCGACTCGCTGGTGAGTGGTGAGCCTTTACTTTCTTCATAGAGAAGATGGAGATGGGGCTGTCGAAAGGATTAAACCTGACACTGGCAGCTGAGTAGCTAGAACGGTTGCCAACCCAGAATTTGTCTTAACCAGATTTAAAAATTAGGAGATTTGACACATCTAAATCCAGTTTGCCTCTATCTCTCAAGAACTCAGAAAGATCTCGGCACCTTGAATTGCTGTCTCAAGAGGCCAGGCTGGGCATCTCTGCTCCCTAGAACTGGGTGGAGGAGCGTGTGCTCTCTAGTTTATCCATCAACCCCAGGCCTGCAAGCTGGTTGGAGGCCAAATAGTCCACCCTTCTGCCCCAACGAACCTGCCCCAGGCTCTGGAAGCTGCTCTCTGCTCTCATAGAGATCGTGGGAAAGGAAAATTCCCCACCCCTGGAGGTGTTTGCTCAGGGCTGCTACAGGATGAATATTTCCTTTCATAATGTTGCTAATCATTTACCCTTCCAGGCAGGAGTGGAGTTTATCCCAAGCTCCTCAGCTGCCGTGCCCTGTGGGCTCTTAATCAACTTACATGGTAATTAATACTAGATCCTCCCGCTCTCTGCTCCTCCTGACAAGCTGGCATCTTCTCGGCCAGATGAGGCCGAAATCAAAGGCCTGGAATTATAGCTGAAAACTTTTCCTCCAATTGTGTGTGGGAGGGAATCAGGAGAGCTTGAACCCCTGCCAGATCCAGTGCTGGGTGAGATTCTCATTTTACGGTCACTATGACCCTACTGGGTAATCAGCCCTGCGTTAGGGATGGGGCAATAGATTGCAGGCCCCCGTTCATTTATCCCCGTGGTTCTCACACTCCAACACATGTTGGTGTGAGTCAGGAGCTTTGATGTGGGACCTGAGAACCAACATTTCTAACAGGTTCCCCAGTGATGCTGTTGCTGCTGGTCCAGGGACTGTGCTTTGAGAAACATTGATTTATTTAACTAATACTCATCCAGGGCAAGTTACTCACTGTGAGGCACGGGGAATACAGTGATGAATAATGTGGATGTAGCACCTGCCCTCTCATTGGGTGGCATTCACCTGGGGTACCATGTGGTGGGTAGAGAAGTATGTTCTAGAATCAGACATGCTTGACTCAAGACCTGGCTCTGCTGGTTACTTTCTCTGATTCTGGGCAGTTTACCTGACTTTTTGGAGCCTCAGTCTCTGCAACTGTCTAATGGGGATAATTATGTTTCCTGCCTTGGATCGTTGATGTGGGGATTGAATGAGGAAAGGAATGTAAAAATATGTGCTTAGAAATGTTAGTCATAACACTGTACCATTAATAATGATGTTACTATTATTGTTGGGTCATTGTCTAAGGTGTGTAACTTGGTTCTGGAGCAGTTGAGATTCATTCATTCATTCATTATTTATTCCTTAATTCTTTTGACACATATGCCTTGAATATCAAGTATGTACCAGGTGTTAGAAACACAGAAGTGAACCCAAAAGCTAAACTCCTTCCTCTCATGGAGCACACTTTCTTGCCATAAGCAAACATTTATGTAATTCAGAGAGGTGATAAGTGCTATGAGAAGAAACCAGGCAGGGCAGGGTATAGATGTTGCGGGTGGGAGAGATGGGCAGGTGATGCTCTTTTAGGTAGAGTAGTCAGAGGAGGCCCCTCTGATAAGGTGACCTTGGAGCGAAAAGCTGACTAAGGAGGTATAGCGAGGGAGTGTGTTCCAGGCAGAAGGCATAGAGACACAAAGGCCAGGTGAGGACCAAGGTCGTTGCACGCATCCCACCAGCAAGCCTAATGGCATCGCATCCAGGGGTTCTGGACCTTTGTGCTCCGTGGGCCCCCAGCAGCCTGCATCTCTCTCCTCCCCTCCTCTCCCCTCCATTGAGGACTGAAACCCTCAGTGCTGCCGCACCCTTTGTTCCCCAGGGCTGCCTAGCCTGGTCACAAACACCACCAGCTTTGGAGTTGGCTGTTGCCTCCGTGAACTCCACTTGATGCATCTGTAAAGTAGAGATGAATTTTTTACCTACAGCACAGATGTGGTGAGGGCCAGAAGTGCTGCAGTCTGTGAAAATGCTTTGCAAGCTGGGCACTTAGTAGGTGTTCAACGATGATGGTCATCACTATTCCCTCCTCTCCCTCTTCCCTTCCCGCTCAGCTCAGTGAGACCCAGGACTCCAGGTGCGAACTCAGACCCAGAATTCTTGCTTAGCCAGGGAGTGTGTCTCATTTGCATAGCTTTGCATAAGGCCTGGAATGGTGTGTACCTCTTCTTGTCTTTAGTTCCTGTGAGCTCACGTCACCATTTAAAAATAGGGTGTTGATCTTCCCCTTTTCCCACCACTCCCTTTGCCTGTTGAAAAAATGTCAAGCTATTAATCAAATACGCCAGGTTTGGAAGCTGTTTTTATTTTGGCTCAGTGCAGAAGGGGGTCACCCATTCTAGGAAGCCCTTGATTATCTGCTTTACTGGAGGGGAGATGACAGCAATGATCTCACACAGTAGAGGGTCCTGGAAGCTTTAAAAAGAAAAGTCAATTTTATTCTTTCTGTTTACAAAAGTAGAACATATAGGCAAAATGGGAAAATACAGAACAGCAGGAGAAATTCCCCCAAAACGTACTCATGATACCTCAACCAGGCACAATCACTGTTAACACATCAGTACACTTTTTCCTGGTTTATTTTTTCCAATGTAATTTTTATATAATTGAGATCATTCCATATATATATATATATATATATATATATATATATATATATATATGATGTTAGAACTGGCTTTTTTATTAACAAATATCATGACTATTTCCCTTTGCTATTGCAAACTTTGTAAACATCATTTTCATGTCCATATAATAGTCCATTAGTTTCTTAATCATTCCTCTCTTTTAGGACATTTATGTTTATCTAGTTTTCTTTTTTTTCCTGCTATTGTATATGTGGCTATGATGGCAGGTACTTGGCTTTTTCTCCTCTGATTTTGGGTTATTTTCTCAAGGGATATTCTAGAAGTAAGATGGCTGGGACGGAAGGGGGAGATAAGTTTGAGGCTATGGATAGATTTTGCTGAACCCCAACTTGGTATCTGGATTCAAGAATGTGCTTTTGTGTTGTCATAACTAAAACTTTCTGAAATAAGCCCCAAAGCAACCCTGGGATGCCCTGCAATGGCAATAGATAAGGCAGTGGCCCCCTTCTGTAGCCTGCTGCTTCGTGGCTTCTGACACCCTACTCAGCTCTCTGCTGGAGTGGAAGGCTTCGATGATCTGCTCTCTCACAAACATCCCTGGAGCAGAATGTGGAGCAGAAAGTATCTCGGATTTGATTAAACTTGAGCTGTGTCTCCAAGGCTGTGTCTTTATGCTCTCACAAGTCCTAGTTTGCAAAAAATGACTTGGCTTTGTGTCAGTTAAGAATGCCTTTGGCTTAAACAAATACGAATTTCTAATTTTTTTCTTAAAATAGCAGTCCAGGGTATGTACAGCTGCCCAATGATGCTGTCTGTGCCTCAGGCTCAATCTTTATGTTCTGCCATCTCTGGCACAGTGGCATTTGTTTTCATGGTTGTTGCCTCATAGTCCCAAGATGGCTGCCACACCTCCAGGTATCAAATCCTCATACTAGGTTTGAAGAAAAAGGAATGGTAATGGGGCAAAGGGATAGGCCAGCCAGGTCTGTTCTTTACATCAAAAAGGCAAAAGTTTTCCTAGCAGCCCCATCTAGCAGATTTTTGATTGCATCTCATGAGCCAGAACCAAGTCATACAGCCATTCCAGAACTAATTTGCTGGTGAAGAGGAATAAGGTTATATGCCCTTTGGAACAATCAAGTTTCACCCTCAGGGCTCAGGTAGGGACCTATTCTCCTTGAGAACAGTGGAGCACCAGTGCCATGGGAAAAATCAGAGTTTTCTTAGCTGGGAAAAATGGAGTGTGGGTGTGTGGGATGAGTGTTAACAGGGAGGGGACATTGCATGGGCTTTGTGGAAGACATTAAGTTCATCCTTGGGGTGGCCTCTCCTTGGCTGATGCTCATTCCTCTTGCCTGGTGATTGGCTCAGGGATGAACACTTGGTCTAAATAGGGTGAGGACATCCAGTCCATAATGGGGAGAAGAGAAGGCTCCTCCTCTGTGCCATGGGGTACTCAGATGTGATGCCCAGATCTGCTGCAGCCATTTTGTTTCCATGAGGGAAGCCAAACTGAGGATGAAGCTGACAAATGCACAGGGAAGGGATAGAGATCCAAAGGGAATTGCCAAGAAATGGAGCCAAGGCCTTGATCTAACTATACCTGAGGCCCTCATTACTTCTAGACTTTTCAGTCACAAAAGCTAACATACTCTCCTTGTTGTATTAAATGAGCTCAGTTGAGGTTTCTGATATAATTCAAAGAATCGTAACCGATAGAGATGCAAAGAAGAACTTTGAAAAAAAAGTTGTGTGGTTAAATAACTTTAAAGAACAAGATTAAGCAAAGTTTGACAAGCTTTTTCTTTTTTTTGGCTTCAGTTAGATTCTTTTACATATATGCTAATGTGTAATGTGAAGCTTCACAATGCGGAAGATCTCACATAGCATTTCCAGGACATATTGTCCCCAGAATGCTTTTATTATGGGACATGGGTCATCACTGGGACCTGTCAAGCCTAACCCCTACACTATAGACCTTGGCTTTTAACATGAGATGGAAATTAACAGTTAATGTAGACCAAGTTACGAAGAGAGTCGAGAAAGGGTAAAGGTTTTGATTCCCTCAAATTCCCCCAAATGGTCTGTGTGTTTCCTCGGAGGGAGGCCTAATGTCAAAGAGATCAGACACAAATGCTAATTGGAATTTGGTACAAAGGAAATTCCAGGAAGCTCAGTGTAGCACAGAGAGCCTCAGCTGGGCAGGGGAGGTGGAGGTGATTGGGGTCCTAGTCCTGGGTGGTGCAGCTTGTCTTTCTGGGTGGCTTTGGCCTGATGCCTTCTCTCCAGACCTCAGTTGTCTCATCTGAAATGTGCAGAGAGGGCCAGTTTGTCCGTGATGTTCTTCCAAGGTGTCCCAGGCCGCAGTCAGGGCTGGCGTAGGATGAGCCTTTGAGAGCACTTCCTCAGTACCAGACCCTCGGTGGTGTCCTAGAGAGAGAGAGGAAGATGAATAGGACATTTAACCCTGCCCTCCAGAAAGCAATTGTCTAAAGGTAATGGTGCGTGCACGTGTGTGTGTGTGTGTGTATGTGTGTGTGTGTGCGTGTGTATGTGTGTGTGTGTGTGTGTGTGTGTGTAGTGCATATGATTAACAATTGGAGATGAAATAAAAGGTTCTATCCTATCTGTTCACCTCTTTCTAGCACTGTTAGTCCTAGAATGCTGTGATCCTGAGGCCATATCCATGCTCAGTGCGGA
>NW_006792177.1:901907-911346 GCF_000442215.2 Lipotes vexillifer | reverse complement strand
GAGCGCCTTGACCATTCAGTGATGTCTGCCGTGGATGGTGGGCAGGGGCACGCCTGCCTGTTTGTCTAGTCTTTGTAACACAATGTGAATCGAATAAGGAGGAGTGAGCACAGGGGCTGTAGGAGTCAGAGGAAAACCCAGCCTGGGGGTAGCCGAGGAAGACCTTCTGGAAAAGAGGGCATTGATGAACCAGTGGGAGTTTGCCAAGCATAGAAAAGTGAGAAGAGGATTCCATGCTGTTGGTGTATTTTTCAGAAAGGCCTCTCTCCTTGCCCTTAGTGGGATGGATGGAAGAGGGTGGGATGCATGCAGAGGCACCAGCAAGGAGCCCGTGACAGCCAGCCAGGCGGGGGCAGGGGCCAGACTGAGCAGTGCTGTGGAGAAGGAGGGGGAGGGGCCCGGGTATTGCGCATTTGGGGGTGTCTTGGAGAGGTTGTCCGCTTCCTCTCTCCGTGACGGTTTAGGGGGAGAAGGGGGCTGCCTGGCGCTGCAGGGACCAGCTTCTTCAGATGAATCTGCTGTTGACCTTTGCTGATTCTGAGTAAACAACTCAGCCTTGCCGTTGTGGAGCTGGGGCTGCGCAGAGCACACCTGAGCCTGCCTCTGGCCCGGGGCTCCCTGGGGGGGCTAGGCGTCTGCCCCACCCAGCACCGGGAGATGGTTCTTGGCAATTGGCCACCCAACAAGATCAATGAGGTTCTCCTGGCAGGAGGGACCAGGTGGGCACCTTTGCTCCTGCTTGTCTGGGTGGGGACTCCCTGAGAAAGCTTGTGAGGGCCCCTAATGACAGCAACAATAACAATTACGACGCTCCTAACATCAGCCCATCCTTCGAAATGCACCCCCAGTCTAAAGCCTGCCATTGCCTCCTCTGCCATCTCCTTTGTTCCAGGTGCTAATAATATTACCTGGATAGTTACTGGAGACCTCCCACTGGCCTCCCTGCTTCCACCTGGCCCTCTCCAGTCCATTCTACACAGAGGGATCCTGCCATTCTTCCGACCAAAATCCTCCAATGGATCCCATCTTACTCACAGTTGAAGTAAAAATCCCAACATTATCATCTTCCCTACTGGTGGCCCCCACCTCCCATTTACCTCTCTGACCTTGTTTCCTATCATTCTTGATTACTCAGCTCTGGCCACCCTGGCCTTCTGGCTTTTCCACTAACTTACTGTAAGCATTCATGCCACAGGACCTTTGCACCAGCCATCCATTCTGCTTGGAATGCTCTTTCACATAATCACATGGTTCTCTCGATTACCTCCTTTAGACTTTTGCTCAAATGTCACCTTCCTATTGAGGACTCACTGACCATCCTATCTAAAGTTGTTCTCCCTCTACTCTTCCTGACCCTCTCCTGTGTTTTTATCCACAGGACATATCATCATGTAACAAACTATATGTTTTACTTATTTATTAGTCTGTCTCTCTCCTGAGGTGTGTGTCCCATGATTGCAGGGGCCTTTGTCCTCTTGATCACTGTTGAGATCCTACTCTGAAAACACTGTCTGATGCATATTAGGAGCTCAATACATATTTGTTAAATGACTGAAGGAATGATACCGCTGAGCATCGTGTTTCTGTCTCTGGGCTTCAACCGTCTTAACAAATCCGGGAAGACCACACTATGAATTTTTATTTTCAGTTTGGAGAATTACTGTTGACCCACCATCAAGTTCACTTTTCTCTCCTGGGTATTGTCTGCTGATAATCTCATCAAAAGAATTCTTCCACTCTGGTAGTTTCTCTTCTAGCATTTCCAATCAGCTCTTTTTTTTTTTTTTTTTGCGGTACGCGGGCCTCTCACTGTTGTGGCCTCTCCCATTGCGGAGCACAGGCTCCGGATGCGCAGGCTCAGCGGTCATGGCTCACGGGCCCAGCCGCTCCGTGGCATGTGGGATCTTCCCGGACTAAGGCACGAACCCGTGTCCCCTGCATAGGCAGGCGGACTCTCAACCACTGCGCCACCAGGGAAGCCCTGTCAGCTCTTTTTTTTAAAAATAGTGTCCATCTCTTCCTAAACTCCCCATCTGTTTATGCATGTGGTTCACCTTTTCCACTAGATCCTTTGATCAACGTATTATAGTTACTCTAAAGTTCTTGCTAGATAGTAAATGATTATTTATTGAGTACATTTATTGTGTCAGGCATGTGCTAATGACTTTTATCTCTTCAACAAGTTGATTCAGATGAGAAACTTAGAGCTCACTGACTTGCCCCAATGTCCCCTGGCCAGGAAGCAAGGGCACTGTGGTTCCAACCTCAGATTGACAGCAGGACTTCTGTTCTAACCAACTCTGTTGCTACTCCACCTTCAGCCATGAGCTGCCCTAGAGGCTTGGACTCAGCTCACCAATTTATCCACAAGGAAGGATCCAGGTGGCCTGTCCCCATGGCACTTCACTGTGGCCAGGTCTCAGAATAGCAGAGCCAGCTCAGATTCAAGCCCCTCTGCTTGGCCTTCCAGACCCCCACCATCTGGCCCCATCCACCTTCTTCTCCCATCGCCAGGGCTTCCCAGCAGGGAGCCAAGCTGGTCCCTTCCTCTGCCAGAATCACTATCCACCTTTTTCTTAGCCTCTTCATTCCACGCTAAACTTCATTCTTTCGTTTCTTGTTCGTCGATTCACTCACTTAATATATACTTATTTAGTAAATTTAACTCAGTATATTTAACTCAGTGAAAGAGACATGATAAAAGATTACAGCTTCTGGAGCCAGACACCCTGGTTTGAATTCTGGCCTCTCCACTTACCAGCTGTGTGATTTTAGTAAGCAATTCATCTCTCTGGGCCTCAGTTTCCTCATCTGTAAAGTGGGAATAATGGGAGGACCTATCTCAATACACCAATGTGAGGATTCAGAGAATTAGGCCATGTGTGAGTATAGGGCCTGACACTCAGCCAAGCTCTCAGTGAGTGTCAGCTGTCACTAAGAGTGAATGCTGTGATGTGGGGAACACAGAGGTGGCTCAGACATAACCCTGCCCTCTGAGGGGCATCAGACATATAAGTCCAGGCCCTATGGTCAGGACTAGAGATGGCTCTAGCACAGGCTCGGGGAAACCCAGAGGAGGGGCCCCTCCTTTGCTTGCCCGTCTAGCTGCTTGGCCATTCAAAGGAACAGAGTCACTGGGCTGTGAAAAGTCCAGCTGGCCAGGTTGTGGTGGGAACCCCCTTCTGCCAGTGCTTCTCCAGGCCCCCACCCCAGCCAGCACATTTGCTCTCATTGGGCAGAGAGGAAGGTAACGAATGCAGGGATAAGACTGAGGCTGTGCCCACAGACAGATACACAGACAGGACATGCACTCAGATGCACTCATGCAGACAGAACCCTGACGTAGTAACAGCTCACACATTGCTCTTCACATCTGCCAGGTGCTGTTCCAAGCATTCCACATATATTAATTTATTTGATCTTCACAACAATCTTATGAGGTACGTCTTATTACTGTCCCCATTTTACTGATGGGGAAGTGAGGCAGAGAGGGGTTAGGTGATTTGCCAAGGTCATACCAAATAAATGGCAGAACCTAGATTCCAACCCAGGGAGTCATGCTCCAGAGATAGAACTACTCCACACACCCAGACACACATGTGCAGTGACACACTCCCAGTTTCAGATGTGCAGGCACAGGTACAAGCCCACGAGGGGCCCACTCCCTCTCACTCACCCAGATGAAGAGGGCTAAGCGCACTGCCATCTAACTCGAGACCCCTGCACGGTTATGCAGGAGCATGTGGGCTCTGGCAGACACACACTTGGAGGTAGGCACACGCATGCTGTGTGCACGTGTGCCCCCCTCAACACACACAGAAGTGGAAAAAACAATCATGTGATTCTTGTAGAAATCCGCCTGGCTCTCTGCTGACTTCTCACAGGCTTGTCTCCACCCTCCATTGGAGTGGCAGCCCCAGGAGAAGGGGCTTCACCCCTGTGATTCCCCAGTGCACCTAGTGCAGTGCCTGGCACCTAAGACGTGCTCAACCCCTACGGCTTCTTGTTCTAGGACTAGTGTCAGGCCCTTTGCAGTTAAGGGCCCTGACTTGACAGTCAGACAGGCTGCCGTCCTCCTTGTGAGGCAAAGGACTTCACGTTTCTGAGCTTCCCTTCCTTCAAGCTTGCCCCCAGCCCCAGGGACCTCCTGGCTAGCACTCCAGCATGCAGGGGACTGGGATGCTTCTGCCTTGGGGGCCTTTGCACTTACCTTTGCCCGCACGGATCCACATGGCTCCCTCCTTGGCCCCTTCAGGTCATTGCTTCAATGTCACCTTCCCAGTGAAGGTTTGCCTTGTCTCCCTCCTTCAGTTGCAGCCCCTCCTCCACTGCCTTCCCTGATCTCCTACTCTCACCTGTCACCCCTTTACACCATCCGTCCCCTGCAGACAAGTTTTACTTATGTGTTTATTGCTTGCCTCCCCACTAAAGCCCTGTGAAGACAGGATTGTTTCTACACTGTGGTGTCTCTGAGCCAATAATGGTTACACACTCCTGACGTGTAACAGGAGCGCAGGGGTTCTCAGGGGGATGGAGAATGAGATTCACTGTGAAATGAGGGTGATCGTAACAACCTGAAGACTTGCTGGGAGGTGAGGTGAGAACATTACACTTGGACACTTACTATGTGGAACAGAGCATCGCTATCTCAGAGCTCTTTAAAAAAAAATTACAGAGATACCACATGACCATAATCTCCACTGTAAGTCTCAGGCAATACCTGGGTGCGTTGAGTAAACCACGGAAGGTCCTTTGCCAGGCATGGCCCGCAGCCCTTTCTGCCCACTCTCCTTGGCTCACCACTGTAGGCCTGTGGGAATACTTCCAGGCCTGCACCTACATAACAAAACCTGTATGTCATAAACAAATATTGTACATCCATCCTCCATTCATGCAACAGCTGTTTACTGAGCACCTACTATGTGCCACGTATTGTTCTAGGGCTACTCACATGAGATTCCTGCCCTCCGGACTTGACGTTCTAATCAAGTAGAGAGTGGATAAGTATAATGTGTGATTTCAGGTGGTGATGGACGCTGTGAAGAGACATAAATTCAGGTAAAGGGATAAAGAATGAAAGGAGTGGGGCTGGGGGCGCTGTTAGTCCAGGTGGTCAGGGGGCACCTCTAAGGAGGTGAAATTTGACGTGAGAGCTGGAGGATGAGGAGGGACAGGCTCTGTAGATTTCTGGGGCAGAGCCTTCTTGGCAAAAGGGTCCGCGGGTGTCAAGGCCCTAAGGCTGGCATGAAATTAGTGGGTTGGAAAAAGGACAAGGAGGCCAGTGGGGCCGGAGTGGATGAACGAGGGGAGGGGTAGGAGACTGGGCAGAGAGATTGGAGTGCAGAGCATGGGGGGCTGTGGGATGTGTGGTGAGAGCCACAGAAAGATGTTGAGCAGAGGCTTGATCCGGTGGTGGTGGTGGTGGTGGTGGTGCGTATGTGTATGTGTCTGCACGTGTGTGTATGTGCATGCAATTTTTTTATAGTGGTAAAATATATATAACTTAAAATTTACCATTTTTAAGTGTGCAGTTCAGTGGCATTAAGTGCATTCACATTGTTGTGTAACCACACCAATCAATCTCCACCATCAATCTCCAGACACTTCCCATCTTGAAAATCTGAAACTCAGTACCTATTCAACAATAACTCCCTATACTCCCCACCCCCTTGCCCCGGCAACCAGCATTTTACTATTCGTCGCTAGGGATCTGACTACTCTAGATGCCTCATGTAAGTGGAATCACAGAGTACGTGTCTTTTTGTGGCTGGCTTATTTCACTTAGCATAATGTCCTCAAGGTTCATCCACGCTGTAGCAGGTGTCAGAAGTTCCTTTTTAAGGCTGCATAGCATTCCATTGTACGTATAGACCACATATTGTTTACCTATTTTTATCTGTCGATGAACACTTGGGCTGCTTCCACCTCTTGGCTGTTGTGGATAATTCTGCTGTGAACACGGCATACAGATACCTGTTCGAGTCCCTGCTTTCAGTTCTTTTGGATTTATACGCAGAAGTGGAATGGCTGGATCCTATGGTCATTCTCTGATCTAGTGTCTTACAGAACAGAATCCCTGGGCTGCTGGGGGAGGGGCCCCAGGGAAGGGCAGAAGTGGGTGGGGGGGCAGCAGGCACAGGGCACTTTTCCTCACTCACCTTGGATCCCTCCAAGTGGCAGGCAGAGGCCCGCCCGACTCTTTAATGATTCAGACACTTTCACTTCCATCCTTTAATTCACTTCACCCAGCTCTGGGAGGCAGGTGGGCAAGGCTTATGGTCCCCTCTGGACAGATAAGAATGCGAGGGAGGGAGGGCTTCTCAGCCAGCTGCCTTGAACTGGCATCTGCCTTGGGGCTGACTTGGTGGGTGGACCATGGCACTGTGAATCCCCCTCCAGCATCCCGCTCCCATCAGTCAGGGCTGGGCTTCGGAGAGGTGTTTGTTCCAAGATGCTAATGAGCCTGAAATCCAGCCTAGGGCATTGGGCCCTGGAGAGCCACGGGAGGCAGTACCCTTATTAACCACCTGCCACTCAGGACATCCATTCTGCTCACCTGCAGCTTAGGGGCTCACCCCTGGGAACCACCTGCTGCACTGTGTCAAGGCTGGGGTGTCTCTGGACAGGGTGGGGAGCCCGAAGACCAGTTGTTGAGGGCCGTGCGCCCTGTTCTGTGCCTTCTGAGGCCCCATCAGACCAGCCCATGGAGGTCACACCCCCAGCCCCAGTCCACCTTAAGATACCTGCTCAGGAGAATGAATGTGAGCAACCAGCATTCCTTGAACTCCTGGGTCAGGTCCTATATGTACACACTCCTACTCTCCCCAGGGAGAGTAGGGTCAGGCCAGGAGCAAATGGGGTGACTTGTTTTGGAGGCAGGCTCCACCCAGGTCATCCTGATTCCGACCATGTGGCTGCCACTACCTCCCTCTTTGCTCTCGAGGGCAGTGGGAGTTCTGACAAAGCCACGAGAAGTTCCTTCTGACATGGGCAGGAGTCTGTCCTGGACGAGGGTACGCTCTAACTGGTTTCCTTTCATGGAGACATCTTTTCCCTCCTCCCCCTACTTTTTTGCTTTTTGGCTGATGAAGGTTTGGGGATGAATGCAGGAGATTCACTTTCCTTGCGGCAGGGCCCCCTGGGCAGAATGGAGCCGGGCCATGGTGACCTGGAGCTCTTGCCCTCCCCAGTGGAGGCATCCAGGTCCTGTGATCTCTCCCAACCATTCAGCCCCACCCTCTCTTCCTTCCTCTCTCCTTCCTGCAGTGATCTGCCTGCTTCCCCCCGCATCTGACTTCACCACAGTCACATGGACCTTCTTGCTTTCCTCAAACACACTGGAATGATCCTGCCTCAGGGTCTTTGCACTTGCTGTTCCTTCTGCCTGGAATTCTCTCTTCCCCCGACCCCCAATTTCACTCCTGCACCTCCTTAAGGTCTTTGCTCAAATGTCACCTTTTCAGTGAAGATTTTCCCAAAACTCAGGTTTAAAACTGCAGACAGGCTCATCCCTCCCTGACCTCCCCACCCCCTCCCTTCCCTGCTTTGTTTTCCTCCATAGCACTCAGCACCACCATCACCTGCTGATGTATTCTGTTATAATTATTTACTCATTGACCTTTCTCTTCCCTCTAGATCCTACGCCCCAAGAGGGCAGGGATTTCTGTCTGTTTTGTTCGCTGCTGTGCCTCCAGTGCCTGGAACAGTGTAGAAACCCAATAAAAATGCATTAAATGTGTGAATTCATGGACCATCTCTCTCTACTGCCATTGCCATTACTGGTCCAGCCTGCAGTCATCCCTCGCTTGGATGCTGCCACAGCCCCACCTTGGTCTCCCCGTGTCCAGTCTTGCCTCATCCAGGCAGTCTCCTTCCAGCAGCCCAAGTAGCCTATTAAAATGCAATTCTGACCAGGTCATCTCCCGATGGAAACCCTTCAGTGGGTTCCACCTCATGTGTAATGAAACCCACGGTCCATAACTTGGCCTTCAAGGCCCTGCCTGATCTGGCCCCCAGTTTTCCTCAGACTCACCACCTGCCCCTCTCCCTCTGCTGCATCTGCACTGGCCTTCTTGGTGATCCCTGGACCCATGGAGCCCTGCCTTTGGACTTTAGGGCCCTTGCACGTGCTGTTCCTGCTGGCTGGACTGGTCTTTTCTACACCATTGAGTGGCCAGCTCCATCACATCCATCTCAGACTAATATAAGAGAAGCCTTCCCTGATTACCCTAACTCATTTCTCTGCTGAGTCACTCTTATTTTGTTTTATTGTCTCACAATGGCAAGTCTCACAATTTAAAACTGTTTTGTGTGTTTATGTTTATTCTCTCCCTGACTAGCCCGTGAGCTTCCTAAGCTGGTCCTTTTTAGCTCTCTTGCAGCTCAGAGGAGATACCTGGCACATAGTAGGTGCTCAGTCTGTATTGTTTGAGCAGATGAATGAAGACATCCAAGCACTTGTAAGCATTTTGCCCCTTACTCCTCCCCTATCCTCACAAGCTGGGAATTATGACACCCACTTGACAGTTTGCAAAAAGACTAGGTCTTGGAGAGGTCGGCCAGTGTGCCTGGCTCACAGAGCGGGTGAGATGTATGTGTCTGTATATCCCTTTGTGTGTCTGTGTGTGCCTGCATGTGTCTCTGGGTGTCCTCTGTGTGTCTCTGGATGTCTGTGTGTCTGGGCACACAGACACACGTATGTCTTTTCCTGAGGCTGCTGTGTGCCTATCTCTGCTTCTGTGTGTGTGTCTGAGTCTGTGTGTGTCTATGTATACCATTGTGAGGACCTTTGTGTTGTCTGTCCTTGTGTCTCTGTGTGTCCCTGAGCATGTGTGTCCACGCTTCTAGCTCTGTTAGCTTTCCATGACCCCACTTGGTGGCCCATCTCATTTCCCAGCCAGCGGTTAGGGCTCTAACCGCTCCATGGTCTCCCAGCTGTGAAGTCCCTGAGCTCCTTGGCACATGGGAGCTGGAGCAGAGCAGAGGGGCAGGCAGGCACCATGCATCCCTGGGGTCCCATAGACCCCAATCCTCGGACGCGCCCCCCACCCCCACCCCACGATTGGCTCCTGACTTAAAATTGCCAATCTCAGATAGAGCTGCCAGGAGCCTGCACAGGGCTGGTTCCCATGGCAACGTGGAAGCTGCCAGGCCGGGCTCATAAAACAGGTCATAAAGCAGAGGGATGGGAGGAGGAGAGGGGGTTGCAGGGCTGAAGGAGGGGCTTGCTGCCCAAGTGCGTGCGGGGATCTCTTTCCTCAAGAGACCTTGCCATCCGGCTAGTAGGCAACCAGACCTGGGTCCTGTCTCTGCCCGCATGTTGAGTGGCCTTGGAGAGCTCCTTTGTCTCCTGAGCCTCAGTTTCCTTCTCCATTAATGAAAGTAAGAACGGCCCCATAGCACTGCCTCCAGGTACCAGGTTGCCTGGATTCAGGAATGC
>NW_006792177.1:891705-901888 GCF_000442215.2 Lipotes vexillifer | reverse complement strand
GGAATGCCCTGGTGAAAGGCCCAGCAGGACTCCAGCCCAGACTGAGTTCTCTGAGCCTCAGTTTCCCATCAGTAAAACAGAGAGCTAAGGGAAGCAGCATGGAGAGTGGCTGGCTTGAGGGAGCACTACGTTCAAACTCAGCTCTATCTGAAAGCTGTGTGACCTAGGGCAAGTGGCTTAAGTCTCTGAGCCAAACTTGTTCATCTCTAAAATGGTGACAAAATTTTCATATGGTTTTTGTGAGAATCAAATCAGCGTTTGTAAAATGCTTAGCATGGGCCTGGTCTTCAAAGACTGGCTGCGGCTATTAGTAATATTAATAGCTAATAATAATAATAGTTGTTATTCTGTGCCAAGCACTTGTCTAAATACTTTGCACATAGCAAGTTATTTCATCCTCCCAATCAATTTTCTCCATTTTACAGATGAGGACACCAAGGCACAAGAGGTTAAGTGACTTGCCCCAAGAGGTAGAGCTCCAGTTTAGATCTGGAGTTCCGGTCCTCTCAGCCACATCCTGGTACTGCCTCTTGTCCCTGTCAGCCCCTCCCCCCTGCCTCCCCCACCACAGAGCCAGTGAAGATGGTGAGAGAGGACAGCGTGTGGCTGAGCCAGACCGCTCAGCCCAGAGGCCTCCACGGTGTGGGCCACACAGAGGGTTCGGTGAGCCCAGCCTTAGGGGCTGTTTCTCCGGAAGGACTTGGGGAGGAAGCTGCAAGGAGCATCAAGACTACGGCCTGCGACACCTCTTACTCCCACTGCTCAGATGGAGACATGGAGGTCCAGAGAGGACGAGTGACTCATGCAAAGTCACATAGCAAGATGGCAGCTCCTAGGACTCAAACCCAGGCCCACTTTCCCTGAAGCCAGTTATACTCTTAATAAACCCTCCTGCTGCCCAAATACCTCAGGCCATTGGCTATTTGTGTAGAAGAAAGAAAAACAATAGCAATTTCTATGTAATGAGTGCTTAGTTGGTAGCAGGTATAGTGCTGCACCCTTCACTTGCCCCTTATTTAGTCCTTGCAACAGCCCTTTAAGGTGTAAGGTACACATTATTCGCATCCCCATTTTATTTTATTTAATTTATTTAAAAAAAATTTATTTATTTTCTTTTATTTATTTTTGGCTGAGTTGGGTCTTTGTTGCTGCGCGCGGGCTTCTCATTGCGGTGGCTTCTCTTGTTGCGGAGCACAGGCTCTACGCGTGCAGGCTTCATTAGTTGTGGCTCGCAGGCTCTAGAGCGCAGGCTCAGTAGTTGTGGCGCACGGGCTTAGTTGCTCTGTGGCATGTGGGATCTTCCCGGACCAGGGCTCGAACCCGTGTCCCCTGCATTGGCAGGCGGATTCTTAACCACTGCGCCACCAGGGAAGCCCCATCCCCATTTTAGAGATGAGAAAATTGCGGACCAGAGAAGTGATATGATCTGCCCCAGGTCACAGGGCTAGACAGTGGAAGAGCAGAGATGTGAACACAGGCCTGCTGATTCCAGAGTGGTACTCAAGAGCCCCAGTCCTTAATCCTGGGATCTTTCTGTAGTGTAACTCTTGGGAGTGCCCATGGGGCAGCCTCATGCTGGATGCCAGCCAGGCAAGGGCCAAAGCATTGACAGTAGGAGCAGGGAGAGGAAACAGCATTTACCTGTTTGTGGTTGTTGTTGCTTTAAAAATTTATTTATTCATTCATTCACTTGACAAATATTTATTAAGGGCCTATTCTGTGCACGCAATATTCCAGGCATTGGGGATACAGCAGTGAACAAAACAGGCAGTCCCTGGCCTCACAGACCTCCCTCTGAGTGGGGAGAGGAAGACAATAAATAGGGAAACAATAGAGATGTATGTCAGGTGCTGATAAGTGCTATGGAGAAAAACAGAGCAGGATGTGGGGACAGTGCATGATGGCAGGGTCAGAGAAGGCTTCTCTGAGGTGGTGACATTTGAATGGTGATCTGAAGGAAGTGAGGGTATGAGCCATGTGAGGATATCCAGAGAAGGGTTTGTGGCAGAGGAAACAGCCAGAGCCAAGGCTCCGAGGTGGGAGCGTGTCTGGCGTGTTGGAGGAGCAGAGGGCAGGTCCTCGTGGCTGGGGCCGAGCAAGCGAGGGGAGTGAGTTGGTGGGGAGGAGGTGGAGGGGTCAGTGGGTATCAGACCAGCAGCGTCCAGTAGGATTTTCTTTGGAGTGAGTTGGAATCATCGGAGGTTCTGAATGGAGGAGTGGAATAATCTGATTTCGTTCTTAAGAGGATGCTTCGGGCAGCTGGGGTGAGGAGGTGCTGCAGGGAGCGAGACCAGGAAGGTGAACTGGAAAGTTATTGTGGTGTGTGAGTGTCAGACGATGGAGGCTGGGGTGGAGGGGGTGGTGACGAGGGGGCCCCTTTGGATACATTTTAAAGGTTCAGCTTCAGGCTTGGGGTAGGAGAACCCTGATCCAGGATGACTGCGGGCTTTTTGGCTTGAGCAAGAATGGAGTTGTCATGTACAGAGGTGGGGAAGCTGCAGGGAAAGCACATTCATGCCTGGGCTTTGCACATCTCAGTTCATTTAAGTCTCACTTTCTACCAGCTGCTCTCACACTTGAGGGAGCACCAGAGTCACCTGAGAGACTTGTTAAAACCCAGAATGCTGGGCCCCACACAGCCAGAATTTCCATTCAGTGTGTGTGGGGTAGGGCCCGAGACTTTGATTTCTAATCGGTCCCCTGGTGATGCTGACGCTGCTGTCCCCAGGACCTCACTTTGAGGACCACATGGTGACGTGGTTGTTACCGTTGAGAAAATGGAGGCTCAGGGAGGGGGAGTGACCTGCCCCGTCCACACAGCTGGAAGGTGTCTAGTCATAAAGCCAGCAACTGAGACAAGATCTCTTGGGTTTTGGGCCAGCTTCTGGTCCCCGATAGGGAGAGAAGGGAGCCCCTAGGAGTCTAGGCCCAAGACTGCCCCCATCCCTCCCCCCATACACATTTTCAAAGCTGAGTCCCAGGGAAAGGACCCAGGGCCCCTTGATCTCAAGGGTTTTTCCCTAGACACCATAATAAAGCTGGGGAGCAAGGCTGGGGTGCCATGTCTGTTTTCTCTAGTTTCTCCACCCCCAGGCTTGAACCTGCCTGGCTTAGCTGAGCCCTATGCCCAGCAGGAAGTCTGGTAAGTTTTGCTGCAACTCATGGAGTCTCATTTCTTTGTTTTACCCCCATTCACCATGTTCACAGGCTGCGGTTGTCAGGGGCGCTGTCCGCTGTTTATTTCTGGTTCTCCTTGTGTGGGCACGTGGAGGGATTGTGCTTTCCTGCCCCCTTGAAGTTAGGCACGGTCATGGGACTTGATTTAGTGACAGATCTATGTGCAGAAGTGAGGCACGCCTCTTCCTGGTAGAAACCCTGGAGCTGGGGAGGGCTTGCTTCCTCTGCCCTCTGCCAGGAAGACTGGTGGGCTCTGGACGGGAAGGCTAGCCAGCTTGGGTGCCTGACGAGGGCGATATGGAGCCGAGGCCCTGCCAACTGCAGATGGACACGTAACATGAGTAAGAAACAAACCTTTGTTTCTTTTAAGCCAGAGGTTGGCAAACTTTCTTGGCCAGAAAATGAATATTTTAGGCTTGCTGCAGCCGCTGAACTGTGCCGTCGTAGCTAGGAAGCATCCAGGCGCAAGGCGTCAACGAGTGCTTGCGGCTACGTTCCGACGAACCTTCATTTACCAAAGCAAGTGGCCGGCTCGCAGGCCAGAAGCCTCCCACCATATGAAGCCTTGAGAGTTGGGAGTTGTCTGTTTCTGCGTCATGAGCTAGCCATACTGACTCTTACACATGCATTAGTGGCCTTGCTGGTACGGGAAACAGAGCCTGCTCTGCCCATGCAAGGGTAGGGTGGTAACTAGGGAAAGCACACCTTACTTTGGCTGGAGATCTTGTGTTTTCCTTCTTGGGTCCTCTTCCCACCCTTCTCCCTACTCTCTGTCCTGGGAGGTTGGCCTTCAGGGACCATGTCAATGACCTCCCTTGTCCTCTGGCCTCCAGCTGGACCTGGCCCGTGGGGAGCACTGGTAGGACATTGAAGGGAGGAGGTGAGGTTGGGGTATCTATTCCCCAGCTCTCTCCCTGAAGGGTCATCTCAGATGGGCTACGTCCCCCAACTGAAGGCCACAGCTGCTGTCAGTGGGCTTTCTGTCTTGGGATGACAGCAGCTTCTCTCTCCCCTCACCCTTCAGGTTGATAATAGATCCATTTGCACCAGCCCTGGGGTACTGCCTTATCCTGTGTGAGTTCCTATAACCTGCCCATCCCCTTGTAAATCATCCTTTTATGAAACTAGGATCAAACGACTCAACAGGCTAGTGCCGTCTGCTCCTGCCAGGACCCTGCCAGGGCCCCGACTGGGATCACGTTGAGGCACACATGTCTGGGCTCCAATTCTGATCCGGTCACTACCTTGGGTGAATCACTTAATCTTTCTGACCCCCTGGGTTTTCTCTTCTGCACAATTGAGCAAAAATAACCTCCAGAAGAAGAGGAGGGGCTTCACAAACTGTGATGTCTGTACAATGTCAGGAGGCATCATAATTAGTTTTAGGAAAGAAGGGAGGGAGGGAGGGAGAAAGGAAGGACTCTCACAACAGCTTGAAGAGAAAGGGGACATTAGTGCGTTTGCCAGCTGGGAACCGAGGCTAAGGCTGGGTGGGATGGTGTGTTCAGGGGCTCTGAAAGGATATGAGTCCTGGACATAACATCGGTGCAGCCATCTCTGGTTTAGTCCCTTCTGGGGATATTGCTGGAAAAGAGTCCCTAAAAGCAGAGGATGAAGCCTCAGCCAGGCCTGGGCTCAAATGTGGGCTTTGTTACTCCTCGCTGTGTGATCTTGGGCAAGTGACACCCCTATTCTCTGTCTCATCTAAAAATGGGGATAAAACTACCCCCCACATGTGAAGATTAGAACATATGCTCTAGGAAGGCAGGCATCCTGACCCTCTTTTTGACAGCTGTATGCCCAATGTCTGACATACATTGATGCCCAATGTTTATTGGGTGAATGGATGCATTTATATAGAGCACTTAGCACAGCACGTTCCATTATAAGTGCCAATAAATGGCAGATTCAAGTAAACAGTCATTATTATTAGCTGAGTTTTGTCTTCACCTGTTCAACAGGAGGCAGGCATCTTGTGGTTAACTGCCTGGGCCCTGGAGTCTTCCTGCCTGGGTTCAAATCCTGGTTCTACCAGTTCCCAGCTCTGTGGGCTTTGGCACCTCATTTAAACTGCCTCACGAAGAAGATGGGATTCAGAGTAATACCTGCCTCATAGAATTACCGAGGACTGCAGGAATCGTGACTTGTGCCTGGCACAGAGTCAGCACTAATGAGCGGTATCCATCACTCTTCCCATTCCCCAGGGGGCAGGCTCTTTTGGGTTTTCTGGCATTACCCCTGGCTTGGGGTTAGACCTGGCAACTTGTCATGTGGCAACGGACTACCACTGCCCTCCAAGAGCCTCAGCTCTCCCATCCACGCAGTGGGAGGTGGGGGATGAAGCCAGGGACCTCTGAGGTCCCTAGGCCCTCTCACCTGCACACAGACCACTCCTCTGGCCAGGCCTATGCTTGCTATGTCCTCTCATGGCCAGGAGTTGGAGCGTCTGGATGTGAACGGCTGTCCCCGCATCCTTGGGCCAGTGGCAAGAGTGATGACATCACAAACACTACTGCCAATGGGGTTGTGTCCTTATTACTGTTTCAAAGCTGTGAGGCGGGAGGAAGGCCTCCCAGGAGTGGGGGTCCTTGCCTTTTCCAGGCCCCTCCTCCTTTGTGCCTGATGACCCCGCCCCAGTGGTGGGACCCAACTGCTGGCTCAGGGGGAGGCAGCAGCACCTCGGCACCCGAAGCTGGGAGATGTGCTGCTCACAAGTGCCACGAAGCTTCTTTTTTTAACCACCATGAGCTGACTAATGCCTGAGAGTGTCAGTCCCTCCCCCTCTGGTGGCAGCACAGTTGCCCCAGAGAACAGGGTGTGACCAGCCTGTAATTCTTAGGGGACTTTGTGCAGCTCTTGTCCCCATTCGGGTCTCAATTTCCCCATCTGTGTAACGAGAAGGTTGGACCTGATGAGTGAAAAGGTCCCTTTCCTCACTAAGCAGGGAAGTTTCTCTAGAAACACAAGTCCCTTCCGATTGGGTGGGACCCAAGCGCCCCAGCAACCTTTCCTCCATGATGGGGGGAGGCCTCCCCAGAGTTCATTTCCCCAGAACAGCAAGGGCTCTCAGCAGCTGTCTCCTTGGTATATTTTTGGATTCTCCTTACTGTTGCAAGAGGAGTTCCAACTTCCCCTTCTGAAGTCAGTTGTGTCTGGTCCAAATGGGCCCCCGTTTGGTCTAGTTCCCATCATATTTTCCATGTTGTACAGTCTAAAACTTGTCCAGGGTGTGCTTGACATTGGCCAAGGACCCCCCCACCCCAAGTTCCCCTAGCCAGTGACCTTATCACGTGGAGGGCACAGCACGCTGTGCTAAGTCGTTTTGATGGGCTGGCATGGGATTTGGGGACTCTCTGGCACCAGGGCCAAGTCTGGTTTTTGTGGTAGCCGTGAAAATGCACCACTCAGGTCTGCCGCTGCAGGGAGCGGGTTTGACTGACAGCTCCAGCTGCTGCCCCTTGGGACAAGCCACCTTGTTCCTTCTCTTGCTCCCTCTCAAAATCTCTAGCCTGTCTAATCCAATCTTGGCATCTGCTTCTCAGTGGACCCCGCTCACACGGGTCAACTGGTAAGCTGTTGAAAGTACTCACAGCAACAACAACTAACATTTAATGAGCATATACAGTAGGCTGGGCAATACCTTATCTAATCCTTACTGCAGCCTCATGGAGAGAGAAGCTCAGAGAAGGAAGTAACTTAAAGACGCAATAAGAAAATGACTGTAGAGTCTCCAAACTTTTTTCTTAATATCTGTCTCACCCTCTATATTTTATAAGCCAGTGAGTACAGGCACTAAGTCATTTTTTGTTCATGGCTGTGACCCCCTCATCAGGGCCTCACAGAATCCTTGGCTCTCAAATATTTGCTGAAAGTGCAAATGAATAAATGAGCAGCAAAAGAGCTGTGAACAATGGTCAAGTGGCTTATCGACACTGCAAAAGATGCACTTTAGGCTGTAAAAAGAAGACGCTTTTGTTTGAAAGTCCCCAGCCGCAGTTAAATATGAGGTGTGACTTTGAGTTTCTATATTTATTAAAATATACTTAGCTTTTCTTTCTTTCTTTTTCACTCCTGTTGTCTCCACACTTCGGAGGCAGATCAGAGCAACAACGCGAGAAATTAGTCAAATCTAGTAGGACTCCCGGTTCTGCCACCTACAACTTTCTGGGCCTCAGTTTCCTTATCAATAAAATGGGGGTAGAAATGTCTGCTTCACCAAGAGAGGGGATTGAGTGGGCACACAGCCGGCCGTGTTCTCCTGCCAGCGCCTCCTGTTAGCTCACAGATGTTGGGTACAGCCCCCGGTGCCAAGCCTGGGCCGGGTGGGAAGGTATGGTGGCCACAGTGGCTAGAACGTTCCCAGAGGGGCTCAGGAAGCCCAGCGCTGGCAGCCTGCTGCTTCCCCCAGCTGTGTGGTGGCATCCTGCCAGTCTTTCTGAGCCTGCGGGCGAGTCTCAGGCCGCTGGCTGTCCCAGTTTCTGCTGACAGCAGAGGGATCAAGCATGAGTCACTGCATCAACACCAGGTTTCCGCAGCTGCCCTTGGGCCAACGAGGCTGGACTGGATTAGTAACTGGATCACAGTCCCCGCCTCTGAGAGCATCAGGGGCTCAGGAACCCAAGGCTGGCTGTCCCCGCTGCAGGAGACCTCGGTGTCAGCTGTTCCAGGCTCCCTGGGCCTTACTTCGTAGATGGGGAGACTGAGGTCCAAGAGGAGAAAGGCTTCACCCAGGGTCACATTGGAACTCCGTGGCAGAATAGGAACTAGAACCTACGTTTCCCAACTCCCACCTCGAGTGTCCATCCATCCATCCATCCATTCATTCATTCAGATTCTATGTCCTAGCTCTAAAAATATCTCTCAATTCTGTCCACTCTCCCCTCACCACTGTCACCCCCGTGCGCCCAGCCACTGACAGTTCTCACCTGATGATTGTGGGGGGTGGGGGAGGAGGGTTTAAAAGTAAGGGTTGGATCACATTACCCCCTTGCACCGAATAAAAATCTGAGTGTAAGCATAACTAGGGGCCACCAAGCCCTGTGGATATGGCCCTGCTCCTCTGGATTCTTCACCCTACCACTCTCCCCGTCAGGCACTTGGTTCCAGTCATGTTGGCCTTCTGGTGCATCTGGAAGATTCCATGTCAGTCCCGCCTCAGAGTCTCCCTGTGTGCTGTTCCCTCTAACTGGAACACTTGTCCCCTGGCCTCCCCACGACTGGTTCTTTCCATCTTCCCACTGCAGGCAATCGTCCCCTCCTCAGGGAGCCTGGTCAAAGCAGCTCTTCCCCCACCCCAGCCACTCTCCAGCCGCCCTCCCTCCATCTCAATAAGTGTGTTAATTCATCTGCTTGCTTGTCTACTGATTGTAGCCCCCATAGCGTGCATGCCTCCTGAAGGCGGGGTTCTTATTCTCCACTGTGGCCCCAGCGCCTGAAGGAATCTCTGGCACAGAGTAGGTGTTCAACAAATGTTTCTTGAATGGATGAATGAATGAGTGAATGAAGAGACTGAACAATGGAGTTGGTAGATGTGGAGGGAGAGGGCTGATTTCAGGGAAAAATTACCAAAGAAAACATCTACTTATATCTCTTCACTCACTTAATCCCATTTTATCTGTGAGTAGAGCCTTCCTCCTTCCTTCTGGGCTCCTAGTGGCCCCCTTTCTGCTGCTTTGCTCTCTCTTGCTACTGACTCACCCTTATTCTCAGGAAAACTAATTCACACTCAGGTGTGATAACAGAGCAGTCTCATTCAAATGAAGTTTTTATTTTATTTTTTTTAGCTACTTTCAAAGGTTGAAGCCAAAGAAATGAATTGCTAATAGTAGAATCCCTGCTTGAGCTTGGGGGACTGTCCTGACCCCCTGAGAGCATATTCAGTGTGTGGCTATCCCTTTGTCCCAGGTGCTCTCTGGGTGCCCACCCTGAAGTCAGGCTGGACTACATGGCCTTCTGGACTGTGCTGGTCTCTGTCACCTCACTCCCCTTCCTCACTCACCACTTTCCCAAGATAAATCAACCAGGTCAGTCAACACATTTTGATGAAAAAGAAACAAGTTAGTCTTTTGACTTGACAAAGTGGGCCTTTCTCAAGGCAGAGGGGCTGGGGCAGTCGGGAGCATGTGCAATAAGCACTGCTGGGGCAAGACAAAGCCTCTTTTGTGCACCAGGACAAAGATAGAGTGTCCCGGCAAGATGGGGCCAGGGCCTTTCCAATGCCAGCTCCAGCAGCCCGGATTGGCTGGCGATCAGACAAGCCCACCCCATGACTGGGCAGCCCAGGCTCCTAGCCACCAGCCACCCCCACCCCTCCCTTTGGCAAACAATTGGATTGGAGTGAAATAAATCATGAAACCAGACTGTTGGCTGTATCCTGGCCACCTTGTACTCATGGAGTTGGGAATTCCTAAATCCTGGAATTCCCAGACCTGGTACTTGTGGGGTCGAGAGGCCTTGAGGCTTCCATGGCCTTTGGAGATGAACACATTTTTTGGGTTAGGTTCCAGGTTGGATGACCTTGGATAAGTCTTCCACCTTTCTGACTTTCGGTTTCCCCATCTGCAAAGTGGCACAATAATAGTTCACCTATAGCTGTTGTATAGATTCAATGAGGTGGCATTTCTAAAGAACAAGGCTCACACCTGGCACAGAGAGGGCTCTCAGTCATTATGACGCACAGCACTTTACATCTATTATCTCAATATATGCTCAGAATACCACCACCACCCTCCCCAACTAGGAGGCTATGGGGATAATCACCCCCATTGACAGAAGAAGAAACTGAGGCTTGAAGGAAACTTGGAGAAGCCGAACTCCTGGGGAGGCCTTCTGGAAGGGCCATGGCAAGGTCGTGAGTGGCATAGGCTGACATCCTGAGACGGTAAAAGAATCTCCGAGGCAGAAATGTTGAGAGACCCAGAGATAATGCTCAGGGCCTTTGCACATGTTATGCCTTCTGTAGGGAATGCACTTTCCTTTCTTTTTTTGGGGCGGGGGGCGTGTAGGG
>NW_006792177.1:889949-891667 GCF_000442215.2 Lipotes vexillifer | reverse complement strand
TGTAGGGACAGGTTAATGCTGCTTTGCCTTTTGTGACTCAACTTAGCCTAGTGGAGGAGAAAATTCACCTTTCATTGGGAAATATTTTGTACTGTTTAATTTTTTTTCTACGTGTAAAAGATTTAAAATGGAAATACTTTGTTGAATGTGTTTATTCATTTAATAGATACTTACTGAGCACCTACTATCCATCAGACACTGTTAACAAGATGGACGAGATCCTCGCCTCCAGGGGCTGACATTTTAACTCAGGGTCTCTCAGCCTTGGCTGCACATTGAAGTCACTTGGGGAGCTTTAAAAAAATCCCTGATGCCTGGGCCCTACCCCAGTGATCTGATTTCAACTGGTCTGCAGTGGGGGAGCAGGATTTTAAAGAGCTCCCCAGGTGACTCCAGTGTGCAGTGATGTTTGGAGAACCACAGGTTTGGGGGAGGAGACAAATGAAGTACGCATCAGGCAGGGGTAGGTACTGAAGGAGAGCTTCGCAGGGAAGAGGGCCCAACGGGAGGGGGCTGCTGTTTAAGACTCTTGGTTATAGACGGCTGCTTAGGGAGGTAACATTGCAGTAGGAGGGACCAAAAGAAAGTGAGGGAATGAATCATGGGAAATCTGGGGCTAGGGGGAGCGGCCAGGGTGAGATTCTAGGTGAACAGATGGATCCTTGGCTAAGAGAAGTTCTGAAACTCTTACTCTCACCGATCCTTAAGCTCCAGCATCCTGGTTTCCTCAGACCTGAAGGAGTTAATGCTGTTTTGAGGTCCTGCTCCTGTCCTTCCATCCTGGCTATATCTTCCAGGCAGATCCTCTCAACCCTGGTCTTAGTAACCCAAGTAGAAGGTGACAAGAAAAACCTGATCCAAGTATTGGGATTGTCTTCACCTGTCCCAGTGTGCGCCGATGGGATCCGAACAAGTCTCTCCCTCCTTCTTCCTCACCCACCCCCGACTCCACCCCAGCCCATAGAAACATGGGGCTTGGAGGGTGGAGGGGAGAGGTAGCCATCAGAGGTCAAGGAGCCCCACCTTGTGCCTTGAGGCTGGGCAGCTGGGTCCATTTCATCTGGATCCTGGGGGCCCCAGAGCTAAGGGGTGCTCTGGCCTCACAGATCGGAAGCAGACTGGGCATGGCCAGATGAGGGGGAGGTAGCCTGGTCTGTATCTAGGTCATGAGCATGTCAGCCTGACTAGGGCTCTCAGTGTCACCTTGTCTAGTGGAATTCAGAGGATTAGGCTCTCAGAGTCCTCAGTATTAGAGTAATAACTTAGAAAGTTATTTTAGAGTGTTGCGTTAGAATTGTGTTAAAATAATACAGAAATGTCATATCCTTAGATTAGAATGTTGTGTTACAGTGTCTTATAATATTGTAGCAGGACGTTATATAATGTCATGTGTTAGAATAGTATGTTGCTTCAGAGTGTTAGATTAGAATGTGGGTTAGAGCTGCGCTAACATGTCGAAGTAGAATATTAAGCTGTGCCAGAACGTAGTATTTGAACATTATGTTATGATAGTATATTAGAGTGTTACACGAAAATATTGTCAAAATGTTTTGTTAGCATGTTTTCTTAGGATGGCAAGTGGAATCTTAAAATCAAAAGCCAGCTCAGGGAATTGCAGGGTGCTTTGATAGGGTGCAGAGTGATGTGGGGCTGGCCAGCTCAGGATGGCTGGATTTGGGTTCAGCTCTGCCACTGACTCTTTTCCCCACTCTCCCTCT
>NW_006792177.1:843684-889934 GCF_000442215.2 Lipotes vexillifer | reverse complement strand
TTCCCCAACTCTCCCTCTCTTGGGGCCTCAGTTTCCCCAGATTGAAGATAGGGGCTGTTGGACAGTGTTCTCTACAGCCTGTCGCACACTGACTGTTTATCGGGCTCCAAGTGCTGGAATTTTGCCTTTCACCTCCTCCCGCGGAAGGAAGTGAGAATTCTTTTTAACAATGAGGTTGATCTTATCAGGGAATAAATGACTTTCTGGGAGTAAACAGCTTCCTCACTGACAGAAAAAGTAAGATCAAGTGACCGGCAGCCAGAACACTGGGCCTCCAGCCAACAGCCCACTGCCTCCCTAAATGCACAATGACCCCTACCCCTAACTGTGGAGGAACAAGGATCCCCTGCCTCCCCGTGAGGAACATTCTCCACCCCACTCCCAATCCTCTCCTGACCGCAGTCCTGGGATGCCCACCACTGACGAAAGGGAGGAACTGCTGAGTTCTGAGACCCCTGCCCCCCAGGCCTTGGGTCCCCAGGATCCTGTGTTCCTGCCCGCTTCCCCTTCTGAATCTGTGCCCTCAACTGCAAAACTGTGAAGGTTTTGACCTTATTGGGCATGGTGGGCATGAACTTGAGATAATATCTGCAAAGCATTTAGCTCAGCACCTGTCAAGTGGCAGCTGCACTGAGCTAGTTGAGATTGAGGATTCCAGACCTGGGAGACCCCACATCCTCGCCTATACCTCCAGCCTGGAGTCTGGGCCCCAGCCTCCCTGCATGCTCCAGTTTGGAGGGTACCTGGTCATCCATGGTCATCCTGAGATGAAAGGGGAAATCCATAGGAGAAAGGGAGCCAGGAGTCTTTGTGGTTGGAAGAAAGCTTTCCTAGGAAGTTGGCAGTGAGCATGATGGATTTTGCTGAAACAAGTCTCTTGATATGTGCAAGGGCATCTAATAAGGCAGACAAGGCCTTGAAACCTAGAGTCAGAAGGTTGGGCAAGGCTAGCCCCACATAGCTGCACTGGCTGACCTCTTCCTATCTTAAGGCTTCAGTTATTTTATCTGTAAAATATGGCTTACAAAGGCACTTTTTTCACAAGGCCATTGTAAGAGTCAAATAAGAGGCCTTGTATGGTATGAGGATGGAGAGCAAAGAGTGTCATGCAGAAACAGAGAAGAAAGAAAGGAGTGAAAGGGAAAGTGGAGGGGGAGGGAATAACTTAGAGGAAATTCATGTCATATGCAGTCCCTTGATCAGTCCCCTGGGCAACTTTATAGAAATAGAATGGGGTGAGCAGTCAGCTGATTTCAGTCTGAATGCCAGCTCTGCCATTAGCTTCCTGTGTGAATTTTAGCTGATGCTCTGCCTTCTCTAAGCCCCAGTGTCCTCATAGGTAACATGAGCCAGTTAGACTGGATGACCTCCAATGATGCACCCCCCTTGGGTCCTCAGATTCCCTATTGTGCAGCCATAAGCCTTTGGTTCCTGGAAATGCTTGGCTGAGGGGACTCAAATTGCCCACAATTCCTAAACACCTTCATTTTCATCTTCATGATTGGCCCAAGCATGGCAAAGAAAAGAGGCGGGGGTAGTCGGGAGAGCTGCGGACAATCACCTGCCTGAGGCTTGGTGACAATTTCCAGATCCTACCTGCCTGCTTTCCCTATGGTCACCTGCTGGGAACAGTGGGAATTGAGTAAATGTGTGCTAGACACAGTACCTAACACTGGAGCAAAGCAATGAATAATAAAGGTCCAGTTCTTGCTCTCATGGGACCAACATTCAGGGAGTAGGATGGACAATATATTAGAGCTCTGCTGTTTGGTACATATATGTTTATTATTGTTATATTTTCTTGTTCAATTGACGCTTATTAATATATAATGTCCTTCTTTGACTCTTATAGCAGTGTTTGGCTTAAAGTCTATTTTGTCTGATATTAGTATATCCACCCTAGCTCTCTGGTTACTATTTGCATGGAATACCCTTTTCCATCCTTTCACTTTCAACATTTTTGTGTCTTTGGACCTAAAGTGAGATTTTGTAGACAACATTTAGTTGGATATAAATTTTTAAATTCGTTCAGTCAATTTATGTTTTGTAATTGGAGACCTTAATCCATTTTCATTTAACATAATAACTGTTAAGGAAGAACTTACTTTTGCCATTTGTTGTTTTCTGTACGTCTTATAGTTATTTTATCCCTTACTTCCTCCATTATTGCCTTTATTTGTGTTTGGTTAATTTTTTAAAAAATTTAATTTATTTTTTGGCTGCGTTGGGTCTTCGTTGCTATGCGTGGGCTTCCTCTAGTTGCGGCGAGTGGGGTCTACTCTTTGTTGCGGTGTGCAGGCTTCTCACTGTGGTGGCTTCTCTTGTTGTGGAGCACAGGCTCTAGGGCATGCAGGCTTCAGTAGTTGTGGCACATGGGCTCAGTTTTTGTGGCTCATGGGCTCTAGAGCACAGGCTTAGTAGTTTCGGTACATGGGCTTATTTACTCCATGGCATGGGGGATCTTCCCATACCAGGGATTGAACCTGTGTTCTCTGCACTGGCAGGTGGATTTTTTTTTTTTTTTTTTTTTGCTGTACGTGGGCCTCTCACTGCTGTGGCCTCTCCCGTTGCGGAGCACAGGCTCTGTACATGCAGGCTCAGCTGCCATGGCTCACGGGCCCAGCTGCTCCGCGGCATGTGGGATCTTCCCGGACCAGGGCACGAACCTGTGTCCCCTACATCGGCAGGCGGACTCTCAACCACTGCGCCATCAGGGAAGCCCTGGCAGGTGGATTCTTAACTACCTGGTTAATTTTTTTTGTGACATGTTTTGATTCCCTTTTCATTTCCTTTTGTGTATGTTCTATAGATATGTATGTCATCTATAAAATATATTCTATAGATAATTAGACAGATCTATAAAATATAGAGTTTTTAAATGCTTACCGTGTGGATTACATACAACATCCTAAAGTTATAACATTCTAATTTGAATTGATACCAACTTAATTACAACTGCATACAAAAATTCTACTCCTTTACAGCTCTGTTCATTCTCTCACTTTAGATATTGATGTCACAAATTACATCTTTATACATTGTGTACCTACTGACATAGATTTATAATTAATTTTTATTTATTTGTCTTTTAAATCTTGTAAAAAATAAAAGGTAGAGTTACAAACCAAAATTACAATAATATTTGCTTTTACATTTGCCCAAGTATTTACCTGTACCAGAGATCTTTATTTCTTCATACAGCTTTGAGTTACCATCTAGTATCTTTTTATTTCAACTGAACATCCAATCAAGATGCTTGGGACAACAGATTATGGGTGGACACATAAAATAGACCACCTATGGACCCAGGCATCTGTGGTTCTACATTCTCCCTGAAGCTTTCATGAGCAGTGCCTGCTGTTTCTCCCATCTGAGATCCAAATTAGATGAAACAGGGACCAGTTCTTCAGGCAGCTCTCATCAGATTAGAATGTTGCAAATATGGTCTGCTTTGCAACCTCTGGTTTGAGGGAGGGAACTAGGAACTGGGCTGCTGCCTTCCCTAGACCAAGACGACTGTTGTGCCAGGGAGAAGATGGAATAAGAGCTAATAAAATCACCACAGAATGTTTCCTACTGTTTTGAAGGTGGATTTTTCTTGATTGTGTGTCCATTTGGTTACTATAAACCCTTGATTGTTTTTCAGAGCGCCTATATTAGTTCAGCCCAGTTTCTGGGTTTTTGTTTTTGTTTTTGATGCTTCTGTGGGAGGAACGAGAGCTTGGAGCTTCCTAGTCTGCCATTTTGCTGCCTCTGATGGAAAACTTGTTAGAAACACTCAAAAATTTTTTAAACATCTTTACTGGATTATAATTGCTTTACAATGGTGTGTTAATTTCTGCTTTATGACAAAGTGAATCAGCTATACTTATACAAATATCCCCATATATCTCCTCCCTCTTGTGTATCCCTCCCACTCTCCTTATCCCACCCCTCTAGGTGGTCACAGAGCACCAAGCTGATCTCCCTGTGCTATGTGGCTGCTTCCAACTAGCTAGCTATTTTACATTTGGTAGTGTTTATATGTCCATGCCACTTTCTCACTGCGTCCCAGCTTACCCTTCCCCCTCTCCATATCCTCAAGTCCATTCTTTATGTCTGCGTCTTTATTCTTGTCCTGCCCCTAGATTCTTCAGAACCTTTTTTCTTTTTCCTTTTTTTTTTTTTTTAGATTCCATATATATGTGTTAGCATACGGTATTTGTTTTTCTCTTTCTGACTTACTTCACTCTCTATGACAGACTCTAGGTTCATCCACCTCACTGCAAATAAGTCAATTTCGTTTCTTTTTATGGCTGAGTAATGTTCCATTGTATATATGTGTCACATCTTCTTTATCTATTCATCTGTCGATGGACATTTAGTTTGCTTCCATGTCCTGGCTATTGTAAATAGAGCTGCAATGAACATTGTGGTACGAGACTCTTTTTAAATTATGGTTCTCTCAGGGTATATGCCCAGTAGTGGGATTGCTGGGTCGTATGGTAGTTGTATTTTTAGTTTTTTAGGGAACCTCCATACTGTTCTCCATAGTGGCTGTATCAATTTACATTCCCACCAACAGTGCAAGAGGGTTCCCTTTTCTTCACACCCTCTCCAGCATTTATTGTTTGTGGATTTTTTGATGGTGACCATTCTGACTGGTGTGAAGTGACACCTCATTGAAGTTTTGATTTTCATTTCTATAATGATTAGTGTTGCTGAGCATCCTTTCATGTGTTTGTTGGCAATCTGTATATCTTCTTTGGAGAAATGTCTATTTAGGTCTTCTGCCCATTTTTGGATTGGGTTTGTTTTTTTGATATTGAGCTGCATGAGCTGCTTGTAAATTCTGGAGATTAATCCTTTGTCAGTTGCTTCATTTGCAAATATTTTCTCCCATACTGAGAGTTGTCTTTTTGTCTTATTTATGGTTTCCTTTGCTATGCAAATGCTTTTAAGTTTCATTAGGTCCCACTTGATTATTTTTGTTTTTATTTCCCTTTCTCTAGGAGGTGGGTCAAAAAGGATCTTGCTGTGATTTATATCATAGAGTGTTCTGCCTATGTTTTCCTCTAAGAGTTTGATAGTGTCTGGCCTTACATTTAGGTCTTTAATCCATTTTGAGTTTATTTTTGTGTATGGTATTAGGGAGTGTTCTAATTTCATTCTTTTACATGTAGCTGTCCAGTTTTCCCAGCACAACTTATTGAAGAGGCTGTCTTTCCTCCATTGTATATTCTTGCCTCCTTTATCAACAATAAGATGACCATATGTGTGTGGGTTTATCTCTGGGCTTTCTATCCTGTTCCATTGATGTATATTTCTGTTTTTGTGCCAGTACCATACTGTCTTGATTATTGTAGCTTTGTAGTATAGTCTGAAGTCAGGGAGTCTGATTCCTCCAACTCCATTTTTTTCCCTCAAGACTGCATTGGCTATTCGGGGTCTTTTGTGCCTCCATACAAATTTTAAGACTTTTTGTTCCAATTCTGTAAAAAATGCCATTGGTAGTTTGATAGGGATTGCATTGAATCTATAGATTGCTTTGGGTAGTAGAGTCATTTTCACCATATTGATTCAGACAGTGTATTCTGTTGTTTTGGGATGGAATGTCCTCTAAATATCAATTAAGTCCATCTTGTTTAATGTATCATTTAAAGCTTGTGTTTCCTTATTTATTTTCATTTTGGATGATCTGTCCATTGGTGAAATTTGGGTATTAAAGTCTCCTACTATGATTGTGTTACTGTCAACTTCCCCTTTTATGGCTGTTAGCATTTGCCTTATGTATTGAGGTGCTCCTATATTGGGTGCATAAATATTTACAATTGTTATGTCTTCTTCTTGGACTGATCCCTTGATCATTATGTAATGTCCTTCTTTGTCTCTTGTAATAGTCTTTATTTTAAAGTCTATTTTGTCTGATATGAGAATTGCTACTCCAGCTTTCTTTTGGTTTCCATTTGCATGGAATATCTTTTTCCATCCCCTCACTTTCAGTCTGTATGTGTCTCTAGGTCTGAAGTGGGTCTCTTGTAGACAGCATATATATGGGTCTTGTTTTGGATCCATTCAGCCAGTCTATGTCTTTTGGTTGGAGCCTTTAATCCATTTACATTTAAGGTAATTATTGATATGTATGTTCCTATTACCATTTTCTTAATTGTTTTGGGTGTGTTATTGTAGGTCTTTTCCTTCTCTTGTTTTTCCTGCCTAGAGAAGTTCCTTTAGCATTTGTTGTAGAGCTGGTTTGGTGGTGCTGAATTCTCTTAGCTTTTGCTTGTCTGTAAAGGTTTTAATTTCTCCGTTGAATCTGAATGAGATCCTTGCTGGGTAGAGTAATCTTGGTTGTAGGTTCTTCCCTTTCATCACTTCAAATATGTGCTGCCACTCCCTTCTGGCTTGCAGAGTTTCTGCTGAAAGCTCAGCTGTTAACCTTATGGGGATTCCCTTTTATGTTATTTGTTGTTTTTCCTTTGCTGCTTTTAATATTTTTTCTTTGTATTTAATTTTTGATAGTTTGATTGATATGTGTCTTGGCATGATTCTACTTGGATTTATCCTGTATGGGTCTCTCTGTGCTTCCTGGACTTGATTGCCTATTTCTTTTTCCATATCAGGGAAGTTTTCAACTATAATCTCTTCTAATATTTTCTTCCTCCCTTTCTTTTTCTCTTCTTCTTCTGGGACCCCTATAATTCGAATGTTGGTGCATTTAATATTGTCCCAGAGGTCTCTGAGACTGTCTTCACTTCTTTTTATTCTTTTTTCTTTATTCTGCTCTGCAGTAGTTATTTCCACTGCTGTATCTTCCAGGTCACTTATCCGTTCTTCTGCCTCAGTTATTCCCCTATTGATTCCTTCTAGAGAATTTTTAATTTCATTTATTGTGTTGTTCATCATTGTTTGTTTGCTCTTTAGTTCTTCTAGTTCCTTGTCAAACGTTTCTTGTATTTTCTCCATTCTATTTCCAAGATTTTGGATCATCTTTAGTATCATTACTCTGAATTCTTTTTCAGGTAGATTGCCTATTTCCTCTTCATTTGTTTTGTCTGGTGGGTTTGTACCTTGCTCCTTCATCTGCTGTGTGTTTCTCTGTCTTTTCATTTTGTTTAACTTACTGTGTTTGGGGTCTCCTTTTTGAAGGCTACAAGCTCGTAGTTCCCATTGTTTTTGGTGTCTGCCCCCAGTGGCTAAGTTGGTTCGGTGGGTTGTTTAGGCTTCCTTGTGGAGGGAACTAGTGTCTGTGTTCTGGTGGATGAGGCTGGATCTTATCTTTCTGGTGGGCAGGACCACGTCCGGGAAACACTCAAATATTTAACTGCACAGCACAGAGGAATGAACAGCACCACTGGTGTGAATATGTACAGGGCAGAAGCTACTATGAATAATTAGGATCAGGCCTTGGAGAAAGGATTATTTTTTTAACTGAGGAGAGGAATGAAGAGACCAGGAATGGAACTGAGAAAAGAGAAGAACAAAGGCCCCAAGATGGGAAAGAACCTAGTTTGCTCTGGACTCTGTTGAGAGGCTGATATTGAAGCCCAGGGAGGTCTGGGGGTCAAAGCACACAGGACCTGGGGGCCAGGATGAACAGTTTGGCTTTATTCTAACTAACATGGAGGGTTTAAAGAACTAAAGAGGCCTTGTGATTTTTGTTTAAAATGACAAGGTCACTGTGTAGATAAGGCCTAGGATGGAAGCAGGGAGACCAGTGAGGAGGGTGGTATATATGCCCTAGTGAGAGGTGAAGCCAGAGTCTGAGAATTAGGGGACAGCCCTTGGCGGGAGTCACAATGAGGCTGAGTTTTGTGGGAACAGCCTGACAGCATCCCTGAGGGCTTTCAGAGGTAGACCAGGGAGTAACCTCGGCCAAGTCAAACCAAGTCTGGTGCCAGGGCAAGTCGGTGGGGGGAGAGGGCCACTTTTGCCCCTGTGGACTTCTTTTGAAGTTCTGTGCTCTGCCTCTCCCATCCATGCCTTTCTCCAGGGAAAAGAAGACAAGCTGTGCCCCTGGGGTTTGCAGAATCAGCATCTGAAAGGTCCATGTTTTTCAAACAAGAACTTGTTCATTTAGGAGATTGGGAAGCTGGGCCCAATGGAGGGACCATGCCCATGGCCTCACAGCCAGTGGACCCCCTTCAGTGGGGATGAGTCAGGGATCACATCACTCAGTTCCTGCTAATACTGATGAGTCAACATTCTCAGTGTATCTGAGGTTAAACGCAAGGATTCCAACGTTGGGCTGGTCTGGCCAGAATCCTGAACCTGTGACTCACAGTGTGATGTTGTGCAAGCTGCTGCCCCTCTCTGAGCCTCAGTTTCCTCATCTGTACCACTGAGGTGATAATGGTCCCCACAATACTGGCTTATCGTGAACTATGTGAGATAATGTGGGCAAGGCATTTAACAGGTGCCTGGCTCATAGTAAGTGCTCAATATTCGATCTTTGCAATGACATTGCTAATTAGTTTGATAACTGTAATTATTAGCAGGGGATCCTGCCAACAATTTTAGGAACTCATCAGAACCACAGAATCCAGCTTGGTCTGATTTGGGAGAATGTCAGAAGGAGTGATCCCTTCTTGTTCCCTCTGTCTCAGCCACAGAGCTCACCTGCTCTCAGGTCCTGTACCCCATCTTATGTTCAAAGTGAAATGTCAAAGAGAAGGAAAGAGAACATGCAGAAGGAAGAATGCTGAGCCATTGTGTCCATTCCTCATAGACAGTGAGTGGTATTTGAGATGATCCTTGAGGTTGGGTTGGAGACACACATGCCAAGATGGCAGTCTGGCATTCCAGAAGGGAGAAGCCTCTGCCAAGGTTTGGAGATAGAAAATGTTTCTCATTCCTTTCCGGTAGGTAGAAAAGAGACTGGCTCACTTTAGCCATATGAAGAGTTTGTGATAGGACGGTGAGTACAAAGACACAAAGTTGTTAGATTGTGGCTAGATCATGGATACCAGGGTAGAGGAATTTGGTCTTCACCATGCAAATGAAGGGAGATGTGACTGTTTCTGAAGAAGGGAAGATCATTCTTAGAGCTGGGCTTTGGGAAGACCATACACAGACCAGAAGCCCTGATCCCTGTTCAGAGCCATTACAATGGTCTAGGCCAGGGATGATGAGGCCCAGCTTTGGAAGTGTGGGCTGAGGGATTTTCCAGGTGAGGTGTACAATCAACAAGGCTTGACAACTAACTAGAAGTGATGGGGGGAGGGAGGACCCAAGGCAGACTCTGACAGCTGGATGGTTGGGACAGAAGAGGTCTGGGAAGGAAGATAGTGGTGGCGGCTCTGGACATGTCTTGCTTGAGGAGACTGTGAGCTCTTTGCAGGGGCAGTTGGCTCTGCAGGTCTGGACTTAGAGGTCTCAGGACTGGGGACAGGTATTTGACGATGGTTATGCCTGAGTTTGTCTGATCTGTTGAAGGACATGGGCAGAGGAGGGGAGGGTGGGGCAGAGACGCTGTCTGCTGCTGCCCCCTCGGCCCACGTGTGGCCCCAATCTGTGGCTTCCCTCTGTTGCCATCCCCTCCTTCTCATCTTACACTTCTCTTTTGGCCTTCACTTAGCTGCGTCATTTTAGGGAACTTGGAAACCAGGCCTCGTGTCTTTAACTTACAAAATTATACACTCCAATGAGCCGGAAAGGGGCTTTTGGAATAATTCTATTGAAAATATGTGGGTTTTCGCCTTGAAATGATCTTCCTGAAATTATCCCCTTTCTCTCTTTATAAATATTAAAAAGAAGGAATCAGAGCTTAGTGCTTTAAATCCCTGTTCAGGGATTTCTCGTCTGCCTCCCAGGAAAGCAAACAGTCATTTCTGAGGAAGAAAAGGAAGGGGTGGCTCAGTTCCCTCTAACGTGACCCCTCCCACCTTTTGGAATACCCCTGACCCGTCCCTCCTCGTGCCCCTATGGCTAAGCTGGGATGTGCTGGAATATGGGGGTGTGAGAGGGAAGGAGCAGGCTCAGGAGGGGTGAGGAGAGGGAAGGTGAGTAAGGCTGCAGAGATGGAGGCAAGAAAGAGGGAGAGACAGAGTGAGAGTGAGAGAGACAAAGACAGAGAGAGGCATCAGGGAGGGAGAGAAGAGAGACGGAGTGAGAGAGAGAAGTGGTTCTAGAGGGAGAAAGAGACATAAAAACCCAGAGAGAGTGGGGCTGGGGCAAGAGAGGTAGAAACACAGAGCTAGAGCCTGAGGATTAAAGGAGACACAGAATATGGAGAGAGAGTAGCATATGATGCAGAAGGAGAAAGGGAACACTCAGGGATACGGGGACTGGGAGAAGGTGACAGGGAGCCAGGGGTGGACGATGCTGCAGAGAGAGGCCCACAGAAGGAAGATGACACAGATTGACAAGCGGAGTAGGGAAGAGCCACAGGACAGAGACGTGGTGAGACAGCGACACAAGGTGAATGAAAAGGAGACTGGAAAGGCCAGTGCCATGCTCAGGCTGGAGGCTGGCTTGGGCTGGGGATGAATGCATGGCTTGTGTGCAGGGTGGCATCCGATGGAGGGAAGCTCCTCATTCCCAGCCTGGCCCCACTGGGCCTGCCTCAGTCCCATGCCTCGGATGAAGCACCATTGACCTTTGATACATGAGGGAGGGTTGGGGGAACAGGAGGCTGCCTTAGGAGTTGGTGGGTCCAAGCATCAGCTCTTCCAAACCACTGCTGTGTCACCTTAGGCACTTTTTCCAGTCTTTGGAGCCTTGGTTTTCTCATCTGAAAAGTGGGGATAATGGTGCCTACATCATGGGATTGTTTTGCCACCCACATGCGGCAACACCTGTAAGGGGCTTGACACAGCAACTGGTAGTACGTGCTTCACCTTCCATGAATCAGTTGATATTTGGGACTCAACTATAATTCTTCTGTGACCTCAGAACTGACCAGTGCTGACCCTGGAGACCTAGAGGGTAAAACTTTTACCCTATAAGTATAAGTTTGAAAGGGGAAGTCTATGGGAGGGAGGGAACTGGAAATTTGGTGGTTGGGAGAGTTCCCGAGAAGGCTTTCACAGGCAGCCTTAGTGAGTACAAAAGGTAAGGGGGGAGGTAGGAACATTTAACTGGTTTCCACACTCCTGAAAGGGGACCTAGTGAAAAGAGAAGTGCCCTAGCCCATGGCTCCCTCTGTGACCATGAGCTCTCCAGGGCTTCTTCCTGCCTGTCTGACAAAGAGGGTATCAGACTCCAGGCTCTGTAGGGCCTTTGAGGCCCTAACATTCAGGGCTTCTCAAAGTCTATGATTGTAGTGGCCTGATCTGGAGTGGGGGTGGGGGTGGTGAGGATGTCCCCTGTGCCTCCCTGCCACCCCCAGAGCTACAGCAGGAACAGAGCCCTCTACCTTCTAAAGGATCTGTCACAAATCACGGTGGTGGGTTACTGGTTACCACATAAGCCAAGCCCTTGATCTGCCGTGTTTGAGGAAACACTTTGTTCCTTTCAAGTCTCTATTCTCTCAGCCAGGGTTGGTGCAGAGACTGAAGCAGTGTTTTCTCTTTCTTCCTTTCCTTTTTGGATTTTTAAAAATAACTGGCTGTGCATTCAGGCAGCATTCTAGAACTGGGTTCCCAGGCTGTGGTTCAGGGCCAGGGACTTCAGCTGCCCCTCACTCCTGGGAAGACCTGGGAGGAGTGAAAGCAAAAAGGCTGGAGGGATGGGGAGGGCATTAAACCCATGCCCTTGAGACAGACTCAGGCTGAGGCAAAAGCCCTGTGAGGTGAGGCTGGAGAGCAGAGACAGAGTGATGGGGCTTCCAATCCTGGCTGCAGCACCCCCAATCTGGCCGACTCTGGTGCACTCCCATCCTCTTTTGGACCTCAGTTTTGGTAAGTGTAAGATTAGAGGTCAGAGAAGAGACGGCTGCCTCTCTCCATTGCAGGGTCCATGTCAGACATTGCTAATCAATCCCCCCGCCCTCAACCCCCAAGCTTAGATGAGCCCTACGAATCCTTTTCAACACAGTGCCCTGGGTGTTTACTACCAATTGGATTTGAGCAATGCAAAATAAGACCTACTTCCCATCCTGGGACATCTCCAAGGGGCCAACGTGAAGTGGGTACTCAAAAAATATTTATTAGATGAATGGAAATTTTCTTTTTTTTTTTAGTCCTTACTACATGTTCTAAGTCCTTTCTAAGCAGTGAACGAAACAGAGTTCTTGACCTTAATCCAATGTGTGGGGGAGACAGGCAATAAGCAAATAATCAGAGAAATATATATCAGATGTCAGGTGATGACCAATGCTGTGAAGCAAAAGGAACCAGAGTAAAACAATAGAGAGTGATAGAGTGTGGGTGTGGTGGAGGGGGGCACATTGTAGATAAGGTCATCAGAGAAGGTCTTCCGAGGAGGTAATAGCCAGCAGAGAACTCAACAGTGAGAAATCTCTTAAGATTCCATCGCTCTAAGACTATGAGTGGTTTGACACTGCGATTCTTATTCTTGTTGTGTAAGATTCTAGAATCCCATGAATCTAGGAACCTGTAACTAAAATTACACATTCACATTCCATGACAATGATTCTAGAATTTTGTGACTCTGAAATTCTAGGATTCACTAAAGCATCTTTTTGCTTGACTAGACCAGGATTCATTGCCTACCCTCTCCCTGCTACCCCTAAGAAATGGAGCTGAAAATAGAAGCCATCAAAACAACAAGCCATTCCAGCACTAAGTGCCATAGTAAAGAAATGGTCCAATGTTGCTCCACTGGTTTAATTGCAGCAGCCCATTCATGAAGGATCTTCAGTTGATGAAGAGGAATGAGGCCTCAGGGAAAGGCGTGGCTTGTGGCTACCCGTGGGGAGAGGTCTGAACCACCACCCTAGGTGAGGCTGATGCTCTAGGGAGCTGGCTGGATTTTAGCAGCTAAAGCCCTGGTTGGCTGGATCAAATGCCCTTTGCCTTTGGGAATCAAGAGGGTGGGTATTTTAACTAGGAGATTAAGAAAGGCCTCTCTGGGGCGGTGGCATTAGAGCTGTATCTGAAGACTAAGAGAATGCCAGGTTGACAGACTGCCAGTTCCAGGCAGAGGGACTAGCAGATGCAAAGATCCTGAGGTGAGAGAGAGCTTGGCTTGTTCCCAAAGCAGTTGGAACATAGAAAAATGAGGAGATGAGATCAGAGGGCAGGAAGGGGCTGGGTCCTATATGGGTTTGTAGGCCAGGACTAGGAATGTGGAAGCTCCTGGGAGGTTTTAAACAGAGCAGTGACATAATGTTAATTCCATATTTAAAAGATTCCTAAGTACTCTGAGTAGAATGGACTACTTCGGGCAAGAATAGAAACTCAATCAAAAAGAAACTGGTAGTTTGTCCCAGTGAGAAATGATGGTGGCTTGGATTTAGATGGTAGCAGTAAATTCATCTGTTCATCTCTCCCTTCTTCCTTCTCTCTCTTTCTTCCATCCCTCTCTCCATCCATCCATTCATCCATTTATTAACCAAACACGTATTAAGTGTCTACGGGGAGTCAGGCGCAATGCTGGGATTACAAAGATGAATTAAACATGCTTCCCAACCATGAGGAGCTCACAGAATGGCAGGGTGCATGTCATTGCAATGTAACTATATGAACACTCCAGTCAAGGAATGCACCAAGAATGGCGCGAGCTCAAGGGAGGAAATGTGTTGAGCTCGGGAAGTTGGAAAAGGCCTCATGGAGGAGGAGTTGATTGAGTTGGGCCTTTTGAAAGGCACAGAGGAGTTGGATAGGCAGGAGAGTGTCCCTGGCAGGGGGGCAGCATGAGTAAAGGCAAGGAGGTAGCCTGAGAGAGCGTGGTGTGTACTGGAAATGTGTAGATGTCCAGGCTGGTGGGATCAACAGGTGTGTGGAGGGACACTCTGGGAGAGGTGGAAGGTGTGCTTGTGGCTGCTCAGCTCTGCCTGCCCCTACCAGAGCCGAGAAATTTCATTAAGTACCAACTCTTAACTAAGATGCAGCTGTTTAGCAGATGTTGCCTTCCACCCCAGATGGAGGTGCATCTTAGTGATGGGCACAGTATTTCTAGGGCGTCTAATTTGTGAGGCTGCAGAGAGGAAAGAAATTCAAATGCCGCCATTATTATCTAATGGCCATCATTCACTCTGTACCCCCCCTCCCCCAGTGCCACTGCCACTGCCACTGTCAGACATTCCTGTTGGCCTTGGACTGGAGACAGAGAGGTGGGCTGGCAGGTGGGCTGGGAGTTTGACTTGCTGGTTCTCACTCAGAAAACAAGAGAAGAAAGCAAATGAAAAAGCTGCCAATCCACAGAGGCCCCAAGAACTTTTATGGTAGTGGAAAGTGACCTATGCTCCAGAAAAAGGCACAGATAATAACTATCTATTGACCTCCTACTCAGAGCCAGGCGCTGTGTGAGGGGCTTCATAGACCTTGTCTCTGGTTCTCTAATCCTCCTGTCCCCCATGCAAGGTTCCTGCCTCAGGGCCTTTGCCCTTGCTTTCTCCCCTGTCTGGGAATGCTCTTCCCCAAGCTGCCCACATGACTCATTCCCCCATGTCTTTCAATATCACCTCCTCACAGAGACATTCCCTGATCCCCGCCCCCCCACCCCCACATAAAATAGCACCTTCTCCATCATTCTCTACTCCCTTACCTTGCTTTATTTTCCTTCATCACCCAATATGTATATGCTGTGCAGTGTCTGTTTCTCTCCTCTAGAGTTTAAGCTTCTGAGAGCTTAAACTCTGTTTTATTCATTGTGGCCCCTCCAGCACTCAAAAGAATGCGTGACACAAGGCAGAACTCTGTAAATATTTGTTCAAAGCATGGAAGAATGATCAACGGATCTCACTGAACGTATGAGACGAGCGTCAGGGAGAGAAAATCACTTTCCCAAGAGTTACACAGCCGGCAAGGGGCAAGCTTGGATTTGAATTAGGGTCTGTCTGATTCTAAAGCTCTGCCCCTTTCCTTAAAAGTTTCTCTTCCTCTCTTTCTCCATAGCACTTATCACCACTTACTTGTTATTATCTGTTCCTGGGTTTGGTGTCTGTCTCCCGCACTAGAACGGCAGCCCCACTGCAGCAGAGTTCATCTGTTTTGTTCACAACTGACTCCTCTCACACACACACTCCTTCTTTAATCCTGGAAGCAATCCTACCTCTGCAAGGTAGGTTTCATCCATGCCATTTTACAGATGGGAAAATTGAGTCAATCAGAGGAAAAATTTGCCTTGCCCAAGGTCACCCCCCCAGTGAGTGGAGAGCTGGGATTTTCATTTGTCCAACCAGAGGCACCAGCTGCCTGGCCAGATGCACCTTACCAGGGCCCGTGTTTCCCCTCAAGTTTGGCAGTGTCAGGGCCAATGTGAAGCTCGCCCTTAATTCATAACTCCCCAGTTTTGTCCATTTAAGTGAGAACTTTGATGTTATTTTAACCCAAATCCTCCATTGACTTCAGTGAAAGCTTTGAATCCATGAGGAAGGTCTGACAGCATTTCTGGAGGTAGCACAGACACCCAGTGGAAATCACATTAGCATACTCATTATCTCAACGTCCTTTGAATGTGTTTTTCAGCTGTTCCCTTAAAGTGACTCAGTGACAATGGATCCTTTCTATTCACGAATTCCTGGGACTGAAGTGGGCTCTGGTTGGCTCCTAGGTGCTTCTCTGTGCTTTCCAAATGGTGACGATGATGTGAAGCCATGTGGCATAAGGTAATGGAAAGAATGTCATCCAGGCAGATACCCTGAAGGTGCATGAAGCACATGGTCTGGGTTTGGAAGAAACAACTCCTCAAGTCACATAGGCAGGTGTGGTGGGACCCCCCAGGGGTGGTAGTGGGGGCACAGGTAACAAAAGCTGTTGCTCAACTGCCTTCCAAGGAGGCGGCCCCCGTTAACAGGAGGCCTCTGGAGGCAGCACAGAACCAGGGATGGCTCTGGGTTGACAAGATGGTTGCTCAACTCTGGAAAGTGCCAGAATCACCTGGGGAGCATTTACCAACACTCAGTGTCCAGCACCCCCTCAAAAAACCATTAGGTTCCAAATCTGGGGGACTTGGGGGAACAACTGGGCTTCAAAGAGTTTTGAGTTTTTCCCTGATGACTCCAGTACACCAACAGGCAACTAGTAAATGGAGCTAAACTGCTTTCAAACCAGAGGGGACGGGAAGAGAGAAGTTGTGTGATGGGTGATGGTGGGGAGGGCAGGGGAAATAAGAAGTCCTCCAAGAATGTGTGGCAGAGAAGGAAGGTCAGAGAAAACACTCTTGGTTTTGTTTTGTTTTTTTTTTAAGAAAAATTTCAAGTACAGCAAAATGGAGAGACTAGTACAATGACCTGCTTACCAGTTACAGTCTCATCAGTTATCAACATGATGTCCCTCCCTGTGGGGGGAGTTGAGGTGTGTGTGGGAGGTGAGGCACCCCAGCTTCCCTGGGAACCTCCTGGAAAGCCAGCATTGCTCACCGGTGGTTCTGTGACATTGGATCCCTGGTGGGAACGCAGAGCACCAGCACCAAGCTCTCAGGGTAGGACAAGCTTTGACAGGGGAACCAACAGCTGGGACACAAGGACTTTTGTATTAAGGAAAAAAAAGTTATACTTAAGAAGAAATTCCCACCTATTTGGAATAATTCCTCCTTGACTAGTTCTTTGGTTCTGATGTTTTGGGATGGGGCTGTGGGCCTTACCCCTAAAAGGATCAAGGAAGTGAGGGGACTAGCCTGGGAACAACCAGAGGGTGCAGCTGGGGGAGGGGAAACTGGGCTGGGCTGTCTCCAGGAAGCCCTCTGCTGTGTGCTTCTTTGTTCATAGGACAGTGATTCACTGAGCACTTACTACATGCTGGACGTTGTGTTCTTGATGATAAGGACACAGTGGTAAACATGATGGATGAAGATGCTTCCCCACAGGCAGCTTACATTCTAGTGCAGGAGATGGACCACAGGGAGTAAAATACACAGCATGTCAGATCGCACTCAGTGCTGTAGAGAAAAATAAAGCAGGGAAGGAGACTGGGTGGGTGGCAATTGTTAAGGTACCCAGGGAAGGCCTCTCTGCTGAGGTGACCCAAACAAGATGATGGAGGGAGCCATGTGGGCTGAGGAACTGCATTCTAAGCTGAGGGAACTTCAAATACAAAGGCCCTGGGTATGGGGTTGTGGGTTGGGGCGTTGGGAGTGCTTCTTTCAGGAACAGCAAGCCCCTTGCATGGCTGGAGCAGAGGGAGAGTGTGGGACGGGGCTGGCAGGGAGGCAGATCTATAGGGAAAACTGATGAGGCCAGACATGTAAGACCTTGAAGGCTTTTGTAAAGACTTTTGCTTTTCTGCTGCATGAGAAGGGGAGCAATTGGTGGGTTTTGAATGAGAGGACTGAAAGATCTGGCTTACATTTTAGTGGGACCTCTCTGGCTGCTGAGTGCAGAACAACTGTAGAAGGTGAGCACAGAGCAGGAGAAGGCTATTGCAGTCACCCCAGGTGACAGATGCTGCCAGCTCAGACCGGGGTGGTGGTGGTGGCCTGGGGCAGAAGTGGTCAGGTTATGGGTAACTTTAGAAGGTAGAAGCAATGGGATTGGGTGACTGAAGGAATGCAGGAGTGTGTGATGAGGAGAGCGGTCAGGGATGGTGCCAAGATGTTGAATCTCAGCAACTAGAATTATGGGGTTGGCATTCCCCGAAATGGAAATCCCGCAGGAGGGCTGGGTTTTGGAGGAATGGTTGGATGTTCTGTTTTGGACAGGTTAGATTTGAGATGCCTGAACAACACAAAATGCAGATGTTGATTCATCTGCTGGACATATGAGTCTAGAGTACAGGGGAGAGGCCTGGCCTGGAGTCAACCCTGATGGTGGGTGAGATCACTCAGGGCATGGTCATAGATGGAGAAGTGAACCAAGGACTGACCTGGGGTTCTGGTGTAACAGGCACGGGGCCAGGCTATTTCTCCTGGCCTCCACTGGCCAACACCAGGCCTGGGGGGCTATGGAGGGGTGTCCCAACACTGCCTTCCCTGGGTATTTACCCTAAGGTTAAAGGAGAAACCTGAACTAGCCTCGTTTTGGAAAAGCAGAAACTCTCAGGTTATATGGAGCCCTGGTGATTGCTGTAAAGCTACTTGCAGGGAGTGGAAGGCAAGAGTTTGAGCACGCCTCACTGAATGCAGCTTAGCCACTGAAAAATCATTCAGCGCTCAGTGCTCCGGGGACTGAGTCAGTGCACGGTCCGCTCAGCAGCAGTAGTCTGCTGGTCTTCACTTCCTCTGTGCCTTCACATTGTCTCTGCAATAACTGACCTTGTGGGGTCTTTCAGTTTTTATGCATTTTCCCAACTCTGGGATCCAGATTCAAACACACATCCCTGATTGGCGCTGATTGGTTTAGTTAACTGTGTTCAGCCCTGCTGGGTGGAGCTTTTGCACCAGGCAATACCATTGGCAGCTGACTGGCCTATATTTCAGAAGCATTTGGGTCAGGTGACATCTCCTGCTCCAATAAGCTGTTGTGGCAGTTATGGAGGCACTAGCCGGTACAGAATATAAAGTCTGAACGGTTATTGAACATGGATTAAGGTGGACTCTGGGGCAGAGAAGTCCCCTGTGTTCGGGTTCAAAGTCTCCACCACTTACTGTGACCTTGGGTGGGTTATTCGAGCTAACTGTACCTCCATCTCTATAAGTGGAGAATAATAATGTTAACTGCATCTTTGGGTTGTGGTGAGGCCTATGTAAGATGATCAATGAAACGCACAGTACAGTATTTAAGTAGAGCTCAAAAAGTGTTCATCACTGTTGCCACTGCTATCAGGGGACAGTTTATCTGCACTAAGTTAGATGCTTCAAATGCACGTTCTCATCCAGTTCTTCACAAAATCCCAATGAGATAGGTTGTCTTTTCAGTCCCATCATATAGGTGTGAAAATGGAGGCACAGGGAAGTTACCTGACTTGTTCTAGGGTCCCTCAGCTATTAAGCATAGAGTTGGGATTCAAACACAGGTTTATCTGGCTCCAGAACCACTGCTCTGATTCACTGTGCCCCCTGAAAGGACACCTGTGTATAAATGCCCACCCTTGGCCACTTCTGCAGGGCTGTGGGCAGGAGCTCTTTACCCCCTCTCCAAGAGGTGTAGCAAGCTCTCTGAACCCCTCCCACCCCTGCAGCTGTCCCTGCCCTCCAAGAATGCAATCTGCTGAAGTGGGGACTGCATCCCTCACTGGCTCTGGTCTGCAAAGGCCGTTGCTATCCCTTGTCCTATGTGGTCCTCAACAAGTGGATAAATGAGCAGATTAGGGATTATATTCCTCCCATTTGACAGATGCAGAAACTGAGACTCATCAAAAAGATGGAATCAGAATTTGAACCCAGGTCTGTCTGTCCTTTTCGCTTCCTCCATCCCCCTTGCAGGGCAAAACTGAATCCAAAGGGATCAGGAGCCGCTGTAGGTTCTTGAACAGGGTAAATTAAAGGCAGGAAGAACTTGGGGTCAGAACAGAGAACCTCAGAGCTGGAAGGTGCTTCATTTAATTGGGCCCAGAGACGCCAGGGGGTCACTGGGTCTGTACCCTGATCACTGCTGAACAATTACCCAGTTCTGCAAAGTTTCTTACTCATGACCTGGGCTTCTTTCAGGGTGTAAAGGAAATGGAAAGAGATGAATTCCAGGTGCCAGTTTAATTCCATGAGGTTCAGTATGCCTGCCTGACCCTGGGGTTTCATGCAGGCTCCCTGACTGAAGGATTACAGTGAGGAAGGAGTGTCTGCAGGCTCTTGGCTCTTCTAACAATCACACACCAAGCAGGGCCTTGCCCGTCCTCCAGGGTGGTTACCAGTAGACAGTCCCTGGACTTCACATGTGTGGGTTCCTCAGCACATCCCTGAAATCTGACATCAAGGATTTGAATCTCTGTCTTGCACCTACTCACTGTGTGACCTGGGGCAAGTCACTTTACCTCTCTGGATTTCTGTTTCCTCATGTACAATCCTCTCGTATTTGGTTACTGTGAGGACTGAGTAAGATGTTCATATAGTGCTTGGTGCAGTGCCTGGTGTGTGGCGAATGCTGTTATTGTTATTTTAGGCATTAAAATCCCATGGCCCCCACACAAAAATCTTCAGACACTTGCTGTTGGCATGGGAATGATGGAAAGATTTACCTTTTAGAAACATAAAAGAATAACATAAAAGAATAATTTAAAAAGAAGGGTTATTTTGGTGACAGTGTGGTGGTTGTATTAGGAGGAACAAGACTGAAAATGAAACATGTCCATTAGGAATGTATTTGGCTGTTGGTAGTAAAAAAAATCCAACAATGGAACAGATTTCTACTCTTGCCTCAATATTCACTCTCCCTGTCTTCCTTAGGCAATAGAATCCTTAATTTTAGCTGGGCATGTGGCAGTCTAGAATGAAGATGACCGTTCCTAGCTTCCCTTTCATATTCTAGGTATGGCCATGAATTTCTCTTGCCAATGAGAAATGGTTTATGTGATTTCTAGAAAATGTCTTAAAAGGGAGGGTATACACATCACTCCTCTCTTTCTACTTGCTGGCTGGAATTTGACATGTGATGACTGGATCTCAAGCAGCCCTTTTGGACCATGTGGTAAATTAAAGATGGTTGCTAATTCTTTGACCCTCTTTCCTTCAAAAGGAAGAGTCTATTTGAAAGAGTAAATTCACTTCACTTAAATCTGGGCTGGCCTGTGACTTCTTAGATAAACAGAGTAGAATGGAAATGATGTTCTGCCATTCTGGGCCTTGTCCTTAAGAGGACTGGCAGCTTCTGCCATGGTCTCTTGGACCATGAGCTACCATGGAAAAGGTCAAACCACTCTGCTGGAGAGAACACCTGGAGAGCCCCTGAGACTACATAGGAAGGGAGAGGGACCCAGCTGAGCTTAGCACTGTAGTCATCCTCACTAAAGCATCAGGCATCCCAGTAAAACCATCAGCTGAATATGACAAGTGACAAGTTGATGCCTACAGATCAGAAGGATCACCTAGCTGAGCCCTGCCCAAATTTCTGACCCACAAAACTATAGAAAATAATAAAATTGTTATTGTTTGGGGGTTGTTTGTTATATAGCCAGAAATAACTAGAACAGACCATGAGGTAGAAGCTATTTGCTGAGGATGGTGCACCAATTATACCAGCCCTGGTCTGGCTACCTCCAGATTTCTTGTTATACAAGCAAAGTAAACCCTATTTGTTAAAGCCTTGTGATACCTTGGGTTATTGCTCAAGGCCTCGGTTTCCCAGTTGTTAAATTGGACACTAGCTCCTGTCCTATTACCTCCCAAGTGCCTGAGAGGACAAAGCAATAATCAGGAGGAGGGGTCCTTTTTCATGTAATACAAACAGTGCTTGTATCCAACAAGACCAATGAGTGACATGCTCAAGCTGTTATAATATATCTAACCTGTTCATGATGGGTGTGAACTCATCATGAACCAATTACAAAGGATTTTGGAATCAGACTCTAGGGCTTGAGGCTCAGCTCTGCTCCTTTCTAATGTGATGAACTGGGGTAGAGTCACTAAATCTCTCCAAGCCGAGTTTCCTCATCAATAAAACATAGACGATGCTACTTCCCTTGTAGAGTCTGTGTGAGTATTGAATGAGATTAATCCATCCATTTGTTAAATACTGAATTTCTCCTATGTTCTAGGCCAGACCCACTCCTAATATTGGTGGGGCCTCGGGCCCACTCACCTCCCAAATCTAAATATTTAAATGTTATATATCAAGCTAATACATTGTTTTAAAAATGTTCTCTCCTTCTTGATGAATATAACTTCATAACAACATGGAAGGCCAGGTTCAATTTGGAAAACTCAGAGTCCTCAGACATCTGCACTGAGATGTAGAGTGGCGGTGGGCAGAGCTGCACCCTAGCCTCCAGCTCCCCAGATGCCTTCTCCCTTCCCACCCCTGGCTCCATGCCACACTGTGTGAGTCACATGTATCCCAGGCTGCCTGTCCCTTCACCTCATGCTCCACACTGCCCTTTGGCTACATCCTGGGCCTAGTGTTTTGCCTCCAGAGAACAAACCAAGGAGAGGCCTGCACAGGCCCTGGAAGCAGCTGGGACCCTTGGGCAGGGAGCTCAGGGATCCTGGGCCCCCAGAGTGTGTCTAGAAAGGGAATGAAGTCTTGGGTGGGCATGTCCCCTTGGCCCTGTGAGTACATATGCAGCTGGTGGAGGGCCAGAGAGAGGCCCTTTAAAGCATGAGAACCAGGGAGCAGGGCAGGGTCCCCCTTGCCTGGATCTGAGGCCTGTGCTGGTGGACGTACATCAGTGTCTGAAACAGACACCGTCCCTGCCCCTTTCCTTCAGTGTGGTCCTCTGTCTCACCCCTGCCTGTAAGGTGAGGGTTTAGCTGATCTGACATCTCCAAGTTTGTGTTGGAGACCAAGGGCTGGGGACTTGGTGAATGTCAACATGAATCTCCTAGATACCAGGAGATCAGATGTGATCAGATGGGTATGTTTAAGACCTGAGTGATCAACTTCCTCCTCCAGCCCAAGCCTGGCAGAGCAGGAAGGGCCTCCACTTGCTAGTCCAGCCCATTATTCACACAAAACTTCAGCAGCCATAATAGCAACATGACTTCCCATCACACCTGGAATAAAATCGCAGCTCCTTGCCAAGACCTGCAAAGCCTCTTCCACCCGGCCTCTGGCCACCTGCAGTCTCCTCGCCCACCACCCTTGCCCTTGTTCACTGAGCTGCAGCTCCCTTGACCTTCCTTGTGTTTACGAAATGTAAGGAGTCCACTCCTCCCACCTCTAGGCCTTTTCCCTCGCTGTTCCCTCTGCCTGGAGTACCCAGCTCTTTGCACAGCTGGATCCTCTCATTCAGGCATCAACTCAGTAGCCCCATGACATAGAGATGTTCGGGAATAGCTCTCCTCTAGCCTAGCGCTCTCTTTTTAATGTCTCCATTTTACATCTTTACACCACCAGAAGTGGCAGATGGAATGATTAAGAGGTCACCCTTGGAGCCGGACTGAGTCTAAAGCTGGTCTCCACCATCTACCGGACACTTGAGTAAATTGTTCAGCCTGTTTTTCCATGAATATATTATTCAACCTCTAATTTTCCTTGAATAGTTAATTCAACCTCCATTTTCCCATCCGTGAAAGGGGGTGATAATTAATCTGTCTCATAGGTCTTTTGTGAGACTGGATGAGCAAACGCACATATTTATAGCATTTAGAACAGAAGACTGGCACTGGCTGTCTATTTGTGTTTGCCATTTTATTAACACTTGTTGTTATTTGAAATTAGCTTCTCTGTTTATTTCTTTGTGTATTGCCTCCCCTCTCTCTATGAAAGGCAAACAACTTCTTGTGCTTAGATAAACGGATTCCAGCAAGGAGTGGGCAACTGTGCCGAGCCCTTCTGTACAACTCCCGGTACAGATGGGGAAGCCGAGGCAGGGATGGAGGGTCAGGAGCGAGAGCCCTCGGGGGCCAGCCCGCCGCGCTGCCCGGAGCTCTCGGCTGCCCCTCTCGCAGGCGGGCACTGATATGCTTCGAGCGCGAGAGCAGCATGGGGTTCAGCGGTGCCGGCGTTTTGGTTCCCAGCGCGTTGGTCTTTAAGGCCCTACAGAGCGATCGCGGGAAAGCGGCCTGCAGCCCGCGTCAGCTGCGGTCCCGTCCTGTAGACGCCGGAGCAAGAACAAAGGCATTTGCATGAGAACAGGAACTCTGTTTGCTGAGAGGGCCTGTTTGGGGGTGCCCCTTGCGCTCCCGCGCCCCGCAGACACCCCTCCCCGAGCCTCGGGACACTCTCCTGCCGACTCATCTGTACTCTGCGGAGGCGCCGGAGTCCCGCAGGGGCCGAGCCGGGCAGGAGCGGCCCCAGGCCTCTGTCCGGGTCCCAGCCCCCGCCGGCTTCTCCGTCTGACAGTGCGCAAGCGTTATAAAGCCTAACTCCACGGCAACACAGCCTCCTCCAAGGATGCGCACCAGGCACGTAGGAGGGGCTCAGTGAATACGGGCTCCGATGTCCCTTTCCGACGCTGCTTCTCAGCCATCTCTTTTGAAATCCCACCCAGCTGCCCTCGGAGGCAAGATACGCGGTGAGAGCAGGGGTTCAGGAGCCTGGGAAACCTGGATTCAAATCCTACTCTGGCGCTTACCAGCTGCATTGCCAGGAGCAAGTTACTTTGTCTTTTGAGGCCACAGCGTCCTCATCTGTAAAACGGGGATGAAATAGTCTATAGGGTGCTTAGTTCAGTCATTGTCACAGATTAAGTGCTTAATTCACTCTTACAGTCATCACTTCCAGTTTACAGGGGGTCAATGGCAAACCCTCCAGACCTCCTGAGGGTCAGTCTTAAGCGGCCTAAAGGTCGAGATCCCCAGATGGTTTTATAGAGCCGAGTAGAGGTGCGCTCCTCTTCCCTCGTGCTCCTCCCCAACCCCCAACCCCCAACCCCCATAAGATACACAGGCTTCCATGTGAACTGGAAGAGTAATGGCTGGCTGATCAGTGACTGGAGTGGGGTTCTGGGATGTTTTTCTCCCAAGTCGAAACCTATTATTATTATTACTATTATCACTATTGTTATAATTATTTAATTAAGTACGGAAAGCCCTGGATCTTTCGCTTGGAGACAGCCTGCTATTCAGAGCAGCCCATAATCCCTCCACAGTTCCCTGCCAGCAAGGAAGCCTCACGCTGCCCTCTAGTGGCAGGCAGGGTTGTGCAGGCCCAGTGAAGCGGACCAACAAGGGAACCAGAGAAACAAGCTTCACTTAGTACATGGTGGAGGCTGTCTGGAAGAGGGAGGGAGAAAATGCAGCCTGGTTCCCCCACTGCTATTTGTGGTCCTGCTGGATCTCTCAGGAATCTTGGGAATAGAGAATAAAAGACTGAATTTGAAAGGCACAGGAGTTTTTCCATTCTGCTTTTATTTATTTTTGAATAAATTACACATTTACATGATTCAAAAGATAAAAAAGACTGTAGAGTGAAGAGGAAGTCTCCTTTCCACTCTTGTTCCCTTGCCATCCAGTTCCTCTTCCTAGAGGCAGCCGTTGTCATGTGTCTTGTGGATCCTCCAGCAGAAAGTCTGCAAATACATATATTTTACAAGATTGGTAGCTTCCTCTGTATACTCTTTTGCATCTTGCTGCTTCACTTAAAAATGTATCATGGAAGTCCACAACTACTGAGCCCATGCACCACAACTACTGAGCCCACGTGCCACAACTACGGAAGCCTGGGCGCCTAGAGCCTTTGCTCTGCAACAAGAGAAGCCACCGCAATGAGAAGCCTGAGCACCACAAAAAAGAGTAGCCCCCACTTGCCACAACTAGAGAAAGCCCACGTGTAGCAACAAAGGCCCAACACAGCCAAAGATAAATAAATAAATAAATAAAATTGCCATCTCTCAAACCACTAAAGAAAAATAGTTTAAAAAAATGTATCATGGGATTTGTTCCATATTGATTCATGTAGATCTGCCTCATTCTTTTGAACAGCTGCATAATATTCCATTGTCTGATCTCATAATTATTTGATCAGTCTTTTATTGACAAGCCTTTAAATTGCTCCTAATCTTTTGTAATCACATGTTGCAATCACAATCTCGTATCGACACTGTTGTGCGTACAAGTGAATCACTTAGCTATTGCTGTATAACAAACAAAAGGCTTTAAACAAAAAGCTTTTGTTATTGCTCATATGGATCGCTGGTGGCTGGGTCAGGCGGGGCTAATTTTGTGTTGCCTCTTGTGCCTGGATCGGAGGGCGGGTTTTGCTGGGGGGTGGCTAGTCTAGGAAGAATGGGCTCAGTTACAGTTCTGGCCGTTGGCTGGTTATCAGCTGGGGTAAGAAAGGTGCCTGGGCCATGTCTCTCATCATTCAGCAACATGTAAGGCCTCTGGAAACTCAGTGACTGGCATCGCATTCCATTACATTCTGTTGGTCCAAGCAAATCACAGGCTATACTCAAGAGGTGGGGAAGTGGAAACCGCCTCTCCAAGGGAGAAGCAGCAAAGTCACATTGTAAAGGGTATGACGCAGGGACGTAAACTATTGTGGTCGTTAAAAATTATGTTTCAGGGGGCTTCCCCGGTGGCGCAGTGGTTGAGAGTCCGCCTGCCGATGCAGGGGACACGGGTTCGTGCCCCGGTCCAGGAAGATCCCACATGCCGCGGAGCGGCTGGGCCCGTGAGCCATGGCCGCTGAGCCTGCGCGTCTGGAGCCTGGGCTCCACAACGGGAGAGGCCACAACAGTGAGAGGCCCGCGTACCGCAAAAAAAAAAAAAAAATTATGTTTCAATAGTGTTTTTATTTTATAATGGTTAGATTTACAGAAAAGTTGTAAAGGTAGTACAGAGAGTTCTTATATACCCCTGCACGCAGCTTCCCCTCTTGTTAACATCTTGTATTACTGTGGTACAATTGTCACAGCTAATATTGATACCAATATTAATACATTATCATTAGCTCAACTCCGTACTTTATTCAGATCTCATTAGTTTTTCCTTAGTGTCTTTTTCTGTTCCAGGATCCCAACCAGAATGCCATATTACACGTAATCATTATGTCTTCTTAGACTCCTCTTGGCTGTAACAGTTTCTCAGACTTTCTTTGCTTTTGATGACTTTTATGGTTTTGAGAAGTGCTGGTCAGGTTTTCTGTAGAATGTCCCTCAATTTGGGTGTTGGGCTTTTTTCCCACGATTAGGCTGGAGTTACGGGGTTTGAGGAAGAAGACCTCAGCGGTGAGGCGTCATTCTAAGCACATTGTATCAAGAGAACATGCCATCAATGTTACTAATCACTAATGATGGTAACCTTAGTCACCTGGCTGAGGTATGTTTACCGGGTTTCTCCACTGGAACATTACTCTTTTTCCCTCTTTCTGTGTTGTTCTCTGTAAAAGGAAGTCACTATGCACAGCCCACACTTAAGAAATGGAGAGTATTCTCTACCTCCTTGAGGGGGCAGAATCTATATAAGTTATTTGGAATTCTTCTGCTACTTGCTTATTCCATCATTTATTATACCAGTGTGTTTTCTCCAAGGAACCTAGTTCCTTTTATTTAAGAATGGTATTAGAAACCAAGATCTGGATGCTGAGTGTGCTTGTTGCTACTGGGGTCCACTCTCAGTGGGCAGAGCCAGGAAATGCAGGCAGATGGTGGGAGCCTGTATGTACACGTAACTATAATTATTTCTACATCTATCCATTAGCATTGATATTAAGGTAAACATGAGTTCACGCTAATGTCTCCAACACAAATTCATTCATGCAGTTCATTCTATTCTCTCCTTGCTTATCTATATCCACCCACCCCCCACCTCAACAGTAAGAAACCTGGCTCCCACCATCTGCCATCCATTTACTTCACAGTTCAATTCTAGTGCACATGTATGGAAGTTTCAGAATTGTCAACCCATGCTCCTGTGAGATGTAATTCTACGAACTAGAGACCTGCTATGGACAGTTCTTTTGGTCTGTGGTCTTACTGTTTTCAGTTATTTCTAGAGTTATTTAGGTCAGCACGCCTATTCCCCATACCCTTCAGTGAGATCATGTCACACATTTGTAATGTAGTTAGATTCTCTTATAAAATTTGGATACATTAAGATTTGCTCTTTGTGCTATAAAGTTCTATGAGTTTTGACAAATGGATGGTCATGTACCTACCACTACAGTGCCATGCAGGGTGGTTTCACAGCTCTAAAATAACTGCTGTGCTTCACCTGGTCAACCATCTCCCTCTCTCCAATCCCCTGGAAGCCACTGATCTGTTTTTCATCTCTATAGTTTTGCCCTTTTCTTAATCATATAAATGGAATCAAACATTAGGTAATGTTCTGAGTCTGACTTCTTTCACTTAGCAACATGTATTTAAGATTCATCCATACTGCTGTGTGGATTAACAGCTTGTTCCTTTTTTTTTTTTTTTTTTTTTTTTTTTTTTTTTTGTGGTACACGGGCCTCTCATGGCTGCGGCCTCTCCCGTTGCGGAGCACAGGCTCCGGACACCCAGGCTCAGCAGCCATGGCTCACGGGCCCAGCCGCTCCGCGACACGCGGGATCCTCCCGGACCGGGGCACGAACCCGTGTCCCCTGCATCGGCAGGCGGACTCTCAGCCACTGCGCCACCAGGGAAGCCCTTCCTTTTTTTTAAATTAAAGTGTAGTTGATTTACAATGTTGTGTTAATTTCTGCTGTATAGCAAAGTGATTCATTTATACATATATATATTTTATATATCCTTTTCCATTATGCTTTACCACAGGATATTGAATATAGTTCCCTGTGCTGTACAGTAGGACCTTGTTGTTTATCCATTTTATATGTAATAGTTTGCATCTACTAACCCCAAACTCCCAGTCCATCTCTCCTCCACCCCTCTTCCCCCTTGGCAACCACAAGTCTGTTTTCTCACAGCTTGTTCCTTTTGATTGCTGAGGGGTGTTCCATAGTATGGGTGTACCACTGTTTATCCATCCACTTATTAAAGGACATCTTAGTTGCTTCCAGCTTTATTAGGAATATAAATCTGCTATAAATATTTGTATGCAGGCTTTTGTGTGGACATAACATTTCTCATCAGTTGGGTAAATGTCTAGGAGTGCAACTGCTGCGTCATATGGTAAATCTATGATTAGATTTACAAGAAACTGCCAAACTGTCTTCCAAAGTAATTGTACCATTTTTCATTCCCACCAGCAATGAATGAGTACCTGTTCCTCTGCATGTTCAACAGCACATGGTATTGCCAGCTTTTTTTGGAATTTGTCCATTTTAATAGGTTTGTAATTGTTGTTTCAATTTGCATTTTATTTTAACTGGCATTTCCTTAATCACAAATGATGTTGAGAATCTTTACCTATGCTTATTTGCCACTTGTATATCTTCCTTGGTGAGGTGTCTGTTCATATCTTTTGCCCATTTTTAGTTGGGCTTTTTGTTTTCTTGTTGTTGAGCTCTAGAAGTTCTTTGCATATTGTGAGTGTGATTCTTTTATCAGATATGTGATTAGCCAGTATTTACTCTCAATCTGTGGCCTGTCTTTTCATCCTCTTCACATTGTCTTTTACAGAACAAAATTTTAATAAAGTCCAACTTATCAACTCTTTTCTTTTGTGGATTGTATTTTTGGTATTGTATCTAAAAACTTTTCACCAAACCCAAGCAAAGCAGATTTTCTTCTATGTTTTCTTCCAGAGTTTTGTTGTTTTGTGCTTTACATTTGTGTCTATGATATATTTTGAGTTCATTTTAGTTACTTTTCATGCAAGGTATAAGATCTATGTTGGGAATCTTTCTTTTTTGCATATGGACCTCTAGTTGCTCCAGCACTAGTTGTTAAAAGGCCATCTTTTCTCCATATATGTTCAATCTTTTAAAATGTATTAAGACTTGTTTTGTGGCCTGATATATGGTATCTTGGAAAATGTCTTTCCATTAGAATCTTAAGCATTTTAGTTATAGTTATTTTAAATTCCCTGTCTGATAATTTCAACATGTGTTATAGATGATTTGCTTCTGATGATTGTTTTCTCTCTTCAGTCTATATTTTTTCTTGCCTTTTGGCATATGTGGTAGGCTAAATAATGGATCTTGAGATGGGAAGATTATCCGGATTATCCAGGTGGACTTTTAGTGCAACCGCATGCATCCTTATAAGAGCGGCAGAGGGAAATTTGGCATAGAGAGAAGAGAAGGGAAGAAGGTGATATGACCACGCAGAAAGTGACTAGTCATTCAACCACAAGCCCAGGAATGCTAGCAGCTGCTGGAAGCTGGAAAAGGCAAAGAAGGGAGCTCAGCCCTATGACATTCTGATTTCAGCCCAGTGATGCTGATTTTGAATCTCCGGCCTCCAGAACAGTAAGAGAACAAATTTCTATTGTTTTAAGCTACCAAGCTTGTGGTAATTTGTTATAGCAATCCTGCCTTGTAAATCTTTGTTGAAAGTTGTACATGTTGTATAGGATAATAAATACTGAGGGAAACAGACCTTTAGTGTGAGGATTGACGTTAATCTCGCTAGGACTCGGGCCACATTTAATGCTTCTTGTAGCTCTAGGCACCTGGGGCTTCACGTTCCTTTGTGTCCTTGTTTCCTCCTCCCTTTTGGCTCTGGAGCTTCCCTTGGTACAGCCCCTCAGAGTGCGTGTCTTGCAGCTTTTTCAGCTGTAATCCACTGTGCTTATTTACACTGGAGCCTTACTGGTGTGGTGGTGGTAGAGCAGGGCAGAGAGAGGGCATTCTCTAATCTTCCAATTAAGTCTCAGCCTTTCTGTGGGCTTACGTCTTGTCTCAGGGATGTGGCCTTTAAAAGTGTTGCTGTGCCTCTAGTAGAGGTAGAGCTCCTGCCATCCCAGCTTCTGGTCCCTTCCCCACCCCAGGTGCAACATCCCAGCCTATTTCTTCTGTTGTGTGTGGTACGCGGGCCTCTCACTGTTGTGGCCTCTCCCGTTGCGGAGCACAGGCTCCGGACGTGCAGGCTCAGCGGCATGTGGGATCCTCCCGGACCACGGCACGAACCCGCATCCCCTGCATCGGCAGGTGGACTCCCAACCACTGCGCCACCAGGGAAGCCCTTCGTTCGGGTTTTTATAACATCTTGCAGAAAACCTGAATGAACTGTTTGGCCAGCCCAATATATTTATACATTACACACACACACACACACACAGAGACACACACACTTTCCCCCTTAGGTGAAACAGGAAGGCTGGAGAGGGCTGGAGTGGTGCAGAGCTCCTTTTGCCTTAGCTGAGAGAAAGTATCAGAATTGCCCTTTGGCACAATTCTCTCCACTGGAGGTTAGGGAGAGGGTCCATAAGGGCTCTCCATGGCTGCTCTTTGCCTCCTGCCAGAGCTACATGGGGAACTGATCCTTTCCATTAGAACCTGGTGAGGCTCCTGGAGGAAAACTCTGCAAAATACAAGGTCTTCCCCACCCGCCATGACCGGGGTCCCTGGGAGTTTCTCACTCTTATGTTAGCCCACACTCAGCCCTCAGTGATTCATCAGAGTTACTCCTTAAGTGTTCCACTGACTTACGGCGTTGCTACAGGTAGGCCAGTTTTTGGTGCCGTTATCTCTTTGCGTGCACTTGACTCTACAGATTTTTGGGTGGCGTTTGCCCTGCAAGCTCAGGTCTGTGACAGATTCCAGAAAAGTCATTGATTTTCAGCTTGTCTAACTCTTTCTTGTTGTAAGGACAGGAGTAATGACTTTCAAGCTCTCTACGGGTTGGCGTTGAAACCAGAAGTCCCTATTGTGGCCATTTTTTATATCAATCTCCCACAGAAAATAAGAAATATTAAGGGTCACAAAAGTCATAGGACTATAATCTTGGAATCATAAAGACTTCGGCATAGACTCAGAGTTTTGCAACTGGGGAAGCATAAATTCTAAGATTAAAATTCCCCAGATTGAAAATCTCCATGCGCTCTTCACTGCTTACAGGATGACACGACATAAAACACTTTTAATTACCTGGCCCATTCCAGCTCTCCAGCCCCATTTCTCACCCACATCTTACCTCCCATCCAGACCCTGTTCTCACTCCCACTCCCCCCAGAAAACAAACTCGGTATCATACTCAGGGTCCAGCCATGTGGTAAACTAATTGAGATTCCCTGATGCACTTTGAACATTACCTGAAACATGGCAACCCCTCACCAATCATTTGTTAATCTAATTAATGAATAAAACTATAAGCCCTTAGCACAGAGTGTAGCACATGGAAGTATTAACAGTAGTCAGTTTCTATCACGTACCTGATTCGTGCCTGGCACTCCTCTAAGTGCTTCACAGGTGTTGAGTTATTTTATTTTCATAAGCTTATGTGGTCCATATTCTTCCTGTTTTAAAGATGAGGAAACTGAAGTACAGAGAGGTTAGAAACCTGCCCAGGGTTACCCAGATGGTAAGTGCCGAGCTGGGATTCAAACTCAGGGAACCCTCATCAGCAGGTTGTAATCAACACAAAGCTCCTACTGTGCTAATGCTAGATGCATCACGTACATGATCTCTAATCTCATGATAACCTCCATTTAGGAGAAATGGAGGCCAGAGAGGTTAAGTGACTTGCCCAGGGTCACACAGCTAGTAAGAGCTGCAATGAAAGTTCAAACTAGATTTGCCTGCTCTAAATCCCACCCTCTTGCCTGTTCTCAGCATGGCTTCCGGCCTGTCTCTTGAGAAAATGAATGCCTTTGGCATCTTGTTAAGCCACCAAACTCCTGTTCTTTCTTCAAGACATAACTTAAGGGTCCCTTCTGCTGTGACACTTGCCCTGACCTCTCCCTCATGCCACCCCAGCTGCCCCAGCCAGTCCCTTCCTCCTTGAGCCTTCACAACCCCACCTCTGCCCTTCACACCACAGTCCAGTGGTTAAAAATGCAGCTCTGCATGCAGGGGGTCTTGGGTTCAAATTATGGGCCTGCTGGGGGACTCTAACTTTTCATGTAACCATCTGACCTTGATTTTTTTCTCATCTGCAAAACGGTGCTGAGAAAAGCACCTCCCTCATAGTATTGGATGAAATATGCACCAATCTTAGCTGAGGGCTTGCTGAAACACTTACCACTCTGTATTATAAGTATCTGTTTAAATGTCTGCCTCCATCACTTGACTTGAGGGCAGAAGCTGATTCTGATCTATTTTTTTTTTCCCTAGCACCCAGCATGGCTTAGAAGAGCTTTAAATAAATGTGAAGTAAATGGATGAAAAAGAAATAAATGAATCTTAGAATCCTAGTCTCATAATTTCATCCATAAAATCTAAAAACCTTGCCTCACATAGCTACAAAGTAGCAAGGATCTTAGAGATCAGCTTCCTGAGGCTTTCAATCTTCTTGACGAGCAACCACGGTAGTAATACACTTTCTACTGCCATCCAATGTGTGCGCGTGTGTGTGTGCATGCACACACACACACACACACACACACACACACACGGAAAGTTTCAAGAAAGAGTACTTTCCCTAACTATGTAGGATAAAGCCAGATATTTATTTTTTCTCCCTTCCCATCCCCTCCCCTCCCCACCTCCTCTCTTTTCCATTTTTAAAAACTGCTGTATTAGGTCCACTACATTGATTTCATGACACATGAATGCTTTGTGGTCTATGGTTTGAAAGCCTCTTCTCCAATCCAGCTGCTCAGCTAGAATCTTCATCCCTGACGTGAGTCCTATACTTGCACACCCCTGGGGAGGGAAGTTCCTGACTCTGAAGGTAAGAGGCTTCGTTGTTCCCACCACCACCACCCCTGCCTCCCACTTTCCCCCCTTGGTGCCCATACATTTGTTCTCTACATATGTAAGACAGTGTTCTTAAACATTACATTTCTATGCAAAGGCTCAGATTGTACTTGATTGCTAATAGCAATTTCTTTTTGATGGTTTCTATGCAAAGTCCGCCCATGAGGGTGGAACATCGAGGGAAGATGAACATTCTTTTAATCATTGGAACACCCTACAACACAATTCGTGTGCGCGTGTGTGTGTGCACACACACACACACACACACACACACACACACGGAAAGTTTCAAGAAAGAGTACTTTCCCTAACTATGTAGGATAAAGCCAGATATTTATTTTTTCTCCCTTCCCATCCCCTCCCCTCCCCACCTCCTCTCTTTTCCATTTTTAAAAACTGCTGTATTAGGTCCACTACATTGATTTCATGACACATGAATGCTTTGTGGTCTATGGTTTGAAAGCCTCTTCTCCAATCCAGCTGCTCAGCTAGAATCTTCATCCCTGACGTGAGTCCTATACTTGCACACCCCTGGGGAGGGAAGTTCCTGACTCTGAAGGTAAGAGGCTTCGTTGTTGAACAGCATTATTGTTAGAAAGTCCTTCTTTCTCTTAAGCGAAACGAGTCCCCCATCACTTCCTCTTTGGTCCCCTTCCGCCTGCTGGTCTCTAGCTGCATGTTATCAAGCAGTCGCCTCACGTCACTGGGTTTCACTTCCTTCCCCTGCTCCCACACATATGCGCCCACCGAAGTGCATGGAGCCTAAAAGTCCATCATCAAAGCCACTTTTGGGGGTTAAGGCCTTGATCTTCACCCATCATTTCCCATTATTGTATTTGTTTGCTTTCATGGGGCTGGGGATCACTAGAGCCAATCCATCCATGTGGCTGAAGTCTTCAGTTCCTGGAACAGAGAAGTTGTTGGGATTTGTGGGATGTCAAAGAATCTGGAGGGGTGGTGGGAGAGTGGTGCTAGTGATGTCAGGGACCCGGATGCCACAGAGGGGTCCAGCCAGGGTCCTCAGTTGGTCTTGGCACACAGCAACCTGAGGGGCCTCCTACCCCCTGCCTCATGCCTGCTACCTCTGGGACAAGTTTGCCTCCCCTCACCCCTGGAGGCCAAGGGCATGTGGCAGCACAGGCCACATATTTAGCAGGCCCTGTGCCAACTGAGAATGCAGGGTCCCGTGTTCCAAAAGTATTAAGTGTTTCAAGGCGGTGACAGAAGAGCAGTAAATCAAGTGTGGGCCCTGTGTGTACAGGCCCTGTGCAGCTGCAGGGCTCATACACCCACAATTATCAGCCCTGGCACTTTGCCTGGGAGGCAGGCTCAGCAGACATGGTGAACGAGGTCTGGGCTTGGGCTGGGACTCCAGAGTGCAGGAAATGAAACCAGGCCCGTGGATATTCAAGGAACAAGGTCCTTAGAGATCACTGGGCCCAAACCCCTCCAGCTGTAGAATCTGAGAACCCAAAGATCACATGAAAACTGGTAGCAGAGCCAGATCACAACCTCAGCCCTGGGACCCTCACCCTCTGTCCTCTCCATCCTTTCTGAAGCTGGTCTCATCCGATGCAGTGTCTGTGGTTATTTACGTGCTTACAGCTTGCAAGTTTCCAAGCCCTTTCCCCACTGTCCCTCGTTCTTGGCCAGGCTCTAGACTCCTCTAGACTCCTGTGTCCAGCTGTCCGCAACTGCAATGGTCTCTTGCTTCTTCTCCTTTGCCTCTTCCCTGACCCTCTCCTACCATCCTCGTCACAGCCACCGGAGTGGGAGTTTTTAACTTACAAATTGGATCCCCGCACACCTCTGCCCTCAGCCCACTGATGTGTTGTTGTGCATGGATTGCAATCTCACCTCTTTAACCTGACCTACAAGGTCAGGCCCTGTGGTTTCTCTCATGATTGTCTGCTTCTCCCTCTGCAAGTGACCTTGCTGTTGATCAGAAGCCCCAGCTCATGCCTGCCCTGCAGGGTGGGCCCTCTTCCCCAAGGTCCCCCACGGCCCCAGCCTCTCCTCCCTTTGTCCAGGTCTCAGCTCACACACCCCTTCCCCTGACGTCTGGTCTTCCTATGCGCTGTCCCACTCTCTCTCCCACCTTCTTTACTTTCCTTCATAGTGTTAACTCTCCTGAATCGCACTGCACATTTTCTCCTTTGTTTTCAGCCTCCTATCTAGAACGTAGCTTCCTTGAGGGTGGAGACCTGTCCTGCTCAGTTGCTCGGTGCCTTGAAGGGCACTTGGCACATAGTTGGCACTCTACCAAGAGTTATAGGAATGAGCAAACTGCTAATGAAATGAATTCATTCAGCAAACGTGTGTTCAGAGGCCATTCTGTGTCACCTGCTGGGCTGGGCACTGAGGATTCCGACATGGAGCCAGTGGACAAGAAGGGGTCCCTGCCCTCAAGGAGTCGGGTGACTGTCTTGGGGAGAGACGGAGCTTTGTTTGGAGTAGGCAGTGTGACATGAGTGGTTGTCTAAGCTGAGTCTGAGCCCCTCTAACAGGTGGTGAGGGTGAAAGATCATGGGTCCTTGCAGCAAGAGGTTGAATTTTAGGGACATGCATGCCCCTTTCTGAAGAGCTAGGGCCTCTCTGCCCCCCTCTGGTCCCTCAGCCCATTAGGCCAGGGCTGCGCTGGAGCTCACACTCATGATGAGGGCTCCTGGGGCCCCGGGACCCCTAAGAGGTAGAGCTTGCAGCCTGGGGGACATCGTGTCCTGTGGCACTGGAATCAGGAAGAAGATGACTTGGCTCCACTCAGAGGAAACTGAGCCTCCCCCAGTGCGCATGTGGTCCAGCCTGAGTGAGCCCTGTGGGTACCTCGGCCTCCTTGGACCACCCCCGAGTGGACTCCAATCTCCCCACTTCTCTCAAGGCAGGCAGTCCATGGCTACCCAGGCCCTGCAGCACAGCCCTGGTGTCACCAGTCTCCTCCTTCCATGCAGATGGTGTGACTGAAGCTGAAGGGCAGATGCAGGGGTCCTTGAAGGCAAAATCACTTCCTCCAGGAAGCCATCTCTGCTTTCTCTTTGGTAGTGCTTCCTCCTTTTCCTTATCCCCATGGCACACATTTCCTCTTTGTTTACTTATCCAAACATCCATCCATCTAGCCATCTAATCAACAAACATTCACTGAGCACCTACTATGCTCTAGCACTTACAGTAGTGAACAAGAACATAGCCCCTGCCCTCGCAGAGCTTACTGCCTAATGAGGGATATTATGCAACTGGTTGCTAATTAAAAATTAAATTACAGGGCTTCCCTGGTGGCGCAGTGGTTGAGCGTCCGCCTGCCGATGCAGGGGACACGGGTTTGTGCCCCGGTCCGGGAAGATCCCCCATGCCGCGGAGTGGCTGGGCCCGTGGGCCATGGCCGCTGAGCCTGCGCGTCCGGAGCCTGTGCTCCGCAACGGGAGAGGCCGCAACAGTTAGAGGCCCATGTACCGCCAAAAAAAGAAAAAATTAATTACAGCTGTGATAAACGCTATGCAAGAGAAGTACCTGAACTTCACTGTAGGAAGGCTTTCCTGAGGAAGGAACATTTCACCCAAGACCATGCTGTCCAATGCGGCAGTTGAGCCCGGTCAGTGGCACGGAGAAACGGAAGTTTTAATTGTACTTAATGTTAATTATTTTAAAAATTTAAAAACTGAAGCAGTGTAATATATATATATTTTGTTAATCACAACTTTATTGTTTGGGTAGGACTACATTTCACTTTAACTGTGAAGACCAAAGGAAAAAATAAGGTAATAATACCACAGTATTTTTATCTTTATTTATTTATTTTTAAAAATTTTTGAATTTTATTTTATTTATTTTTTTATACAGCAGATTCTTATTAGTCATCAATTTTATATACATCAGTGTATACATGTCAATCCCAATCGCCCAATTCAGCACACGACCACCCCCAACCCCCGCAGCTTTCCCCCCTTGGTGTCCATATGCTTGTTCTCTACATCTGTGTCTCAATTCCTGCCCTGCAAACCAGTTCATCTGTACCATTTTTCTAGGTTCCACTTATATGCGTTAATATACGATATTTGTTTTTCTCTTTCTGACTTACTTCACTCTGTATGACAGTCTCTAGATCCATCCACAACTCAACAAATGACCCAATTTTGTTCCTTTTTATGGCTGAGTAATATTCCATTGTATATATGTACCACATCTTCTTTATCCATTCATCTGTCAATGGACATTTAGGTTGCTTCCATGACCTGGCTATTGTAAACAATGCTGCAATGAACATTGGGGTGCGTGTGTCTTTTTGAATTATGGTTTTCTCTGGGTATATGCCCAGTAGTGGGATTGCTGGATCATAGTTTTAGTTTTTTAAGGAACCTCCATACTGTTCTCCATAGTGGCTGTATCAGTTTACATTCCCACCAACAGTGCAAGCGGGTTCCCTTTTCTCCACACCCTCTCCAGCATTTATTGTTTGTAGATTTTCTGATGAAACCCATTCTAACTGGTGTGAGGTGATAACCTCATTGTAGTTTTGATTTGCATTTCTCTAATAATTAGTGATGTTGAGCAGCTTTTCCTGTGCTTCTTGGCCATCTGTATGTCTTCTTTGGAGAAATGCCTATTTAGGTCTTCTGCCCATTTTTGGACTGGGTTGTTTGTTTTTCTAATATTGAGCTACATGAGCTGTTTATATATTTTGGAGATTAATCCTTTGTCCGTTGATTCATTTGCAAATATTTTCTCCCTTTCTGAGGGTTGTCTTTTCATCTTCTTTATGGTTTCCTTTGCAGTGCAAAAACTTTGAAGTGTCATTAGGTCCCATTTCTCTAGTTTTGTTTTTTTTCCATTACTCTAAGAGGTGGATCAAAAAAGGTCTTGCTGTGATTTATGTCAAAGAGTGTTCCTCCTATGTTTTCCTCTAAGAGTTTTATAGTGTCCGGTCTTACATTTAGGTCTCTAATCAATTTTGAGTTTATTTTTGTGTATGGTGTTAGGGAGTGTTCTAATTTCATTCTTTTACATGTAGCTGCCCAGTTTTCCCAGCACCACTTATTGAAGAGACTGTCTTTTCACCATTTTATATCTTTACCTCCTTTGTCATAGATTAGTTGACCATAGGTGTGTGGGTTTACCTCTGGGCTTTCTATCTTGTTCTATTGATCTATGTTTCTGTTTTTGTGCCAGTACCATATTGTCTTGATTACTGTAGCTTTGTAGCATTGTCTGAAGTCAGGGAGTCTGATTCCTCCAGCTCCATTTGTTTCCCTCAAGACTGCTTTGGCTATTCGGTGTCTTTTGTGTCTCTATACAAATTGTGAAATTTTTTGTTCTAGTTCTGTAAAAACTTTCATTGGTAATTTGATAAGGATTACATTGAATCTGTAGATTGCTTTGGGTAGTATAGTCATTTTCACAATATTGATTCTTCCAATCCAAGAACATGGTATATCTCTACATCTGTTGGTATCATCGTTAATTCCTTTCATCAGTGTCTTATAGTTTTGTGCATACAGATCTTTTGTCTCCCTAGGTAGGTTTATTCCTAGGTATTTTATTCTTTTTGTTGCAGTGGTAAATGGGAGTGTTTCCTTAATTTCAGTTTCAGATTTTTCATCATTAGTATATAGGAATGCAAGAGATTTCTGTGCATTAGTTTTGTATCCTGCAACTTTACCAAATTCATTGATTAGCTCTAGTAGTTTTCTGGTGGCATCTTTAGGATTCTCCATGTATAGTATCATGTCATCTGCAAACAGTGACAGTTTTACTTCTTCTTTTCCAATTTGTATTCCTTTTATTTCTTTTTCTTCTCTGATTGCCATATCAAGGACTTCCAAAACTATGTTGAATAATAGTGGTGAGAGTGGACATCCTTGTCTTGTTCCTTAACGTAGAGGAAAGGCTTTCAGTTTTTCACCACTGAGAATGATGTTTGCTGTGGGTATGTCGTATACGGCCTTTATTATGTTGAGGTAGGTTCCCTCTATGCCCACTTTCTGGAGATTTTTTTTTATCATAAATGGGTGTTGAATTTTGTCAAAAGCTTTTTCTGCATCAATTGAGATGATCATATGTTTTTTGTTTTTTGGGTTTTTTTTGCGGTACGCGGGGCTCTCACTGTTGTGGCCTCTCCCGTCGCGGAGCAAAGGTGCCGCACACGCAGGTTCAGCGGCCATGGCTCACGGGCCCAGCCGCTCCGCGGCACGTGGGATCCTCCTGGACCGGGGCACGAACCCGCGTCCCTTCCTCAGGGTATATACCTAGTAGTGGGATTGCTGGGTCATATGGTAGTTCTATTTGTAGTTTTTTAAGGAACCTCCATACTGTTCTCCATAGTGGCTGAACCAATTCACATTCCCACCAGCAGTGCAAGAGTGTTCCCTTTTCTCCACACCCTCTCCAGCATTTATTGTTTCTAGATTTTTTGATGATGGCCATTCTGACTGGTGTGAGATGATATCTCATTGTAGTTTTGATTTGCATTTCTCTAATGATTAATGATGTTGAGCATTCTTTCATGTGTTTGTTGGCAGTCTGTATATCTTCTTTGGAGAAATGTCTATTTAGGTCTTCTGCCCATTTTTGGATTGGGTTGTTTATTTTTTTGTTATTGAGCTGCATGAGCTGCCTGTAAATTTTAGAGATTAATCCTTTGTCAGTTGATTCATTTGCAAATATTTTCTCCCATTCTGAGGGCTGTCTTTTGGTCTTGTTTATGGTTTCCTTTGCTGTGCAAAAGCTTTGAAGTTTCATTAGGTCCCATTTGTTTATTTTTGTTTTTATCTCCATTACTCTAGGAGATGGGTCAAGAAGGATCTTGCTGTGATTTATGTCATAGAGTGTTCTGCCTATGTTTTCCTCTAAGAGTTTGATAGTTTCTGGCCTTACATTTAGGTCTTTAATCCATTTTGAGCTTATTTTTGTGTATGGTGTTAGGGAGTGATCTAATCTCATACTTTTACATGTACCTGTCCAGTTTTCCCAGCACCACTTATTGAAGAGGCTGTCCTTTCTCCACTGTATATTCCTGCCACCTTTATCAAAGATAAGGTGACCATATGTGCATGGGTTTATCTCTGGGCTTTCTATCCTATTCCATTGATCTATCTTTCTGTTTTTGTGCCAGTACCATACTGTCTTGATTACTGTAGCTTTGTAGTATAGTCTGAAGTCAGGCAGCCTGATTCCTCCAGCTCCATTTTTTGTTCTCAAGATTGCTTTGGCTATTCGGGGTCTTTTGTGTTTCCATACAAATTGTGAAATTTTTTGTTCTAGTTCTGTGAAAAATGCCAGTGGTAGTTTGATAGGGATTGCATTGAATCTATAGATTGCTTTGGGTAGTAGAGTCATTTTCACAATGTTGATTCTTCCAATCCAAGAACATGGTATATCTCTCCATCTGTTTGTATCATCTTTAATTTCTTTCATCAGTGTCTTATAATTTTCTGCATACAGGTCTTTTGTCTCCTTAGGTAGGTTTATTCCTAGATATTTTATTCTTTTTGTTGCAATGGTAAATGGGAGTGTTTTCTTGATTTCACTTTCAGATTTTTCATCATTAGTATATAGGAATGCCAGAGATTTCTGTGCATTAATTTTGTATCCTGCTACTTTACCAAATTCATTGATTAGCTCTAGTAGTTTTCTGGTAGCATCTTTAGGATTCTCTATGTATAGTATCATGTCATCTGCAAACAGTGACAGCTTTACTTCTTCTTTTCCGATTTGGATTCCTTTTATTTCCTTTTCTTCTCTGATTGCTGTGGCTAAAACTTCCAAAACTGTGTTGAATAAGAGTGGTGAGAGTGGGCAACCTTGTCTTGTTCATGATCTTAGTGGAAAAGCTTTCAGTTTTTCACCACTGAGGATGGTGATGGCTGTGGGCTTGTCATATATGGCCTTTATTATGTTGGGGAAAGTTCCCTCTATGCCTACTTTCTGCAGGGTTTTTATCATAAATTGGTGTTGAATTTTGTCAAAAGCTTTCTCTGCATCTCTTGAGATGATCATATGCTTTTTCTCCTTCAATTTGTTAATATGGTTTATCACATTGATAGATTTGCATATATTGAAGAATCCTTGCATTCCTGGAATAAACCCCACTTGATCATGGTGTATGATCCTTTTAATGTGCTTTTGTTTGTTGGAAGATTTTTAATCACAGTTTCAATTTCATTACTTGTGGTTTGTCTGTTCATATTTTCTATTTGTTCCTGGTTCAGTCTTGGAAGGTTATAAGAATTTGTCCATTTCTTCCAGGTTATCCATTTCATTGGCATACTGTTGCTTGTAGTAGTCTCTTAGGATGCTTTGTATTTCTGCAGTTTCTGTTGTAACTTCTCCTTTTTCATTTCTAATTTTATTGATTTGAGTCCTCTCCCTCTTTTTCTTGATGAGTCTGGCTAATGGTTTATCAATTTTGTTTATCTTCTCCAAGAACCAGCTTTTAGTTTTATTGATCTTTGCTATTGTTTTCTTTGTTTCTATTTCATTTATTTCTGCTCTGATCTTCATGATTTCTTTCCTTCTGCTCACTTTGGGCTTTGTTTTTTCTTCTTTCTCTAGGTCCTTTAGGTGTAAGGTTAGATTGTTTATTTGAGATTTTTCTTGTTTCTTGATGTAGGCTTGTATAGCTATAAACTTCCCTCTTAGAACTGCTTTTGCTGCATCCCATAGCTTTTGGATCATCGTGTTTTCATTGTCCTTTTTTGATTTCCTCTTTTATTTCTTCAGTGATATCTTGGTTATTAAGTAGTGTGTTGTTTAGCCTCCATGTGTTTGTATTTTTTACAGATTTTTTCCTATAATTGATATATTGTCTCATAGCGTTGTGATCGGAAAAGATACTTGATATGATTTCAGTTTTCTTAAATTTACCAAGGCTTGATTTGTAACCCAAAATCTGATCTATCCTGGATAATGTTCCATGAGCACTTGAGAAGACAGTGTATTCTGTTGTTTCTGGATGGAATGTCCTCTAAATATCAGTTAAGTCCATTTTGTTTAATGTATCATTTAAAGCTTGTGTTTCCTTATTTATTTTCATTTTGGATGACCTGTCCATTGGTGAAAATTGGGTTTTAAAGTCTCCTACTATGATTGTGTTACTGTCAATTTCCCCTGTTGTGGCTGTTAGCATTTGCCTTATGTATTCAGGTGCTCCAGTATTTGGTGCATAAATATTTACAATTGTTATGTCTTCTTCTTGGATCGATCCCTTGATCATTATGTAGTGTCCTTCTTTGTCTCTTGTAATAGTCTTTATTTTAAAGTCTATTTTGTCTGATATGAGAATTGCTACTCCAGCTTTCTTTTGATTTCCATTTACATGGAATATCTTTTTCCATCCCCACACTTTCAGTCTGTATATGTCCCTAGGTCTGAAGTGGATCTCTTGTAGACGGCATATAGATGGGTCTTGTTTTTGTACCCATTCAGCAAGCCTGTGTTTTTTGGTTGGAGCATTTAATCCTTTCACGTTTAAGGTAATTATCGATATGTATGCTCTTATTACCATTTTCTGAATTGTTTTGGGTTTGTTCTTATAGGTCCTTTTCTTCTCTTGTGTTTCCCACTCAGGGAAGTTCCTTTAGCATTTGTTGTAGAGCTGGTTTGGTGGTGCTGAATTCTCTTAGCTTTTGCTTGTCTGTAAAGCTTTTGATTTCTCTGTTGAATCTGAATGAGATCCTTGCCGGGTAGATTAATCTTGGTTGTAGGTTCTTCCCTTTCATCACTTTAAATATGTCATGCCACTCCCTTCTGTCTTGTAGAGTTTCTGCTGAGAAATCAGCTGTTAACCTTATGGGAGTTCCCTTGTATGTTATTTGTCGTTTTTCCCTTGCTGCTTTCAATAATTTTTCTTTGTCTTTAATTTTTACCAGTTTGATTACTATGTGTCTTCATGTGTTTCTCCTTGGGTTTATCCTGTATGTACTCTCTGCACTTCCTGGACTTGGGTGGCTATTTCCTTTCCCATGTTAGGCGAGTTTTTGATTATAATCTCTTCAAATATTTTCTCTGGTCCTTTCTCTCTCTCTTCTCATTCTGGGACCCCTGTAATGCAAATGTTGTTGTGTTTAATATTACCCAGAGGTCTCTTAGACTGTCTTCATTTCTTTTCATTCTTTTTTCTTTATTCTGTTCCATAGCAGTGAATTCCACCTTTCTGTCTTCCAGGTCACTTATCTGTTCTTCTGTCTCAGTTATTCTGCTATTGATTCCTTCTAGAGTAGTTTTCATTTCAGTTATTTTATTGTTTATCTCTGTTTCTTTGTTCTTTAATTCTTCTAAGTCTTTGTTAAACATTTCTTGCATCTTCTCAATCTTTGCCTCCATTCTTTTTCTGAGGTCCTGGATCATCTTCACTATCATTATTCTGAATTCTTTTTCTGGAAGGTTGCCTATCTCCACTTCATTTAGTTGTTTTTCTGGGGTTTTATCTTGTTCCTTCATCTGGTACATAGCTCTCTGCCTTTTCATCTTGTCTATCTTTCTGTGAATGTGGTTTTTGTTCCACAGGCTGCAGGATTGTAGTTCTTCTTGCTTCTGCTGTCTGCCCTCTGGTGGATGAGGCTATCTAAGAGGCTCGTGTAAGTTTCCTGATGGGAGGGACTGGTGGTGGGTAGAGTAGCTGACTGTTGCTCTGGTGGGCAGAGCTCAGTAAAACTTTAATCCGTTTGAGTGTTGTTGGTGGGGCTGGGTACCCTCCTTGTTGGTTGTTTGCCCTGAGGTGACCCAATGCTGGAGCCTACCCGGGCTCTTTGGTGGGGCTAATGGTGGACTCTGGGAGGGCTCACGCCAAGACGTACTTCCCAGAACTTCTGCTACCAGTGTCCTTCTCCCCGCGGTGAGCCACAGCCACCCCTACCTCGGCAGGAGACCCTCCAACACTAGCATGTAGGTCTGGTTCAGTATCCCCTGGGGTCACTGTTCCTTCCCCTGAGTCCCGATGCACACACTTCTTTGTGTGTGCCCTCCAAGAGTGGAGTCTCTGTTTCCCCCAATCCTGTCAAAGTCCTGCAATCAAATCCCACTAGCCTTCAAAGTCTGATTCTCTAGGAACTCCTCCTCCCATTGCCAGGCCCCCAGTTTGGGAAGCCTGACATGGGGCTCAGAACCTTCACTCCAGTGGATGGACTTCTGTGGTGTAAGTGTTCTCCAGTCTGTGAGTCACCCACCCAGCAGTTATGGGATTTGATTTTACTGTGATTGTGCCCCTCGTACCATCTCATTGTGGCTTCTCTTTTGTCTTTGGAGGTGGGGTATCTTTTTTGGTGAGTTCCAGTGTCTTCCTGTCGATGATTATCCAGCAGCTAGTTGTGATCTACCACAGTATTTTTATATTGCTTACATGTTGAAATGATACAATTTCAGATGTTGAGTTAAATAAAATGTATTTTTAAAAATTTATTTCACGTGTTACTTTTTACTTTTTCAACGTGGTACTAGAAAATCTAAAACTCCCTACCTGGCTTACACAGTGTTTGCAGGGACAGAGCTGAGCTAAGAGCAGAAAGGCATGTGGAGGGTATGGAGATGGAGGGGTCGCATTTCTTAGGATGGAGACTCTCATTTATTTAGCTCCTATTTTGTGCTTAGCACTTTAGACCTTCTCTGAATTAGACTCAAACAGTCACAGGTAAGTATCATTCGACTCTTGCTACAGATAAGGAAACTGAGGCCCGGGTTTGACCAAGGTCCAGGGGCTGGTGTGACCACTTACTTCACTGCACTGTCTGAACTTTGCAGGGGTGTCACCCTGACCTGGTTTTACTTATGTACATTGGCTCTGTCACATCTCTCCTGCCTGCCTATCTCTGTCTCTCTGGCAGAGCCCACTGCTTTTGGACACTTGCTCTGTAATTGTTGAACAAATGCGTGACCAGGGATGAATAACTTTATCAAACTTTTAGGAAAAAGTTATTGTGTGAAAGCCCAGTTCAAGCTAGGCTGCTTCCAAAGGCCAACCTTCCATCTAGTGTAATGTCAACATCATACCCTCCTTCCCTCACCACGGCCCGGTGGATCCCCCAAGTCTCTGCTGAGGAATCTGGAAGGGGTGCAGTGAAGAGTTCTTCTGTTCCTCCTCCCATCTCTGAATCAGGTCCCAGGTGTGGATCCTTTGGCAGGCCCTTTGTGCGTGCATCAGAGACAGTCAGAGCCCAGGCCAGAGGCTGCTGACGCCTCCCAACTGGAAACCTCAGGTCTCCCTGAGGGTTTGGGGTTTTGGAAAGAGACCTGGGTCACAGTGGCCACTTCTCTCGCTGCAGCTCAAACCGCTGCTCCAGGCCTGGGGATGGGTGGGTGGCCAGGACCTGCGAGGTCCACCCCAGGCTGTCAGGAGACCAGGCAGTGGTTCCTGGGCTCATGTGGAGCCTCATCCAGGGCTTGAAGTGAGCATATTCCAGGGATTCTGGGAGCCTCCTGCCATGACTGCCACACCTGGGCAGGTGCTGGGCAGCCTCCTGCTCACCTTTTTGCTGAGGCTCACAGGTGAGTCCGAGTGCTACCCACAGAGACCCTCAGAACGGGCAGGGATTACCAAACCCAGCCACCTCGTGCTGCAGGGGAGGAGTAGCTACACTGTTTGCCTGCCTGCCAGGGTGCTTGTTTCATGCCTTTTCCTCAGTGTGGACCTTGTGGATAATGGGGATGATGGGAGCTTTGGGGTCAAGAGATAGAAGATGTGACATGAGGGTAAGGGGCTGGGGGGAGGTCAGGGAATGAAAGAGGAGCATCGCCCCACCCAATATCACTGATGTCAGCTCTAGTCTGGGTGGCTACCAGGTCTAGTTCAGAGAGGGTGTGGGGCACAAAGGCAGAGGGACCAAGAAGCCCCCTGAGTGATGCAGCCTCTGGCATTGTGAAAAGAGTGCTGGACCCACAGTCAGGTGGCCATGCTTAACATCCCTCCTTGGCCACTCACAGGCTGTGTGACCTTGTGCAAGTCACTAAACCTCTCTGAGTCTCTCCTTCTTCTTCTGGAAAGTGGGGCAATAATACCAGCCTCCCACAGTTGGGATGCAGATAAAAATGAGCACATGCCCCTGAGAGTGTTTTTTTTTTTTTTTTTTTTTTT
>NW_006792177.1:808027-843505 GCF_000442215.2 Lipotes vexillifer | reverse complement strand
CACAGGCTCCGGACATGCAGGCTCAGCGGCCATGGCTCACGGGCCCAGCCGCTCCGCGGCATGTGGGATCTTCCGAGACCGGGGCACGAACCCGTGTCCCCTGCATCGGCAGGCAGACTCTCAACCACTGCGCCACCAGGGAAGCCCTGACCTACTGATTTTTTAAGAGAAGGTTGTTTGATTTCTATGTATTTGTGAATATTTTATTTCCTCTTCTGTCATTGATCTGAGAGTGTTTTATGATCCACAGGGTGTGGTGTGCAGGAGGGGATATGATTACCCCTAGGATTTACTCAGAGGAGAGCATGATGCAGAGCTGTGTGCTAAGGGGACAGGCTCCCACGGCTTCCTGAACTGCGCTCTATCATCTGTCACTCTGTGCTGTTGCTGCTGGTTTATTTCCCCACCCCCCCAGCACGGGTCCTCTCTGATACACCTCTGTGTCCTCAGCACCCAGTTCAGACACTGGCACAGAGAAGGGGCTCAGCGAATGTAGTGAAGACTTGGCGAGGCCCCTGCTCTCAGATCTCTGTGGTCTGTCCTGATGGGGAGGGAAGAGTCTAGTCCTGTAGTTGTCAGGATGACTCTAGGAGATAGATCCTAGGTTAGGAGAAGAAGTACTCTGGCCTCACCCTAGCTTGTGGGGATGGATGAAGCTGCCTCCAGTGCAGCGAGCCCCCTGTCACTGGAAGTGAACAAGCAGAGGATGGAGGCCCAATGGGGTGATAACGGGAAGGCCCTGAGGAGGAGGGCCAGCCATGCCTGCCCACAGATTCTTGGCTTCTCACTTATGTCCAAAATGGAAATCTTGATTCCTCACCAAACCTCACCCATCCCAACCTGATCCATTTAGCCCCATCTCAAAACCTGGAACCACCATTCACCCAAATGCTCAAGAGGAAAACCTGGGAATCATTTATCCATAGTTCATTCTGTGCCTTGGCTCCCCTCCAGTCCATCACAAGTCTTGCTGGCTGTATCTTCCAAATGTACCTCAAATGGGTCCCTCCCTTTCTCACCACCCTGGTCCAGGCACCATCACCTCACACCTGGAGCTCTCTGCTGCCTCCTCGTTGGCTTCTCTTCCCCCAGGTTGCCACCCTCCTTTCCATTCTCCACACAGCAGCCCCAATTATCTTCTAAAACATGCCAGTGAGACCAGCTTGCACCTCTGTTTAGAATCTCTGATGGCTTCCCATCACACTCAGAAAGGAATTAAGAGCATTCCCATGTCCCACAGGCTCTTCCCCATGTGGACCTCTCCGCCCATGATGCGGAGGTCCTACAGACATCTCAGTTTCTCAAGCCAACCAAGCTCTGCCAGCCCGAGGTGCTTCTCACCTGCTGTTCCCGCTTTCTAGAATGTTATTCCCCTGCCCTGGCCCATGTCTGGCTCCTATCTGTTCCTCAGTTTCAGCTCAAGATGTCACCTCCTCCAGGCATCCTTCTCATACTGCCTTTCCAGAATAAGTCCTCCAGGCACTTCCAATGCCTGCACTCTTTGAGTTTCCCTGAGGTCACTGAGGCCCAGTTGTAGTTCTGTATTTGCTTGTTTACTTGTTAGCATCTGTTTATATGCTCCCCGAGGCTGCAGCCAGACAGGGCACATAGTAAGTCCCCAGGGCTGCACACACCGCAGCGCCTCTTTCTGGCTGCTGCTGTGGGACGCGGCGGGCTCTCAGCGTGCAGTCACAGCCATCTCTTTCCTAGACGGGCAGCCCTTCATCTCTCTGGCGGGCCCGGCTCACAGGACAACCCCTGGGAATCCGGTGCCTTTCAATTGCACCACTGACTCCTTCGGCTTCTCAGACTTCAATGTCACCTGGATGATGGACAGAGATGACCATCCAGCCTCAGCTCAGCACCTGGTGACCGGCGACAAAGGCAATTACTCCGTCACCAGTAAGGTGTGGAGACACTGTGCCGCCAAGATGTCTTGTCGGAGATGACCTGCGAAGTCACGCACGGGGTCCTGGCAGAGCTCTGCGGAAGAGCACGAACCTCTCTGAATGCTCCAAGCTGCGGAGGCAGAAGGCTGGGTGGGGGCATCGCTTTCCTGGATTGACTTTCGGAGTCTTTTGCCCGAAGCCCCCTTGGACTTCCAGTGGGAAATGGGAATTCCGCCTTGCCGTGGCTGATCCCGCTGTAGAGTTGTTAAAGATACAGGTTCCAGAGGCCCCCATGTGGGTTTAGTCCCGACTGTACCACTTCACAATCAACGTGATCTTCGGTAAGTTAACCTCTTTGTGCCTCAATTTCCCTTTAGAATGAGAATAAAATGATCACCTACCTTGTAGGTTTCATGTGAGTATTAAATGAGCTATTTCTTGTAAAGCACATAGAACACTGCCTGACAGTAAGTTGTTTGTGTATATTTGATTTTATTATTATTATCTGGACTAAGCGTCCATTCCAAACATCTTTGTTTTATTAATATCATTACTATTTTTAATTTTAAATATGTATTATTTATTCAACACAAATGAATTAATTCATCCATTCATCCACAATATCTACTGTGTGTCAGGCACTGTTCTAGGTGCTAGGGATATAGAAATGAATAAAAATAAGTCCTTGTTCTCATGGAAATTATAGTTTATAATTCTTAAAATAATATTTCATGATATGAAATATTTCAAATGCACAGGAAATAACATAGTAGACACCATGTACCCCTACCCATATTTAATGAATGCTAACACTTAGCTCTCTTTGCCTTACACTGAGCATACAAGAAAAATTTATTTCTTTTTCAAAAAAGGTAACTGATTTAAGAATGAAAGCTCTAGGGTTGGTTCCTGGGAGAAAAAGACATAGAGGGCAGGCAGATAGGGGTAATTTCAACAGATGTTCCTTTCTGTTTCTCTGTCCAGTGGTCCCCACCCTGAAGATCGCCACAAAGCCCTCTGGAATGCAAATCCATGTGCGTTAGAGAGAGAATCTCCTGTGCCATGTGAGCCACCTCTATCCATCCCAGCTGCACCTCACCTGGATGGAGTACCCACGCACGACACAGACCATGAAGTGCCCTCAGGGTATCAGAAGTCCAGACGGGACCTACACTCTGGAGCATACCTGGCAGGCAGAGACCATGCTGGACAGCAGCAAGTTTGCCTGCTGGGTGGTCCAGGATGAACAGCCCCCAGTCCAAGCCAACACCACCCTGTGGGCCCAGGGTGGGAAAAGGTGGGTGCAGCTTCTTGCCCAGCCCCTCTGGGCAGCCAGGCTGGAAACACCTGCCATCTGCCCAGGGTGCAGACAGCAGTAGGTCGGGGACTCAGGGCAGCAAGGGATGAAGGTGAAGGAAGGGAGGATGCCTTGGGGTTGTGATAAAAGTCTCAAGCCCTCATCCCCAAGTTCCATTCCCGCCTCCCCTGTATCCTCCTCAAGAAGGAGTAGGACTTCCCCAATGCCATGAACCCTTCAGGTTGAAAGCTCTCTTGACTGCAGGAAAAGGCAAAGATTAAGGAGAGATGGGCACCAAAATCCCTTCCAGGAAAGCTCTAATCAAGACTGGTTCAGCTGAAAGTTTCTGGAGTTCAATTTTAAAGAGAGGCCAGAATTCTTGACAAGATTGCCTGGGAAGCAGGGAGGGTGCAGGTGCAGGATTCTCATTCTCTCTACTACTGAGTTCGCTCTCTCTCATTTCTTTCTCAGTCTCTTTTTTCTCTCTTCTTCCCTCCTCTGTCCCTCATTTTCCTTCTGCTTCTTCTCTTTCTCACCCCCACCCTATCCAAATCAGATTCTATCTCCTCCTATCTACCTTTTGTGTCCTAGATGACATTCTCCACTAGGGAGAGCTGCCCACCAGCAGTTCAGACCTTGAGGACGGATCTTTCCTTGGTCCAGCTGGAATCAGCTTGGGAGAGTGAATGACTGGGCCAGAGGGGATGAATTGGGGAGGGGAGGTGGAGAGATAGGAGTATTAGAATTGACCAGACCTGGACCAGCCAAGGGTGAGCTAGAGTGTGGACTCACAGCTCTCCAGAACCACAGGACAGCTCCCTACAGGCAGCGTGAGCTTCTGGGCCTGCAGCATGTTTTACAGCCCAAGCCACCACCAGCAAAAGGGTAGACAGGATGCTGGGCTGCAAAACCACACATCTTCACAACAGGAGCATTGACCCTGCATTCTATTCCCCCCTGAAAGAACTGGCCTTTTCTGCCTGCTCTAAGAATTCTCCGGGGCAATGAACCCACTACCTTTCAACTTCTCAGTGCCTTTTATTTTTTCGTGTCTAGAAGAAATAAGAAAAACATCCACCCAGCGGGATATATAGATCTGTGTGAAAAATTACAGACTGGTCCTTTCTGATCCGAAGCAAGTTACACTATTTCTTTATTGACTCATGCTGAGTTTTTTCTCTCTGTCTTATTTTTCTCCTTCGCCTGCATGCATGTATCTGTCCCACTGCTGCAAGGTTAGCCCCGTGAGAGCATCAATTTGATTCTACCACTCCCCTGTGTGGCTGTTTGACGTGCCTTGTGATCTGCAGCGGGGAAACTTCTTTTTCTGACATCAGGCCCCCTTCTGTTTGTTGTTAATGTGTCTTTGCAGCAACACCTTCTCAGCCTGACCCCTAAAGCCCTTCTTCAGCTCTCATCCCTTACACACTCCCACCTCTGTGCTTCTGGTCATGTTTGCTGACACCTGTAGAGCACTTACTGTGTGACAGGCATCCTCACATATGTTGTCTGATGTTTGACAGCCAGGATAGGCAGCAGAGGGACCAGGTCTCAGGGGTCTCAAATAGCAGAGCTTGGTTTAGAAGACAGGGCTGTCTGTTCACAATTCGATGTGTTTTCTGTATTTTTTCCTCCATCCTGTCTAAGAATACAAATCTTAGTGTTATCGCAAGTCTTTTGCAAATGCCCCTCTTAAATGCTCTGTATTCATATTTATTTCTTCCTGAATTGTCATGTCTGCCCACGTCATTCAATTCTCACCATTGGCTCTGAAACTATGGGGCCTCTTGCAAGTCCCTACAGGGGGTTTTGTCCATTTATGCGTCTCCTCCGTGCTGAGACCCTCACAGACCTGAAGCAGATACTGGCTCTTAAGTTCAGTCGTGGCCAGACTTTGGAGTCAAATGGATCAGTGTCACCTGGCAGAGCTGCCATGGGCCGTCTGGGACCTCAGGCAAAGCACTGCTGTTTCTGAGCTGTTACCTCCTCTGAGCAATGAGGACTGTTATGCCCACCAGGTGGGGACCAGCTGGGACTCCTTCCCTTGACCCTTGCTTGGCATTCAGACATTGGAACGCACAGTGGGTGCTCTGTAATGACTGATGGCAGTCTTCATGTTGCCTAGACCATGCTGGGTTGAAAGTAGGAAATGATTGAAGTTCACTGATTATTATGAGGAAGCTATGGAGAAATAGAGGCAGCTGTGATGTAACAGAAAGAGCCCTTAACTTGGTCTGGGGTTGGAATGTGAGTTCTGTTTGCTGTGAGGAACTTGGGTGAGGTACTAACCCTCTCAGCCTTTCCCCCTCTAACATTAGAAATATGATTAATAACAATTCTTTAGGTGGTGGTTGTGAGTATTGGATGACGATAGTTATCATTTATAGAGTGATCACCATGTGTCTTATATTCTTTACTAGTTACTGTATGTAATTTATTAATTAACTCTGAGAATTAAGAATCATCCCCATTTTACAGATGAGGAAACTGAGGCTTAGAGAGTTGAGTTGTCCAGGCTTATGCAGTAGAGTGGCTGGGAATGCAAACTTGGGCTGAGTGTGACCCCAAAGCCTGTGGTCCTACCCTGTCTCTGTGCTGTTCTGGGAGCAGTGAGACACCCTTCCCTGTCCAGGGACTGAGGACAGAGCTGAGCCTGGTCACTGAGCACAGACCCTGGGTCCTTACTTCCTGGCTAAGAACCCTGGCTCTACTGACCAGCTGTGGATCTTGGACAAGGTACTTAGGCTCTGGGCCTTAGTGTCTTCGTCTGTGAAATGGGGATAGGAGTAGCTCCCTCCTCCTAGGGCTGCAGTGAGAACTCAGAGTCTGTAAGCAGGGCTGTGGGATGTGGGTGTTGGCTGTGAGGTGTGGTTGCAAGTTGGACTCCTTACAAACTGCTGTGGTCCCTGTAGCTTCTTGTCTGGCCTCTGATATCAGCTTCATAACTGAACTATCAGAATGTAAACTTTAAAGCCTATGGAATGGGAGGCGATGGGGCTTCTCCACGGTGATGCTGAGGATTTGTTCTCACTGAGTTTGGGCTCCTCTGCATCCTCTCACAGGTGGGGTCTCTCCTACAGGCAGGAGCACTCTTATGCCCTACAAGGCCCCTTTCAGTGATCTGAGCCAGTCAGAAGCATCCAACTGACCTTCATGTCCTCTGGATTCCGCACATGTCAGGTTACTGTGACCTGCATTAAAAACACCCACCAGGGCTTCCCTGGTGGCGCAGTGGTTGAGAGTCCGCCTGCCGATGCAGGGGACGCGGGTTCATGCCCCGGTCCGGGAAGATCCCACATGCTGCGGGGCGGCTAGGCCCGTGAGCCATGGCCGCTGAGCCTGCGCATCTGGAGCCTATGCTCCGCAATGGGAGAGGCCACAACAGTGAGAGGCCCGCGTACCGCAAAAAAATAAACCAACACCCACCAGCTATTAAAGCCCCGGACCAGCGTCTACCTTAGTGGAGACACCTACAATGTGACCAGAAGTGTGCTCATCTCTCTGCAGGCTGACAACGTGTACTTCCTTGTCCTCTGCCAAGTCAAGCACAGGTCCACACTGGTTTCCCAGAAAACCATCCAGCTAGAGCAGTACCTCCGTGATAAGGACATTCTCTTTGTCCAGACAGGTTAGTGCAGAGTTGGGCTTGAAGTTTCTGAGCCGTAGTTTCCTCGACTAATAAATGGGGTATCCCTCACTTTGTTGTGGCAAGAATTCAGTGAAATGATACTGGTAAAGTAATTAACACATCTCTTGCTCATTAACCACAGAGAAGTGACAATTGTTATTTGTCTTTATTATTACTATTCACATCACTTCTCAGGACTCAGTTTCTTCAGCTGTAAAATGGAGAAAAAATATCTTCTGGGAATTTAATTTTATTATTATAATTTTTTTATATGAAGAGGATTTAAAGCCCTTTGTGAACGTCTAAATTTTAGATGCAATGATGATTTTTTTTATCTTTACTCATATCTGGGTAAGGGCCTAATTTTCCATCAGCTTTTTTTTTTTTTTTTTTTTTTGCGATATGTGGGCCTCCCACTGTCGTGGCCTTTCCCGTTGCCGGATGCGCAAGCTCAGCGCCCATGGCCCACGGGCCCAGCCGCTCCGCGGCACGCGGGATCCTCCCGGACCGGGGCACGAACCCGTATCCCCCGCACCAGCAGGCGGACTCCCAACCACTGCGCCACCAGGGAGGCCCTCCATCAGCTTTTTTTGATTGATTTTGATTTTCTTGGCCTAGATCAATACTTGACTGGTCTGCAAATCACATTATATGAAAGCCCTTCATAGTATACCTAGTAGGAATCTTAGTGATCATCTCATTGTTTACAACTCTAAAGCCCAGAGAAGGCAAGTGAGTTGTCCAAGGCTGCACAGCAGTAAAATTAATTCCTTAAATATTTATAGGACTTTAAAGTTTACAAAATATTTTCCTCATTTTTTTGCTATTATTGTGGAGGGAAACACATCATTTTACATGGATAAAATATTGATACTAATGACTCAAAGGAGCACAGCACGCTGTCAATATACACATTTGTATGGATTGGCTTATTTAATGTGTACAACTGCCCTGTACTGCTTATCGCATTCATGGTTTATAGAAGGAAACTGAGGTTGTAAGAAGTGAAGTCTGCCCGAGGATGTGAAACTGGTGAGTGAGAGACCTTTTGACATGAATTCAGTCTCTGACTGCTATTCACCAGCTGTGGGACCTCCTGCTTGTTGTTTAAGTTCTCTGAGTCTCAGTATCTTTGAGTGTAAAATAGGAAAATGATAATGCAGGGAGTATTATTATATAATTCCCTGGAGTTAGGACAATTGTTTGGAGAAGCAAAAGTCATAGATAATAAAAATATTAACAAACAAATTGATTATTTATAAATTAGCTCCCTCATTAAACCCTCCCTGCTCAACACTTCCTGAATCTCAGGTTGGGTTTCCCATCATGGAAATAATTTTCTGGGTGCCTTTCTTTGTGCTTCCCTGGAGGCACAGCCTGAAACTAGGTCTTGGGTGCAGGTGGTTGTGAGATGATTCAGTGAGGCTGGGGTAAGAGATGGAGCTAGTGAGACAGGGAAAAAGGGACACCCCAGAATGGGTATTATTGACCTGGGTGCCCCTGTGGGTGACTGAGGCTCAGTGCCACTGGGGACCCTCTGAGGAACTCTGTAGACTCTTCCTCAGGATTGTCCATGGAGGAGGGAGGCTGGGATGTGCCTGCATGGGCTGCATGGTATTTCATGATTGTGGAGAACTCCTGAGGCAGAGCATTGCGGAAGAGCTTCAGGAATCTGAGATAGAAGGTGGCACCACCCAGCACTGCTGCCCTGAGATCAGGTGGCTGCAGGAGGTGGTGTGGTGCCCAGAAACCCTCTGCTCTAGGGGGTGGGTCTTTCCTTGATTGAAATGTGGCAAACATCAGACCACATTGTACAATTAGAATCCACATCCATTGCTAAGTGAAATCAGAAGCTTGGCAAAGTGTATTTCAAGTAATTGATGTAAATGATATTTCAGAACTGCTGGGATCCCAAGTGAATCTTCCCACATTTAGAGATGAAACAAGAAAGAAAAAAAATCTATGATCATAATGATCCTGCGGGCACTTCAAAAGATAACATTTTGATGAAGAGAGGCCCCTTAAAATTGATAGAACAGTTAAATAATTTCAAATAATTTTTCAAAATTACATTTTAAATTTATTTTTTAAAAAATTTTATTTACTTTTAACATCTTTATTGGAGTATAATTGCTTTACAATGGTGTGTTAGTTTCTGCTTTATAACAAAATGAATCAGCTATACATGTACATATATCCCCATATCTCTTCCCTCTTGCATCTCCCACCCTCACACCCTCCCTATCCCACCCCTCTAGGTGGTCACAAATCACCTAGCTGATCTCCCTGTGCTATGCTAGCTGCTTCCCACTAGCTATCAGTTTTCCATTTGGTAGTGTATATATGTCCATGCCACTCTCTCACTTTGTCCCAGCTTACCCTTCCCCCTCCCCATGTCCTCAAGCCCATTCTCTAGTAGGTCTGCATCTTTATTCCTGTCCTGCCCCTAGGTTCTTCATGACCTTTTTAATTTTTATTTTTTAGATTCCATATATATGTATCAGCATACTGTATTTGTTTTTCTCTTTCTGACTTACTTCACTCTGTATGACAGACTCTAGATCGATCCACCTCACTACAAATAGCTCAATTTCATTTATTTTTATGACTGACTAATAGTCCATTGTATATATATGCCACGTTGTCTTTATCCATTCACCTGTCAATGGACACTTAGGTTGTTTCCATGTCCTGGCTATTGTAAATAGAGCTGCAATGAACATTGTGGTACATGACTCTTTTTGAATTATGTTTTCTCAGGGTATATGCCCAGTAGTGGGATTCCTGTGTGGTATGGTAGTTCTATTTTATGCAGGTTCATAGTTCCCCTGTTTTTTGGTGTCTGCCCCCAGCGGCTTAGGTTGGTTCAGTGGGTTGTGTAGGCTTCCTGGTGGAGGGGACTGGCACTTGTATTCTGGGGGCTGAGGCTGAATCTTGTCTTTCTGGTGGGCCGGACCACGTCCGGTGCTGTGTTTTGGGGTTTCTGTGAACTTATTATGATTTTCTGCTAATTGGGGGGGGAGGGTTGTGTTCCTTTCTTGCTAGTTGTTTGACATAGGGTGTCCAGCACTGTAGCTTTCTAATCATTAGGAGGAGCTCGGTCTTGGTGGTGAGATGGACCTCTCTGGGAGATTATTGCTGTGTGATATTACATGGAGCGGGGAGGTCTCTGGTGGACCAATGTCCTAAACTCGGCTCACCCACCTCAGAGGCACTGGCCTGACGCCCGGCCGGAGCACGAAGAGCCTGTCATCCACTCGGCTCAGAAAAAAGAGAAAAAGGAAAGAAATATATACATATATAATTGCTCCCAAAGTCAACCTCCTCAATTTGGGATGATTCGTTGTCTATTCATGTATTCCACAGATGCAGGGTACTTCAAGTTGATTGTGGAGATTTAATCCGCTGCTCCTGAGGCTGCTGGGAGAGATTTCCCTTTCTATTCTTTGTTTGCACAGCTCCGGGGGTTCAGCTTTGGGTTTGGCCCCGCCTCTGCATGTAGGTTGCCTGAGGGCATCTGTTCTTCGCTCAGACAGGACGGGGTTAAAGGACCAGCTGATTAGTGGGCTCTGGCTCCCTCAGGCCGGCGGGGGGCTGGGGGCGGGTGGGGAGGGAGGGGAATGGAATGCGGGGCGAGTCTGCGTGATGTTGCAACAGCCTGAGGCATGCCTGTGTGTTTTCCCGGGGAAGCTGTCCCTGGATCCCCGGACCCTGGCAGTGGCGGGCTACACAGGCTCCCGGGAAGGAAAGTGTGGATAGTGACCTGTGCTCGCACACAGGCTTCTTGGTGACTGTAGCAGCAGCCTTAGCGTCTCACGCCAGTCTGTGGGGGCCGCGCTGATAGCTGAGGCTCGCGCCTGTCTCTGGAGCTCGTTTAGGTGGTGCTCTTAATCCCCTCTCCTCGTGCACTGTGAAACAAAGAGGCAAGAAAGTCTCTTGCCTCTTTGGCAGCTCCAGACCTTTTCCTGGACACACTCCGGTCTAGCTGTGGCGCACTAGCCCCCTTCAGGCTGTGTTCACGCAGCCAACCCCAGTCCTCTCCCTGGGATCTGACCTCCGGAGCCTCCCAGCCCACACTCGCCCTGGCGGGTAAGCAGACAAGCCTCTCGGGCTGGTGAGTGCTGGTCGGCCCTGATCCTCTGTGCGGGAATCTCTCCGCTTTGCCCTCCGCACCCCTGTTGCTGCGCTCTCCTCCGTGGCTCCGAAGCTCCCCCTACTCCACCACGCGCAGTCTCCGCCTGCGAAGGGGCTTCTAGTGTGTGGAAACCTTTCCCCCTTCACGGCTCCCTCCCACTGGTGCAGGTCCCGTCCCTATTTTGTCTCTGTTTTTTCTTTTTTCTATTGCCCTACCCAGGTACGTGGGGGAGTTACTTGCCTTTTGGGAGGTCTGGGGTCTTCTGCCAGCATTCAGTAGGTGTTCTGTAGGGGTTGTTCCACATGTAGATGTATTTGTGGGGAGGAAGGTGATCTCCACGTCCTACTCTTCTTCCATCTTGAAGCTCCTCCCTCAAAATTACCTTTTAATGATTGTGTGTGAATGTGAAATTTTAAATGAAGGGTTTGATGGTACTTGGTATAAGTTTTTAGGAATAAAATAATGCCAACTTCCTTACACTCCCAACACTTGTTCCTTCCAAGAGTTGGTGCATAGTTGTCATTATATTCTATGCTTAATTAAAATATAACTTAAATAAAATTATTTTAATAATTGAAGTTTTTCAAGTTCAAATTTGAATCAATTCCTCTTTGACAATTTCACTAAAACTGGGACATGATTTTGTAGGGTCCTTCTATTGACTTTTTGTTGTCTTTTCTAATACCAAATAGCTGTATGTGTTTATATCATTTGGTTGTGAAGAATAAATAAGTTAACGCATGTGCAGTGACTCAAACATTGCTCTCAGTGCATGGGAGCAGTTTTCGTCAGCTGTGCCTGGGTCTCTGTCCTCCCAACAGTGTCCAGGACCCCTTACAGCCCAGAGAGCTCACTGGTGACTGGAGTCTGACCTCCATCCTTTTATTGGTCCTTGTCACCCTCTGGAGACCATGGCACTTGCTTGGTGGTACCTTGTTCTGGCCTGTTCTCCACAGGCACCACCTAGTTACCAGACCTTCACAATCTGTTCTCAGGGTTCTGCTCTTTGCTTGGTAGGAATCCCTGTCTGTGTGCTGAAGGGGATAGATTGAGAACAGATAGTGACCTTCTGGGGATGGTATCTTGCTTGGTTGTCCACACATTAGCAGTATCATTGATGTAACCACACAGGTCGAGGTGGGTTGAGTACAAAGAAACAATATTTGGAGAACAAACATACGCTTAGTTCTTTCAAATTGCACTACATAAAAGGAGTTTCTCTCTCTACCGTAGACCAAGAGCTGAAGTCTGTCTTAACTGGACCCCTGAAAGCTGATCTGACCTTAGACAATTTCATAATAAAGGTCTTGGAAACAGAGGGAAGGTGACCTGCACAGGGTCTTGCATTTGGCTGTGGTTTCAGTGCAGGGACCAGAATCTTGTTCTCCCATCCCTTGGTTTAGTATGAAAACTGCACCATGCTGTGTGTTCCTATGAATTCTACTGAAACCCTTAATGGCTTTTAGTATTTTAGAAATCTCCCAAATTTTCTTCAGTATACGTATATTCTACTTCATAGCTGAAAAATCTGGTTGAAAAAAATTCCAGAAGTTTTTAGGTAATAATTCCAGCAGCCTGCAATCATAAATGCTTACAGCCTTATAGTTTGGGTGTCAGGATAGCAAATGGTTAAACCCTGTGTCTGGCATAACTCCTGCTTTGCCACTTGTGACCTTGAGTAAATATTTAACTTCTCCAAATCTAAGTTTCTTCCTCTGTCAAATATTAGTATCATGGAGCCATGAAGATTAGAAGCTAAGAATCTTCATAAAGTCATAGAGTAAGTCAACTGATATATAGGTTCTTAAATAGAATCTAGGTTCACCTTTTCCTATTTAATGGCCACAGTGGAAAAGAAAGGAAGGATTAGGACAGCTTCATCATTCCATGCTTCCATCCAAGCATGCATTCACTCATGCATTCCCACTGTCTTTCAGCCATGAGATTACTTATGCATGCATCTGTTAACCAATATCTAACTCCTTCTAAGTGGCAGGCCCTGGGCAGATGACCCCATGCTCAAGGAGCCCCCAGGTTCCCACAGTGAACTTCCTACAATAATTGTCTGCTTTCTCTGGGCTGTGTCAGTTTCCCCTTGCAGTGACCATTTCCAAGTCTTCACCCTCCTTGGACTTGGTGGCTGTTACCCGCCTTGTGCAATGATCCTATCCACAGAGTATGCATCTCACCTGGTTGAAGAACTTCCATATGTTCAAGGGAGCTGAGCAACCCAGGTCAAAGCAGAATAGTGATGGGACCTACACCCTGGAAAGCTTGCATTTGGTGAATGTCTTGGTGCAGGTGTCTGAGCATGTGCTCACCTGTAAGGTGCAGCATGAGGCACAGTCTCACATCCGGGCCAGCCTCATACTGTTCGCTGCATATACACGCGCATTGTATGTGCCCCGGGCACATACAAATGTACTGGAAGCCCAGGTAAGCTCACCTCTACACCTGTGAGAAACTGGGTGACCTCTGTCTCCAAGTGGAGTGAGGTATTAACTCACAGAGTCCCGTTTGATATCTTCTCTGCCTATTGTCACCTAGGTCCAGAGATGCCTGCCCTTATCTTTGTGGCTTTCCTCCTGGGCTTCACGGTTCTGCTGGTAATCAGTTTCATAGTCACCTATTTCCACAGGTGCTGGAGCCTATAACAGGTGAGTTGATGGCAGCCTTAATCCTTAGAGAGGGAGATCAGGGCCACTTTCCTGAGCTGGCAAGAGGAATCCAGGGCGAGCCCAAAAGTCACACAGCAATCCAGCCTCAAGGAAGAGTTCTGAACAATCTTATTTCCTCCCAATGTGTCTTGGAATTCTCAGAGGCTTTCAACTCGCATACATTATTTAGTACCCTGGAATTTGAAGTTTTTACAATTATGTTCGTTGGGACCCTGGAGGTGAGGATCCAAGGTATGGAGTTGCAATAAAGGTCCAAGATTTGAGACCCAAACTCCAAAGAGTCCCTCCATAAACCATTGTATATTCAGTTATCGCATGGCATATCCTAGGAATGAATAAGGAAAGTATTATTAAAATCAACTAATGGAACCTATCTGGGGGACTTGGATGTGCTGACTAGTAACAGATGAATGTGGGTATGGGAGAGAGTTCACAACTTAGAAAGTGCTGTTGGGTGTAGTGAGCAAGGACTTCATTTCTAATCAGTGCCATGAACCCAGGCCGTGCTGAGTACCTGCCACATAGTATGTACTCAAAAAACATTTGTGGAATTAATGAATGAATGTTTTCCCCAATAGCTATTGCATACTCTTCGATACACTGCTTCCTGCCCTGTGCAAGGGGCTCAAGTGGAGAGAAGCTGTAAGGACCAGAGGTGACCCAAGGCCGCCCCCCTTCACTCTGCTGTCCCCACCATGCATATGCTCCCTTCCACACACCCTCCTATGTTCCTTCTGTCTGAGCTTTGGAGCTGAGTCAAGGATGGACGTAGGTCATGGATATCCGTAATATCTGACCCTGATGCGTTGAGTTTCAAACTGTCTCCATCCAAAAGAGAAACAAGTAGATCCAGGAAACAGGTTTCCATTGTGCCCCTGATCATGAACAGCCTTTAATTTTCAGAGCACTTCTTACTTACATCCAGAGCTTTCGCAAGTGTGATTTCATTTTAACACATATATATTTAAAACCACTAAGTTGAATAAGCATTTTTCTATTCTGAAATTTATAGAGAATAATATAAAAATATCCATGGACCTATCTACCATGCTATCTTTGCAAACTGTTCACATTTTATTATGATCTGTTGTTCCTTTTGAAATTACTGTCCTGGATTTGGTATTTATAATCTCAATCATGATTTCATACTTCTACAACATATGTATAAATCCTTAAGCAATATATAATATTACTTGCATGTTTTAACTTTTATATAAATGCTATTATACTGTATACAGCATCCTTGAAGTTTTATTTTTATACTTAACACAGTTTGTGGGATTTACTTATGTTAGTATATGTAGCTTCATTTTCTTAATTTCCACTGCTCTATAGCTTCTATTATGAGTATGCTACAATGTATTGATTTTTTTTGTGATGGATATTAAATCTTTAATGTTTTGCTAGTACAATTTTGCACAAATATTCTTATCTTTTCTTCCTTGGCACATATGGGAGAGTCCCTCTTCCTTGGTGTGGTCCACAAAGCAGACTATTGGTATCATTTGGAGATTTTGTTATATATATTTTTTAAAAGCTTTTCAATTCTTTTTCTAAAATAATTTTTATTGGAGTATGGTTGCTTTACAATGTTGTGTTAGCCTCCACTGCACAACAAAATGAATCAGCCATACACAAGGGAGATATCCACTCCCTTTTGGACTTGCCTCCCATTTAGGTTCCACAGTGCGTTAGATAGAGTTCCTTGTGCTATACAGTATGTTCCCATCACTTGTCTATTTTATACACAGTTTCAATAAAGTATATGTGTCAATCCTAGTGGTTTTCACTTCTCGATCAAGTTTTGCTCTTTCCATTAATGCCTTTGATCTCACTTTATTTTTCGTGTGTGTGTGTATGTGTGTGTGTGTATTACAGGTGGGGATCTTACTGAGATATTATTATTATTTTGATCCACACTGCCCCTTTGCCGTACATCAAGTTTCCATAAATTTCTGGTTCTTTTAGTGCAGTTTTCATTCCATTGAGCTCTTTGTCTATTTCTCTGACCAAACTACTCTGTCTTAGTTAGAATAGCTTTATAATAAGTTTAGTACCTCAGTTGGGTAAATCTTCCCACCTTTTCTGGTTGTTCAAAGCTGTCATGGCTATTTTTGGCCCCCATGTGTTTTATTTTACTTTATTTTCTGCTTTTCAGAAATTGAAGTATAGTTGATTTACAATATTATGTTAGTTTTATGTGTACAATATAGTGATTCGAGATTTTTATAGATTGTACTCCATTTAAAGTTATTACAAAATAATGGCTATATTTTCTTGTGCTATACAGTATATCTTTGTTGCTTTTTTTTTTTTACATAGTAATTTTTAGATCTTAATCCCCTTCCCTCTCCCCACTGGTAACTACCAGTTTGTTCTTTATATCTATGAGTCTCTTTCTGTTTTGTTATATTCATTCATTTTTTTTATTTTTTACATTCCATGTATAACTGATAACACAGTATTTGTCCTCTGTCTGACTTAGTTCACTAAGCATAATGCCCTGCAGGTCCAACCACATTGTTGCAAATGGCAGAATTTCATTTTTAAAAATGACTGAGTAACATTCCATTATATATATGTATATAATATATATAATATATATTATATATATACCACATCTTTATTATCCATTCATCTGATGATAGACACGTAGGTTGCTTCCATACCTCAGCTATTATAAATAATGCTGCTATGAACATTGGGGTTCATGTATCTTTCCAAATTAGTGTTTATGTTTCCTTTGAATAGAGTGGAATTGCTGGGTATATGGTAGCTCTATTTTCAGTTTTCTGAGGAACCTCCATACTGTTTTACACAGTGGCTGCATCAATTTACAATACCACCAACAGTGTACTATGGTTCCCTTTTTTCCACATCCTCACCAATATTTGTTATTTGTAGAATTTTTGATGATAGCCATTTTGACAGGTGTAAGGTGATGTCTCATTGTGGTTTTAATTTGCATATTCGGGTGATTAGCAATGTTGAGCATCTTTTCATGTGCCTGTTGGCCATCTGTATGTCTTCTTTGGAAAAACGTCTATTCAGGTCTTCTGTCCATTTTTTAATCGGGTTGTTTTTTGATATTGAGTTGTATGATCTGTTTATATATTTTGGAAATTAACCCCTATTGGTCATATTATTTTCAAAATATTTTCTTCCATTCAGTAGGTTGTCTTTTTGTTTTGTCAATGATTTCCTTTGCTGTGCAAAAGCTTTTAATTTTAATTAGGTCCCATTGGTTTGTTTTTGCTTTTCTTTCTTTTGCTTTAGGAGTCAGATCCAAAAAATATTGCTACAATTTATGTCAAAGAGTGTTCTGCCTAGGAGTTTCATGGTTTCGGGTGTTACATTTAGTTCTTTAATCAGTTACAATTTGTTTTTGTGTATAGTGTGAAGGAATGTTCTAATTTCACTCTTTTACATGTTGCTATCCAGTTTTCCCAGCACCACTTATTGAAGAGACTGTCTTTTCTCCATTGTATATGCTTGCATTCTTTGTCATAGATTAACTGACCATGAGTGTGTGGGTTTATCTCTAGGCTTTCTATTCTGTTCCATTGAGCTATGTGGCTGTTTTGTGCCAATACCATGCTGTTTTGATTACTATAGCTTTGTAGTATAGTCTGAAGTAAGAAAGCATGATACTTCTAGCTTTGTTCTTTTTTCTCAAAATTGCTTTGGGAATTCATGATCTTTTGTGGTTCCATATAAATTTTAGGATTATTTGTTCTACCTGTATGAAAAATGTCATGGGTATTTTGATAAGGATTGCATTGAATCTGTAGATTGCTTTGGGTTGTATAGTCATTTTCACAATATTGATTCTTCCAATCCACGAACATGGTATATCTCTCCATCTGTTTGTGACACCTTTGATTTCTTTCATCAGTGTCTTATAGTTTTCTGAGTACAGGTCTTTTACCTCTTTAGGTAGGTTTATTCCTAGGTATTTTATTCTTTTGTTGCAATGGTGAATGGGATTGTTTCCTTAACTTCTCTTTCTGATCTTTCATTGTTAGTGTAAAGGAATGCATGAGATTTCTGTACATTAATTTTGTATCCTGCACTTTACCAAAATCATTGATTAGTTCTAGTAGTTTTCTGGTGACATCTTTTTAATTTATTTATTTATTTATTTATTTATTTATTTATGGCTGAGTTCAGTCTTTGCTGCTGCACCCTGGCTTTCTCTAGTTGCAGTGAGCAAGGGTTACTCTTCACTGCAGTACACGGGCTTCTCATTATGGTGGCTTCTCTTGTTGCAAAGCATGGGCTCTAAGCATGCGGGCTTCAGTAGCTGTGGCTTGTGGGGTGTAGAGAGCAGGCTTAGTAGTTGTGCTGCACAGGCTTAATTGCTCCACAGCATGTGGGATCTTCCTGAACCAGGGCACGAACTTGTGTCCCCTGCATTGGCAGGTGGAATCTTAACCACTGTGCCTCCTGGGAAGCCCTCTGGTGGCATCTTTAGGATTATCTATGGATAGTATCATGTCATCTGCAAACAGTGACAGTTTTACTTCTTCTTTTCCAATTTGTATTCCTTTTATTTCTTTTTCTTCTCTGATTGCTGTGACTAGGACTTCCAAAACGATGTTGAATAATAGTTGTAAGAGTGGATATCCTTGTCTTGTTCCTGATCTGAGAGGAAATGCTTTCAGTTTTTCACCATTGAGAATGATGTTTGCTGTGGGTTTGTCATATATGGCCTTTGTTATGTTGAGGTAGGTTCTCTCTATGCCCGCTTTCTGGAGAGTTTTTTTTTTATCATAAATCGGTGTTGAATTTTGTAAAAAGTTTTTTCTGCATCTATTGAGGTGATTATATTGTTTTTATTCTTCAGTTTGTTAATATGGTGTATCACATTGATTGATTTGCACATTTTTGAAGAATCCTTGGATCCCTGGGATAAATCCCACTTCATCATGGTATATGATCCTTTTATGTGTTGTTGGATTCTGTTTGCTAGTATTTTGTTGAGGATGTTTGCATCTATATTCATCAGTGATATTGGTCTATAATTTTCTTTTTTTGTAGTACCTTAGTCTGGTTTTGGTATCAGGGTGATGGTGGCCTCAAAGAATGAGCTTGGGAGTGTTCCTTCCTCTGCAATTTTTTGGAAGAGTTTGAGAAGATGGATGTTAGCTCTTATCTAAATATTTGATAGAATTCACCTGTGAAGTCATCTGGTCCTGGACTTTCATTTGTTGGAAGATTTTAAATCACATTTTCAATTTCATTACTTGTGATTGGTCTGTTCATATTTTCTATTACTTCCTGGTTCAGTCTGGAAGGTTATATCTTTCTAAGAATTCGTCCATTTCTTCCAGGTTGTCTATTTTATTGGCATAGAATTGCTTGTAGTAGTCTCTTATGATGCTTTCTATTTCTTGTCCTTTTTATTTTTTAAAGAGAACGCTATTTATTTATTTATTTGGCTGTGTTGGGTCTTCATTTCTGTGCGAGGGCTTTCTCTAGTTGTGGCGAGTGGGGGTCACTCTTCATCGCGGTGTGTGGGCCTCTCACTGTTGCAGCCTCTCTTGTTGCAGAGCAGAAGCTCCAGATGTGCAGGCTCAGTAGTTGTGGCTCACGGGCCTAGTTGCTCCGCAGCATGTGGGATCTTCCCAGACCAGGACTTGAACCCGTGTCCCCTGCATTGGCAGGCAGATTCTCAACCACTGCACCACCAGGGAAGCCCCAATGCTTTGTATTTCTGCAGTGTCTGTTGTACCTTCTCCCTTCCCATTTCTAGTTTTATTGAATTGAGTCCTCTCCCTCTTTTTCTTGATGAGTCTGGCTAAAGTTATCAATTTGTTCATTGTCTCAAGGAACCAGCTTTCAGTTTTATTGATCTTTGCTATTGCTTTCTTCGTTTCTATTTCATTTATTTCTGCTCTGATCTTTATGATTTCTTTCCTTCTGCTACCTTTGGGTTTTGTTTGTTCTTCTTTCTCTAGTTCCTTTAGGTGTAAGGTTAGATTGTTTATTTGAGATTTTTCTTGTTTCTTGCAGTAAGATTGTAGTGCTATAAACTTCCTCTTAGAACTGCTTTTGCTGCATCCCATAGGTTTTGGATCATTGTGTTTTCATTGTCATTTGTCTCTAGATACTTTTTTATTTCCTCTTTGATTTCTTCAGTGATCTCTTGGTTATTTAGTAACGTAGTGTTTAGCCTCCATGTGTTTCTGTTTTTTACGTTATTTTCCCTGTAATTCATTTCTAATCTCATAGTGTTGTGGTCAGAAAAGATGCTTGATATGATTTCAATTTTCTTAAATTTACTGAGGCTTGATTTGTGACCCAAGATGTGATCTATCCTGGAGAATGTTCCCTGCGCACTTGAGAAGAAAGTGTAATCTGCTGGTTTTGGATGGAATGTCCTATAAATATCAATTAAATCTATCTGGTCTATTGTGTCATTTAAAGCTTGTGTTTCCTTATTAATTTTCTGTCTGGATGATCTGTCCATTGGTGTAAGTGAAGTATTAAAGTCCCCTGCTATTATTGTGTTACTGTTGATTTCCTCTTTTAGAGCTGTTAGCAGTTGCCTTATGTATTGAGGTGCTCCTATGTTGTGTGCATATATATTTATAATTGTTATATCTTCTTCTTGGATAGATCCCTTGATCATTATGTAGTGTTCTTCCTTGTCTCTTGTAACATTCTTTATTTTAAAGTCTATTTTATCTGAAATGAGTATTGCTATCCAGCTTTCTTTTCTTTTTCTTTTTTTAAAAATAGATCTTTATTGGAGTATACTTGCTTCACAATACTGTGTTAGTTTCTGTTGTACAACAAAGTGAATCAGCCATATGCATACGTATTTCCCCATATGCCCTCCCTCTTGAGCCTCCCTCCCACTCTCCCTATCCCACCTCTCTAGGTCATTACAAAACACCAAGCTGATCTCCCTGTGCTATGCTGCTGAATCCCACTAGCTAACTGTTTTACCTTCGGTAGTGTATATATGTCAGTGCTGCTCTCACTTTGCCTCAGCTTCCCTTGATTTCAATTTGCATGGAATATCTTTTTCCATCTCCTCACTTTCAGTTTATATGGGTCCTAAGGTCTGAAGTGGGTCTCTTGTAGACAGCATATATATAGATCTTGTTTTTTGTTTGGGGTTTTTTAAAAAAATATTTATTTATTTATGGCTGTGTGGGGTCTTCGTTTCTGTGCAAGGGCTTCTCTAGTTGCGGCAAGCGGGGGCCACTCTTCATCGTGGTGTGCAGGCCTCTCACGATCATGGCCTCTCTGTTGTGGAGCACAGGCTCCAGATGCACGGGCTCAGTAATTGTGGCCCACGGGCCTAGTTGCTCCACAACATGTGGGATCTTCCAAGACCAGGGCTCGAACCCATGTCCCCTGCATTGACAGGCAGACTCTCAACCACTGCACCACCAGGGAAGCCCTGGATCTTGTTTTTGTATCCATTCAGTGAGCCTGTGTCTTTTGGTTGGAGCATTTAATTCATTCCAATTTAAGATAATTATCAATATGTATGTTCCTATTACCATTTTCTTAATTGTTTTGGATTTGTTTTTGTAGGTCCTTTTCTTCTCTTATATTTCCCACTTAGAGAAGTTCCTTTAGTATTTGTTGTAGAGCTGGTTTGGTTGTGATTAATTCTCTTAGCTTTTGCTTGTTTGTAAAGCTTTTGATTTCTCTGTCGAATCTGAATGAGATCCTTGCCGGCTAGAGTAATCTTGGTTGTCGGTTCTTCCCTTTCATCACTTTAAATATATTGTGCCACTCCCTTCTGGCTTGTAGAGTTTCTGCTGAGAAATCAGCTGTTAACCTTATGGGAGTTCCATTGTATGTTACTTGTTGTTTTTCCTTTGTTGCTTTTAATAATTTTTGTCAATGTGATTACTATGTGTCTTGGAATGTTTCTCCTTGGGATTATCCTGCCTGGGACTCTCTGCACTTCCTGGACTTGGGTGGCTATTTCCTTTCCCATGTTAGGGAAGTTTTCGACTATAATCTCTTCAAATATTTTCTCAGGTCCTTTCTCTCTTTTCTCCTTCTGCAATCCTTATAATGTGAATATTGGTGTGTTTAATGTTGTCCCAGAAGTCTCTTAGGCTGTCTTCATTTCTTTTTATTCTTTTTTCTTTATTCTGTTCCATGGCATTGAATTCCACCATTCTGTCTTCCAGGTCACTTATCCGTTCTTCTGCCTCAGTTATTCTGCTATTGATTCCTTCTAGTGTATTTTTCATTTCAATTATTTTATTGTTCATCTCTGTTTCTTTAATTCTTCTAGGTGTTTGTTCTTTAATTCTTCTAGGTTTTTGTTAAACGTTTCTTGCATCTTCTCGATCTTTGCCTCCATTCTTTTTCTGAGGTCCTGGATCATCTTCACTATCATTATTCTGAATTCCTTTTCTGGAAGGCTGCATATATGCATTTCATTTAGTTGTTTTTCTAGGGTTTTATCTTGTTCCTTCATCTGGTACATAGTCCTCTGCCTTTTCATTTTGTCTATCTTTCTGTGAATGTGGTTTTTGTTCCACAGCCTGCAAGATTGTAGTTCTTCTTGCTTCTGCTGTCTGCCCTCTGGTGGATGAGGCTATCTAAGAGGCTTGTGTAAGCTTCCTGATGGGAGGGACTGGTGGTGGGTAGAGCTGTGTGTTGCTCTGGTAGGCAGAGATCAGTAAAACTTTAACCCACTTCTCTGCTCGTGGGTGGGGCTGAGTTCCCTCCCTGGTGGTTGTTTGGCCTGAGGTGACCTAGCACTGGAGGCTACAGCTTCTTTGGTGGAGCTAATGGTGGATTCCAGGAAGGCTAATGCCAAGGAGTACTTCCCAGAACTTCTGCTGCCAGTGTCCTTGTCCCTGTGGTGAGGCACAGCCACACCCCACCTCTGTAGGAGATGCTCCAACATTAGCAGGTAGGTCTGGTTCAGTCTACTTTGGGGTCACTGCTCCTTTACCCTGGGTCCTTATTTGCACACTAGTTTGTGTGTGTGCTCTCCAAGATTGGAGTCTCTGTTTCCCCCAGTCCTGTTGAAGTCCTGCAATTAAATCTCACTAGACTTCAAAGTCTGATTCTCTGGAAATTCCTCCTCCCATTGCCAGACCCCCAGGTTGGGAAGACTGATGTGGGGCTCACAACCTTCACTCCAGTGGGTGGACTTCTGTAGTATAATTGTTCTTCAGTTTCTGGGTCACCTAACCTGCAGTTATAGGATTTGATTTTATTGTGATTGCATCCCTCCTACCATCTCACTACGGCTTGTCCTTTGTCTTTGGATGTGGGGTATATTTTTTGGTGAGTACCAGTGTCTTCCTGTCAATGATTGTTCAGCAGTTAGTTGTGATTCTGGTCCTCTTGCAAGAGGGAGTGAGCACACGTCCTTCTGCTCTGTCATCTTGAACCAAACCCTCCTTTGTCTTTGGTTATAGCATTTCCTTAAAGTCTATTTTGTCTGATATGAGCATTGATACCCCTGTTTTCTTGGCATTTCCATTTGTATGATTTCTCTTTCTCATCCCCTTAGTTTCAGTCTCCAAATACATTTTAGAATCACTCAAGTTTCATGAAAAACCATTTTAGAATTATTATTTGCTTACATTGAATTTATATATTAATTTGGGAAAATTGAAATCTTTTCCAATATTGAGTTTTCTCATTCATGGATATGATATAGTTCCATTTCTTCCATTTTTAAAGTAATTTTAAATTCACAGTTTTACAATTTTTCCCCCTAATGGTCTTATGCATCTTTAGTTACAGCTATCTTTAATAATTTCTAGTTTATATAATCTTTAAAAATTATTATTACTGCTTTCACTAGTTTTGACTACTGATTGTAATTGAGGTAGATCATCAATATTTGATCCAGCAAGCTTACAAAACTCTAAGCATTGCTAATTGTAAGGGCATTTTTTGGTGTGTAACTCTGTTAACTTTAATCCAATCATCTAAATTAGTTTCGTCTTTATCAAAGATTCATATCCAAATGATTTATAAGACAAATTGTTCTACTAGATTTACATATGAAAACTGGAGTCTCTCTAACGTCCTGCCATTTTCCACCTCTGAGAAGAAACCACTTTCAAATCTTTTAACTGATTATTTTAGGTTTTAATGTCAAATGTCATACAGCATGCTTCTATAGCACTTCTTGTTTTCTCACTCTTAGACATTGTTTATTGATATCCCACTATGGAAGGTGGGTATGTAATGTTTTGTTATTCCTGACCTCATGACACATACGCACATTTTATATCCTTATCATCCTAAAATAAGCCTAGTTTTGGATAACTTAATAGACAGTGTCTATGTTATTGTGTCTATGAAATTCTTATTTATAGCTGAGTTTGTAACATTCTCAATTTTGTTTCACGTTGATCCTCTTGTGTGTATGTTTGTGTAACCACCACCATGGTCAGGATGCAGAACATTCCATGACCACAAAGTCTCCCATGTGCAAGCCCTTTAAAGTGACACATCCCCGGCAAACCAAACCTCTGGCAAATGCCATTCTGTTTTCTCCCTATATATAATTTTGAGACTGTTATATCCGTGGAATTGATATTATGAGATTGTCTTTGTTTACTCAACATAATGCCTTCAAGATAATTTCAGTTGTTACACACATATACAGCTTATTCCTTTGTATTTCTGAGTAGTATTTCCTGGTATGGATGCACCACAGTTTGTTAAACTGTTCACTTCTTGTGAGATTTTTTTCCAGTTTTTTGCTTTACAAAGAAATTTGCTGTAACATATGTGCACCGGTTTTGTGTGGACATAGTTTTCATTACTCTTAGATAAATGCCTGGGAGTGTAATTTCTGGGTCCTATAACCCACTTCCTCTCCTGAAAGAAGTAGGAAACAATTCCTTTTTTAGATGCAGGTGATACAAGTTCTGAGGTCCTCATTGCACTGTGCTTTTGGGCTAAGTTTTACCAGTTATATCAATAAAGGGTTGGAATAGAAAGTCATTTCAGGGCTTCCCTGGTGGTGCAGTGGTTGAGAGTCCGCCTGCCGATGCAGGGGACACGGGTTCGTGCCCCGGTCTGGGAAGATCCCACATGCCGCGGAGCGGCTGGGTCCGTGAGCCATGGCCGCTGAGCCTGCGCGTCCAGAGCCTGTGCTCCGCAACGGGAGAGGCCACAACAGGAGGCCCCCGGAACCGAAAAAAAAAAAAAAAAAAAAAAAAAAAAGAAAGTCATTTCAGGAGCAGATCTAGTTCCATCCCATATTTAAGAGGCCCTGGAGAACCCTCTTCCTTGTTTCAGTTGAGTTGGCCTTTGTTGAGGTAGGTTCCAGAATGAGGCCACAAGCCAGCCACATCCTAGGCTCCTGGGCTTGGGACTTTGGAACACAGCCCACAACCACAGATCCTTCTTGGGATCTGTGAGTTTGGCTGGGGCTTCCAAATAGGGGTTCACCATGAGTGGAGTGAGGGGCCCAGTGGAGAGAACAGAGACCCCAAGTAGGGAGCAAGTTTATTTCTGTTAGGATTGTCCAATCCATCTGAAAACATAAGATGAGTAACTCCTCACTTTCCATCTGCTTTCTCTGCCTGATTTCCACTTCACCATCTGAAGCAGAAACTGTCTAGAACCTAGAAGCAGACTAAGATCTCACAGCCATTTCACCCCATCATAGGCACTTCCTCTTACATCATTGGGAGGTGGGGCTTCCTTCCTCTCCACAGAGCACAGAAGTGCAGGTTCTCCCCAGGACACACATTTGGACAGAGCAGGCTCCTCAGGCTTCCACGATGCCCATCCCTGTCTCTTTGTCCAACCATCCTCCTCCTTGCCTGCTGCTGACTCTACTGCTGGGACTCACAGGTAAGCATTCCTTGGGTAGAATCCCCTTTCCCTGACCCCTGGACCTCCCCCTGCCCCTGCACTTTTAGGTCTTAAATGTAAACATGGGTGTGCCACCTGGACAGAAGTCCACAGAAGTCTAAGGACTGGGTATTATTCAAGAGCATGAAATCAGGGATCTGAGCATTTTCTCTGTGGATCCATTGCCTGCAGCTGGTTACCAGAGACATTGAAACAGATGATGCTTCAAACACCAAAAATGACAGCTTTGTGTGTATTAACTTGTTTAATCCTCACAACATCCTAGTGTGGTAGCTATGACTATTATCCCTGATTTGCAGATGGGGAAACTGAGGCAGGGACAGTAACTTGCCTGACATCACCTATCTAAGGCAGTGGAGCACAGGATTCTTGTCCAGGCCATACAGCTCCAGAGTTGATTCTTTTAACCATGTTGTGCTGCTCAGCTTCTCAGAGAAGGCTAACGGAAGAAAAATCAGAAAATTCTGAGAAGGAAACAATAGATTTATCATCACCCATCATGCCACTCAGAGAAGAGAAGAGTTCAAATCTTGCAATGTGTACTCCAAAATTTTTGTCAATGATGTATTGGATGGTTTTTCTATGTGTTAACTTTTTTTTCACTAAGCTTTTACTGTGTGTTTTAATTTCATTTGATCTTCAAAACAACCAGTACACTAGCATACTAGGTTACACTTTAACACATGTTTGTGGATGCATGTATTAATGTGTGCGTGTGTGTATGTATGTGTATAAGTGGGTGTGAGGAATTGTTCCCAGACACATTGGATTTCAGAAAGACTTCCTTATTTTTCCCTTAAATCATTTTTCAGTGTACATGAGATGACATGATCAGATGTTTAGTCTTTGCTGTATTTCAGCAACATCCCTCCTTTTCTACTTCTCTATAAATCTACCCCTTACCCACACCCAAGACAAGAAAACTTCTCTCCTGGTAAATGAGTAGAATTTTGTGCATTACTATCTTGGAGTCCACTCTTCCATGCTGGATAGGGGTGAGGAAGAAAAGAGGGTATCCAAGACACAGAGACTCTTGCCTATATGACCTATATATTCATATCCATATCTGTACCTGTAATTATATTTATATCCATAACTATCTATAGCTATATCATTGAATGCTAGTTGAAGCCTCCATGCTTCAAGGAATCTAATGAGTAATAACTCTTCATTTTCTTGAACACTCATCGTGTGCCAGACACTGCTGGAAATCCCCACAGCTGTTAACTCATGTAATCATTATATCCAAGCTAGATCCTCTTGTCACCCCTACCTTACAGATAAGAAAACTGAGCAAGGAGAAGTTCAAGGTCATTCAGTGGTACATGGTAGAGATAAGAGTTCAGATTCTGGATGCACGCTGAAGAGGAGGCAACAGGATTTCTTGATGTGTAGGACTTGTGATGGGAGAGAAAAGCTCCAAGGTTTTGAGACCTGAGAATCTGGAAGAAGAAAGGGGATTCAAGTGAGATATAGAGGGTGTAAGGGAAATTCAGTTCAGTTTTAGATATGTTAACTGTGGGATGTTTATTTCTATCCAAAGAAGATGACGAGTGGATAGTTGGACATACGAGTCCAGAGTTCAGGGGAAAGGCATAGACCAAAGAGGTAATAGGAGAATTACTGATAAACAGATTGTAGAGTTTTTGCTATCCCCTGGCTCCTCTCAACCTTCTGATCCCTCTTTTCTCCTCTCCTTTCATTTCTCCCTCCAACGTTCTTTCATATTTCTTCCCATTTTTGTCTTAGCAGTTCAGCTTCCCTGACCTCACTCTTCTTCTCCAGACTTCTCCAGACTTAAAAACCCAAACCACTTGATATTCTTGACACATCACAGGACCTGCCCTGTAATAGCATGTGCCCTCCTTAGGTGGCATGACTGGTTAGAAACAGTGCTTAGTGGGTGGGTTTACCAGCTCACATTCTGCAAAGGTGAACCACAAATTTTCTCCCTAAGGAGTAGGGAAGAAATAGAAAAGAAATAGAAACAGAATTAGAAAAGAAGAAATTAGAATTAGAATTAGAATTAGAAAAGAAGAAAAAGAAATAGAAAAGAATTTGCTTGTGGCGCCACAACATCCTGCTCCTCTGGTTTATATCTCTGCAGTTAGACCCATGCCTATTTAATAGGACATTTCAGAGAAGATGGAATGTGTTTACATTTCTCTGTATCTCCAGAAACTTGGTAGTCAGTGAGGCTGTGAAATCAACCTGGAAAACTTGCAACTGTAGTTAAATGATTGGCCCAGTGGTGACTCATGTCCCTTCAACTCATAACTCATTGTCCAAACATAGTCAACCACCCACAATTCTTTACAAAACGCGATTTTGGAGTTTACTGTTTCCTTGCTTGCCTCCATGGTTCCATCTCCCCATTCACTTGTAGGTTTCTCAAATGTATCAGCGTTTAGAACCACACATTTTATTTTATTTTGAGCTATTTAGTCCAATTCAAAGGCTCTGCATGGGGCAATCATCTTATTTCGGTTCACATCTTTTATTGCAGTAAAATATACATAACATGAAATTTACCATTTTAACTATTTTGAAGGTTACAAAGTGGCACTATGTTCCTTCACAATGTTGTGAAGCCATCACAAGTATACATTTCCAGAACTTTTTCAACATCTTTTCAACATCTGTAGCAGAAACTCTTTTTCAACATCTGTAGCAGAAACTCTGTATCCATTAAGCTATAACTCCCCAGTTCTCCTTCCCTGCAGCCGCTGGTAACCCGTATTCTACTTTTTCTCTGTGAATTTGCCTATTCTATGGACTTCATATCAGTGGAATCATCTATTTTCCTTTTGAATCTAACTTATTTCACTGAGCATATTTTTAATGTTCATATATTCTGTGGAAGGTGTCAGAATATCATTGTTTTTTAGGGCTGAAATATATTGAATATATTTCATACATATTTCATATATATTTATGTGTATATGTGTATATATACAAATATATGTATATATCTATATCACATTTTGTTTATCCTTTCACCCATTAATGGAATTTTGGGTTGTTTATACTATGCCTTTTTATTGAAATATAGGTGCTGTAAAATATTACATAAGTTACAGGTGTACAATATAGTGATTCACAATTTTTAAAGGTTATACTCCATTTATAGTTATTATAAAATATTGACTATATTTCTGGTGTTGTACAGTATATCCTTGTAACTTACTTTATATATAATAGTTTGTAACTCTTAATCACCTACCCCTATATGGCCCCTCCCACCTTCCCTCTCCCCGCTGGTAACCACTACTTTTTTCTCTATGTCTGTGAGTCTGTTTCTTTCTTGTTATATTAACTAATTTGTTGTATTCTTTAGATTCCACATATAAGTGATATCATACAGTATTTGTCTTTGTCTGACTTACGTCACTTAGCACAATGCCTTCCAAGTCCATCCATGTTGCTGCAAATAGAAAATTTTCATTCTTTCTTACAGCTGAGTTGTATTCCATTTTATACACACACACACACCACATTTTCTTTATACATTCATCAGTTGATGAAATTTTGGGTTGTTTCTACTACCTTCTGGTATTGAGAATAATGGTGCTATGAACATTGATGGACAATTGTATGCTTGAACTTCTGCTTTTAATTATTTAGGGTACACACCTAAGAGTGGATTTATTGGATCATATAGTAAACTTAAGAATATAACAAAAAGTTTAAAAACTTTTAAAAAACACTAGTGTTTCCATGGAGATTCCACCATTTTTGCACTCCTATAAGCAATGCACAAGAGTTTCAATTTCTCAACATTTTACTAACCCTTCTTTTCTTTTTTTTTTTTATTTTCTTTATTTTTTTTTAACATCTTTATTGGGGTATAATTGCTTTACAATGGTGTGTTAGTTTCTGCTTTATAACAGAGTGAATCAGTTATACATATACATATGTTCCCATTCTCCTCCTTTCTTGCACCGAGCCGGTTTCCCTGTGCCATGCGGCTGCTTCCCACTGGCTATCTACCTTACGTTTGTTAGTATATATATGTCCATGTCTCTCTCTCGCCCTAACACACCTCACCCTTCCCCCTCCCCATATCCTCAAGTCTGTTCTCCAGTAGGTCTCTGTCTTTATTCCTGTTTTACCCCTAGGTTCTTCATAACATTTTTTTTTTCTTAAATTCCATATATATGTGTTAGCATACGGTATTTGTCCTTCTCTTTCTGACTTACTTCACTCTGTATGACAGACTCTAGGTCTATCCACCTCATTACAAATAGCTCAATTTCGTTTCTTTTTATGGCTGAGTAATATTCCATTGTATATATGTGCCACATCTTCTTTATCCATTCATCCGACGACGGGCACTTAGGTTGTTTCCATCTCCGGGCTATTGTAAATAGAGCTGCAATGAACATTTTGGTACATGACTCTTTCTGAATTCTGGTTTCCTCAGGGTATATACCTAGTAGTGGGATTGCTGGGTCATATGGTAGTTCTATTTGTAGTTTTTTAAGGAACCTCCATACTGTTCTCCATAGTGGCTGAACCAATTCACATTCCCACCAGCAGTGCAAGAGTGTTCCCTTTTCTCCACACCCTCTCCAGCATTTATTGTTTCTAGATTTTTTGATGATGGCCATTCTGACTGGTGTGAGATGATATCTCATTGTAGTTTTGATTTGCATTTCTCTAATGATTAATGATGTTGAGCATTCTTTCATGTGTTTGTTGGCAGTCTGTATATCTTCTTTGGAGAAATGTCTATTTAGGTCTTCTGCCCATTTTTGGATTGGGTTGTTTATTTTTTTGTTATTGAGCTGCATGAGCTGCCTGTAAATTTTAGAGATTAATCCTTTGTCAGTTGATTCATTTGCAAATATTTTCTCCCATTCTGAGGGCTGTCTTTTGGTCTTGTTTATGGTTTCCTTTGCTGTGCAAAAGCTTTGAAGTTTCATTAGGTCCCATTTGTTTATTTTTGTTTTTATCTCCATTACTCTAGGAGATGGGTCAAGAAGGATCTTGCTGTGATTTATGTCATAGAGTGTTCTGCCTATGTTTTCCTCTAAGAGTTTGATAGTTTCTGGCCTTACATTTAGGTCTTTAATCCATTTTGAGCTTATTTTTGTGTATGGTGTTAGGGAGTGATCTAATCTCATACTTTTACATGTACCTGTCCAGTTTTCCCAGCACCACTTATTGAAGAGGCTGCCTTTCCTCCACTGTACGTTCCCGCCACCTTTATCAAAGATAAAGTGTCCATATGTGCATGGGTTTATCTCTGGGCTTTCTATCCTATTCCATTGATCTATCTTTCTGTTTTTGTGCCAGTACCATACTGTCTTGATTACTGTAGTTTTGTAGTATAGTCTGAAGTCAGGCAGCCTGATTCCTCCAGCTCCATTTTTTGTTCTCAAGATTGCTTTGGCTATTCGGGGTCTTTTGTGTTTCCATACAAATTGTGAAATTTTTTGTTCTAGTTCTGTGAAAAATGCCAGTGGTAGTTTGATAGGGATTGCATTGAATCTATAGATTGCTTTGGGAAGTAGAGTCATTTTCACAATGTTGATTCTTCCAATCCAAGAACATGGTATATCTCTCCATCTGTTTGTATCATCTTTAATTTCTTTCATCAGTGTCTTATAATTTTCTGCATACAGGTCTTTTGTCTCCTTAGGTAGGTTTATTCCTAGATATTTTATTCTTTTTGTTGCAATGGTAAATGGGAGTGTTTTCTTGATTTCACTTTCAGATTTTTCATCATTAGTATATAGGAATGCCAGAGATTTCTGTGCATTAATTTTGTATCCTGCTACTTTACCAAATTCATTGATTAGCTCTAGTAGTTTTCTGGTAGCATCTTTAGGATTCTCTATGTAGAGTATCATGTCATCTGCAAACAGTGACAGCTTTACTTCTTCTTTTCCGATTTGGATTCCTTTTATTTCCTTTTCTTCTCTGATTGCTGTGGCTAAAACTTCCAAAACTATGTTGAATAAGAGTGGTGAGAGTGGGCAACCTTGTCTTGTTCCTGACCTTAGTGGAAATGCTTTCAGTTTTTCGCCATTGAGGATGATGTTGGCTGTGGGCTTGTCATATACGGCCTTTATTATATTGAGGAAAGTTCCCTCTACACCTACTTTCTGCAGGGTTTTTATCATAAATGGGTGTTGAATTTTGTCAAAAGCTTTCTCTGCATCTATTGAGATGATCATATGGTTTTTCTCCTTCAATTTGTTAATATGGTTAATCACATTGATAGATTTGCGTATATTGAAGAATCCTTGCATTCCTGGAATAAACCCCACTTGATCATGGTGTATGATCCTTTTAATGTGCTGTTGGATTCTGTTTGCTAGTATTTTGTTGAGGATTTTTGCATCTATGTTCATCAGTGATATTGGCCTGTAGTTTTCTTTCTTTGTGACATCCTTGTCTGGTTTTGGTATCAAGGTGATGGTGGCCTCGTAGAATGAGTTTGGGAGTGTTCCTCCCTCTGCTATATTTTGGAAGAGTTTGAGAAGAATAGGTGTTAGCTCTTCTCTAAATGTTTGATAGAATTCGCCTGTGAAGCCATCTGGTCCTGGGCTTTTGTTTGTTGGAAGATTTTTAATCACAGTTTCAATTTCAGTGTTTGTGATTGGTCTGTTCATATTTTCTATTTCTTCCTGATTCAGTCTTGGCAGTTTGTGCATTTCTAAGAATTTGTCCATTTCTTCCAGATTGTCCATTTTATTGGCATAGAGTTGCTTGTAGTAATCCCTCATGATTTTTTGTATTTCTGCAGTGTCAGTTGTTACTTCTCCTTTTTCATTTCTGATTCTATTGATTTGAGTCTTCTCCCTTATTTTCTTGATGAGTCTGGCTAATGGTTTATCAATTTTGTTAATCTTCTCAAAGAACCAGCTTTTAGTTTTATTGATCTTTGCTATTGTTTCCTTCATTTCTTTTTCATTTATTTCTGATCTGATTTTTATGATTTCTTTCCTTCTGCTAACTCTGGGGTTTTTTTGTTCTTCTTTCTCTAATTGCTTGAGGTGCAAGGTTAGGTTGTTTATTCGAGATGTTTCCTGCTTCTTAAGGTGGGCTTGTATTGCTATAAACTTCCCTCTTAGAACTGCTTTTGCTGCATCCCATAGGTTTTGGGTCGTTGTATCTCCATTGTCATTTGTTTCTAGGTATTTTTTAATTTCCTCTTTGATTTCTTCAGTGATCACTTCGTTACTAAGTAGTGTATTGTTTAGCCTCCATGTGTTTGTATTTTTTACTGCTCTTTTCCTATAATTGATATCTAATCTCATGGCGTTGTGGTCGGAAAAGATACTTGATATAATTTCAATTTTCTTAAATTTACCAAGGCTTGATTTGTGACCCAAGATATGATCTATCCTGGAGAATGTTCCATGAGCACTTGAGAAAAATGTGTATTCTGTTGTTTTTGGATGGAGTGTCCTATAAATATCAATTAAGTCCATCCTGTTTAATGTATCATTTAAAGCTTGTGTTTCCTTATTTATTTTCATTTTGGATGATCTGTCCATTGGTGAAAGTGGGGTGTTGAAGTCCCCTACTATGAATGTGTTACTGTCGATTTCCCCTTTTATGGCTGCTAGTTTTTGCCTTATGTATTGAGGTGCTCCTATGTTGGGTGCATAAATATTTACAATTGTTATATCTTCTTCTTGGATCGATCCCTTAATCATTATGTAGTGTCCTTCTTTGTCTCTTCTGATAGTCCTTATTTTAAAGTCTATTTTGTCTGATATGAGAATTGCTACTCCAGCTTTCTTTTGGTTTCCATTTGCATGGAATATCTTTTTCCATCCCCTTACTTTCAGTCTGTATGTGTCTCTAGGTCTGAAGTGGGTCTCTTGTAGACAGCATATATATGGGTCTTGTTTTTGTATCCATTCAGCCAATCTGTGTCTTTTGGTGGGAGCATTTAGTCCATTTACATTTAAGGTAATTATCGATATGTATGTTCCTATTCCCATTTTCTAAATTGTTTTGGGTTCGTTATTATAGGACTTTTCCTTCTCTTGTGTTTTTGTCTAGAGAAGTTCCTTTAGCATTTGTTGTAAAGCTGGTTTGGTGGTGCTGAACTCTCTCAGCTTTTGCTTGTCTGTAAAGGTTTTAATTTCTCCATCAAATCTGAATGAGATCCTTGCTGGGTAGAGTAATCTTGGTTGCAGGTTTTTCTCCTTCATCACTTTCAGTATGTCCTGCCACTCCCTTCTGGCTTGTAGAGTTTCTGCTGAGAGATCAGCTGTTAACCTTATGGGGATTCCCTTGTGTGTTATTTGTTGTTTTTCCCTTGCTGCTTTTAATATGCTTTCTTTGTATTTAGTTTTTGACAGTTTGATTAATATGTGTCTTGGCGTATTTCTCCTTGAATTTATCCTGTATGGGACTCTCTGTGCTTCCTGGACTTGATTAACGATTTCCTTTCCCATATTAGGGAAGTTTTCAACTATAATCTCTTCAAATATTTTCTCAGTCCCTTTCTTTTTCTCTTCTTCTTCTGGAACCCCTATAATTCGAATGTTGGTGCGTTTAATGTTGTCCCAGAGGTCTCTGAGACTGTCCTCAGTTCTTTTCATTCTTTTTTCTTTATTCTGCTCTGCAGTAGTTATTTCCACTATTTTATCTTCCAGGTCACTTATCCGTTCTTCTGCCTCATTTATTCTGCTATTGATCCCATCTAGAGTATTTTTCATTTCATTTATTGTGTTGTTCATCATTGTCTGTTTCATCTTTATTTCTTCTAGGTCCTTGTTAACTGCTTCTTGCATTTTGTCCATTCTATTTCCAAGATTTTGGATCATCTTTACTATCATTATTCTGAACTCTTTTTCAGGTAGACTGCCTATTTCCTCTTCATTTGTTAGGTCTGGTGGGTTTTTATCCTGCTCCTTCATCTGCTGTGTGTTTTTCTGTCTTCTCATTTTGCTTATCTTACTGTGATTGGGTTCACCTTTTTGCAGGCTGCAAGTTCGTAGCTCCCGTTGTTTTTGATGTCTGTCTCCAGTGGCTAAGGTTGGTTCAGTGCGTTGTGTAGGCTTCCTGGTGGAGGGGACTAGTGGCTGTGTTGTGGTGTATGAGGCTAGATCTTGTCTCTTTCCTGGTGGAGGGGACTAGTGCCTGTGTTGTGGTGTATGAATGAGCCTAGATCTTGTCTCTCTAGTGGGCAGGTCCACGTCTTGTGGTGTGTTTTGGGGTGTCTGTGGACTTATTATGATTTTAGGCAGCCTCTCTGCTAGTGGGTGGGGTTGTGTTCCTGTTTTGCTATATGGTTGGCATAGGTTGTCTAGCACTGTAGCTTGCTGGTCGTTGAGCGAAGCTGGGTGCTGGTGTTGAGATGGAGATCTCTGGGAGATTTTCGCCGTTTGATATTATGTGGGGCTGGGAGGTCTCTTCTTGACGAGTGTTCTGAAGTTGGCTCTCCCACCTCAGAGGCAGAGTCCTGACTCCTGGCTGGAGCAGCAAGAGCCTTTCATCCACACGGCTCAGAATAAAAGGGAGAGAGAGTAGAGAGAATTAGTAGAAGTAGGAGGAAATAGGAAAGAAATAAAGCAAGAAAGAAAGGAGGGAAGGAAGGAAGGAAGGAAGGAAGGAAGAAAGAAGAGAAGAAAGGAAGAAAGGAAGAAGGCAAGAAGGAAAGAAAGGAGGGAGGGAGGGAGGAGGGAAGGAAGGAAGGAATGAGGGAAGGAAGGAAAAAATACAGAAAGAAAGAAGATACAGTAAAATAAAATAAAGTATAATAAAGTTATTGAATTAAAAAAATAATTATTTAGAGGAAAAAAAAAAAGGGAAGGATAGAACCTTAGGACAAATGGTGGAAGCAAAGTTATAGAGACAAAATCTTACATAGAAGCATACACATATACCCTCACAAAAAGAGGTAAAGTGGAAAAAATCATAAAACTTGCTCTCCAAGTCCACCTCCTCAATTTGGGACGATTCGTTGTCTCAAAAAGGGAAGGAAGGAAGGAAAGATAGAAAGAAGGTAAAGTATAATAGAGTTCTTTAAACTAAAATTAATTATTAAG
>NW_006792177.1:807260-807526 GCF_000442215.2 Lipotes vexillifer | reverse complement strand
TGACCTGTGCTCGCACACAGGCCCCTTGGTGGCGGCAGCAGCAGCCTTAGCGTCTCCCGCCCGTCTCTGGTTCCCGAGCTTTTAGCCGCGTCTTGCGCCCGTCTCTGGGGTCCGAGCTTTCAGCCGCGGCTCGCACCTGTCTCTGGGGTCCGAGCTTTCAGCCGCGGCTCGCGGCCGTCTCTGGAGTTCCTTTAGGCAGCGCTCTTAAAACCCCTCTCCTCGCGCCCCAGGAAACAAAGAGGGAAGAAAAAGTCTCTTGCCTCCTC
>NW_006792177.1:753546-807087 GCF_000442215.2 Lipotes vexillifer | reverse complement strand
GCTCGCAGCCCCGCCCGCCCCGGCGGGTGAGCACACAAGCCTCTCGGGCTGGTGAGTGCCGGTCGGCACCGATCCTCTGTGCGGGAATCTCCCCGCTTTGCCCTCCGCACCCCTGTTGCTGTGCTCTGCTCCGCGGCCCCGAAGCTCCCCGCTCCGCCTCCCGCAATCTCTGCCCGCGAAGGGGCTTCCTAGTGTGTGGAGACTTTCCTCCTTCACAGCTCCCTCCCACTGGTGCAGGTGCCGTCCCTATTCTTTTGTCTCTTTTTAATTAATTTTTTCTTTTGCCCTACCCAGATACGTGGGGAGTTTCTTGCCTTTTGGGAGGTCTGAGGTCTTCTGCCAGCATTCAGTAGGTGTTCTGTAGGAGTTGTTCCACGTGTAGATGTATTTCTGGTGTATTTGTGGGTAGGAAGGTGATCTCCGCGTCTTACTCCTCCGCCATCTTTCCTGTAATTAACGCTTATTTTCAATTGTTTTGTTTTGTTTTGTTTTGTTTTAGGTAACAGCCATCCTACAGTATATGTAGGGGTATCTCTCTGTGGTTTTAATTTGCATTTTCCCAATTATTAGTGATGTTGAACATTGTTTCACATGCTTATTGACCATCTGTATATATTCTTTAGAGAAACATCTATTCAATTCTTTTGTTCATTTTAAAATTGAGTTGTTTGTTATTTTGTTGCTGAATAGTAGGATTTCTTTAAATATTCTTGATACATATCCCTTATGAGATATATGCTTTGCAAATGTTTTCTCTCATTCTTTAAATTGTCTTTTCACTCTCTTGATAGTATCCTCTGATGCAGGAAAGTTTTAATCTTGATGAAGTCAAGATTAAAATTTCTAAAATATTTTTTTGTTGCCTTCGGTGTCATATCCAAGAAAGTATTGCCAAATTCAATGTCATGTTTCACCTGTGAGTTTTTCTCAGAATTGTATAATTTTAGCTCCTACATTTAGGTCTTTGATTATACACCATTTTTGTATATGGTGTAAGGTAATGATCAGCTTCATTCTTTTGCATGTGAATATCAAGTTTCCTCAGATTCATGTATTGAAAACACTGTTCTTTGTCCATTGAATGATCTTGACACCCTTGTTAAAAATCACTTGCCTATATATGTGAGGGTTTATTTCTAGGTTCTCTATTCATTGCCATTGGTCTATATATGTTTCTTAATGTGAGTATCACACTACTTTGATTATTGTAGCTTTGTATTAAGTTTTTAAATCTGGAAATGTGACTCCGCAAATTATGTGCTTCTTTTTCAAGATTGTTTGCTGAATTGAGGTTCTCTGAGATTTCATATGAAATTTAGAATGAGGTATTCTTGTTCTGCAAAAGAAAGTCTTTGAGATTTTAATAGGGACTGTATAGAATATTGTAGTTTCTTCAGGTAATATTGACATTTTGACAATATTAAGTCTCCCAATCCTTAATAACAGGATGTTTTGTTCATTTATTAATATATTCTTTAATTTCTTTCAGCAATGTTTTGTACTTTTTGATGCACAAGTCTTTCATTTCCATGGCGAAATTTACTCCTAAGTATTTTACACTTTTGGTAGCTATTACAAATGAAATTGCTAGCTTAACTTCCTTTTTGGATTGTTTGTCACTAGTGTGTAGAAAAGCAACTGATTTTTGTGTGTTGACTTTATATCTCAAAAATTTGCTGGATTTATTTATTAACTCTAATGCTTTTAAATGTTGGAATCTTTAGAACTGCTACATAAAAAATCATGTCATGTACAAACAAGAGAGTTTTACTTTTTTCTTTCCAATTTGAATGCCTTTTTCCTGCCTAATTGCTTTTGTTGGAATTTCCATTATTGTGTTGACTAGAAGTGGCAAAAGTGGGCATCTTTGTTCTATTCCTGATCTTAGGGGAAAAGCTTACAGAATTTCACCATCAACTAGGCTGTTAGCTGTGGGTTTTTCACATATGACTTCATTTATTGGGCAATTTTCCATCTATTCCTAGTTATTGATTGTTTTTATCATGGAAAATGTTGACTTTTATTAAATGCTTGTTCTGCGTCAGATGAGATGATCTTTTTTCCTCTTTATTCTATTAAAGTGGTAAAATGAATTGTTTGATTTTCATATGTTGAACCATTTTCACAATAAATCCCAGTTGGTCATGGTGCATAATTCTTTTAATATGCTATTGAATTGTGTTTGATAACATTTTGTTGATGATTGTTGCATCAACAGTCATAAAAGATTTTGGTCTGTATTTTCTTCTTATGCCTTTGTCTGGCTTTGGTGTCAGAATAATGCCAAGAATGAGTTTTAATAGGCTCTGAAAAAATTAAGAAGTCTTCCTTCCTCTTCACTGTTTTGGAAGTGTTTGAGTAGGAATAATGTTAGTTTTCTTCAAAAGTTTGGGAGAATTCAGCAGTGAATCCGAGTAGTCCTGGGCTTTCTTTGTTGGGAGGTTTTTGATTATTGATTGAATCTCATTGCTAGTTATAGAACTATTCTGATTTTATATTTCTTCATAATTCAGCCTTGGTGTAGTGTATTTCTAGAAATTGGTCCATTTTATCTACATTATCCAATTTTTTGTGTTTAATAATTCATAGTACTCTTTTATAATCATTTTTATCTCTGTAAAATTATTAGTATGTTCTTTTATTTCTGATTTTAGTTATTTGGGCCTTCTCTCTCTCGTTCTCTCTGTTCTTTTTTTTCTTAGTCAATCTAGCTAAAATTTCATCAACTGTATCTTTTTGAAGAACCACTCTTGGTTTTGCAGATTTTCTCTGCTTTTTTTTAAATTCACATTTTATTTTTCTCTTCACTAATCTTGACTATTTCCTTTCCTTTCTAGCTTTGGGTTTTGGGTTTACTTTAATCTTCTTTCTCTAGTTTCTTATGGTGTATAGTAAAATTACTGTTTTGTGATCTTTTCTTAAATGTCTGCATTTTCAGCGATAAATTTCCCTTTAGGGTTGCTTTCTGTGCATCTCACACGTTTTGGTGTTATGTGTTTCTGTTTTCATTATTCTCCAGGCATTCTAATTTCCCTTGTGATTTCTTCTTTGACCTTTTTTTTGCGGTACACGGGCCTCTCACTCTTGTGGCCTCTGCCGTTGCGGAGCACAGGCTCCAGACGCGCAGCTCAGTGGCCATGGCTCACGGGCCCAGCCGCTCCACGGCATGTGGGATCTTCCCGGACTGGGGCACGAACCCGTGTCCCCTGCATTGGCAGGTGGACTCTCAACCACTGCGCCACCAGGGAAGCCCTGACCTACTGATTTTTTAAGAGAAGTTTGTTTGATTTCTATGTATTTGTGAATATTTTATTTCCTCTTCTGTCATTGATCTAGTTTAATTTTACAAACTATTTGACCAGTGCACTGCTTGAATAGCCCTTCTTCAAATTCCAATAAGTTGCCTTGTCATTCATCCTGTGTGACAATGACACATACATAGAGTTTTCTTTCTTTATTTTTTTAACATCTTTATTGGGGTATAATTGCTTTACGATGGTGTGTTAGTTTCTGCTTTACAACAAAATTAATCAGTTATATATATACATATGTTCCCATATCGCTTCACTCTTGCAACTCCCTCTCTCCCACCCTCCCTATCGCACCTCTCCAGGCGGTCGCAAAGCACCGAGCTGATCTCCCTGTGCTATGCGGCTGCTTCCCACTAGCTATCTACCTTAAGTTTGGTAGTGTATATATGTCCATGCCTCTCTCTCACTTTGTCACAGTTTACCCTTCCCCCTCCCCATATCCTCAAGTCCATTCTCTAGTACGTCTGTGTCTTTATTCCTGTCTTACCCCTAGGTTCTTCATGACATTTTTTCCCTTAAATTCCATATATATGTGTTAGCATATGGTATTTGTCTCTCTTTCTGACTTACTTCACTCTGTGTGACAGACTCTAGGTCTATCCACCTCATTACAAATAGCTCAATTTCGTTTCTTTTTATGGATGAGTAATATTCCATTGTATATATGTGCCACATCTTCTTTATCCATTCATCCAATGATGGACACTTAGGTTGTTTCCATCTCTGGGCTATTGTAAATAGAGCTGCAATGAACATTTTGGTACAGGACTCTTTTTGAATTATGGCTTTCTCAGGGTATATGCCCAGTAGTGGGATTGCTGGGTCATATGGTAGTTCTATTTGTAGTTTATTAAGGAACCTCCATACTGTTCTCCACAGTGGCTGTATCAATTTACATTCCCACCAACAGTGCAAGAGCGTTCCCTTTTCTCCACACCCTCTCCAGCATTTATTGTTTCTAGATTGTTTGATGATGGCCATTCTGACTGGTGTGAGATGATATCTCATTATAGTTTTGAGTTGCATTTCTCTAATGGTTAGTGATGTTGAGCATTCTTTCATGTGTTTGTTGGCAGTCTGTATATCTTCTTTGGAGAAATGTCTATTTAGGTCTTCTGCCCATTTTTGGATTGGGTTGTTTGTTTTTTTGTTATTAAGCTGCATGAGCTGCTTATAAATTTTGGAGATTAATCCTTTGTCAGTTGCTTCATTTGCAAATATTTTCTCCCATTCTGAGGGTTGTCTTTTGGTTTTGTTTATGGTTTCCTTTGCTGTGCAAAAGCTTTGAAGTTTCATTAGGTCCCATTTGTTTATTTTTGTTTTTATTTCCATTTCTCTAGGAGGTAGGTCCAAAAGGATCTTGCAATGATTTATGTCACAGAGTGTCCTGCCTATGTTTTCCTCTAAGAGTTTGATAGTTTCTGGCCTTACATTTAGGTCGTTAATCCATTTTGAGCTTATTTTTGTGTATGGTGTTAGGGAGTGATCTAATCTCATAGTTTTACGTGTACCTGTCCAGTTTTCCCAGCACCAGTTATTGAAGAGGGTGTCCTTTCTCCACTGTACATTCCTGCCTCCTTTATCAAAGAGAAGGTGACCATATGTGCGTGGGTTTATCTCTGGGCTTTCTATCCTATTCCACTGATCTATATTTCTGTTTTTGTGCAAGTACCATACTGTCTTGATTACTGTAGCTTTGTAGTATAGTCTGAAGTCAGGAAGCCTGATTCCTCCAGCTCCATTTTTTGTTCTCAAGATTGCTTTGGCTATTCGGGGTCTTTTGTGTTTCCATACAAATTGTGAAATTTTTTGTTCTAGTTCTGTGAAAAATACCAGTGGTAGTTTGATAGGGATTGCATTGAATCTATAGATTGCTTTGGGTAGTAGAGTCATTTTCACAATGTTGATTCTTCCAATCCAAGAACATGGTATATCTCTCCATCTATTTGTGTCATCTTTAATTTCTTGCATCCGTGTCTTATACTTTTCTGCATACAGGTCTTTTGTCTCCTTAGGCAGGTTTATTCCTAGATATTTTATTCTTTTTGTTGCAATGGTAAATGGGAGTGTTTTCTTGATTTCACTTTCAGATTTTTCATCCTTAGTGTGTATTCTGTTGTTTTTGGATGGAGTGTCCTATAAATATCAATTAAGTCCATCTTGTTTAATGTATCATTTAAAGCTTGTGTTTCCTTATTTATTTTCATTTTGGATGATCTGTCCATTGGTGAAAGTGGGGTGTTAAAGTCCCCTACTATGAATATGTTACTGTAAATTTCCCCTTTTATGGCTGTTAGTATTTGCCTTATGTATTGAGGTGCTCCTATGTTGGGAGCATAAATATTTACAATTGTTATATCTTCTTCTTGGATCAATCCCTTGATCATTATGTAGTGTCCTTCTTTGTCTCTTCTAATAGTCTTTATTTTAAAGTCTATTTTGTCTGATATGAGAATTGCTACTCCAGCTTTATTCTGGTTTCCATTTGCATGAAATATCTTTTTTCCATCCCCTTACTTTCAGTCTGTATGTGTCTCTAGGTCTGAAGTGGGTCTCTTGTAGACAGCAAATATATGGGTCTTCTTTTTGTATCCATTCAGCCAATCTGTGTCTTTTGGTGGGAGCATTTAGTCCATTTACGTTTAAGGTAATTATCGATATGCATGTTCCTATTCCCATTTCCTTAATTTTTTGGGGTTCATTATTGTAGGTCTTTTCCTTCTCTTGTGTTTCTTGCCTAGAGAATTTCCTTTAGCAGCTGTTGTAGAGCTGGTTTGATGGTGCTGAACTCTCTCAGCTTTTGCTTGTCTGTAAAGGTTTTAATTTCTCCATCAAATCTGAATGAGATCCTTGCTGGGTAGAGTAATCTTGGTTGCAGGTTTTTCTCCTTCATCAATTTCAGTATGTCCTGCCACTCCCTTCTGGCTTGCAGAGTTTCTGCTGAAAGATCAGCTGTTAACCTTATGGGGATTCCCTTGTCTGTTATTTGTTGTTTTACTCTTCCTGCTTTTACTATGTTTTCTTTGTATTTAATTTTTGACAGTTTGATTAATATGTTTCTTGGCGTATTTCTCCTTGGATTTATCCTATATGGGACTCTCTGTGCTTCCTGGACTTGATTAACTATTTCCTTTCCTATATTAGGCAAGTTTTCAACTATAATCTCTTCAAATATTTTCTCAGTCCCTTTCTTTTTCTCTTCTTCTTCTGGAACCCCTATAATTCGAATGTTGGTGCATTTAATGTTGTCCCAGAAGTCTCTGAGACTGTCCCCATTTCTTTTCATTCTTTTTTCTTTATTCTCCTCTACAGCAGTTATTTCCACTATTTTTTCTTTCCCATCACTTATCCGTTCTTCTGCCTCAGTTATTCTGCTATTGATCCTTTCTAGAGTATTTTTAATTTCATTTATTGTGTTGTTCATCAAAACACTACCCTAAACCATCTCCATTCCCAAACCCTAACCCTAATCTTGCATTTTGTCCATTCTATTTCCAAGATTTTGGATCATCTTTACTATCATTATTCTGAACTCTTTTTCAGGTAGACTGCCTATTTCCTCTTCATTTGTTAGGTCTGGTGGGTTTTTATCTTGCTCCTTCATCTGCTGTGTGTTTTTCTGTCTTCTCATTTTGCTTATCTTACTGTGATTGGGTTCACCTTTTTGCAGGCTGCAAGTTCGTAGCTCCCGTTGTTTTTGATGTCTGTCTCCAGTGGCTAAGGTTGGTTCAGTGGGTTGTGTAGGCTTCCTGGTGGAGGGGACTAGTGGCTGTGTTGTGGTGTAGCTGGATCTTGTCTTTCTGGTGGGCAGGTCCACGTCTGGTGGTGTGTTTTGGGGTGTCTGTGGACTTATTATGATTTTGGGCAGCCTCTCTGCTAATGGGTGGGGTTGTGTTCCTGTCTTGCTAGTTGTTTGGCATAGGTTGTCCAGCACTGTAGCTTGCTGGTCGTTGAGTGAAGCTGGGTGCTTGTGTTGAGATGGAGATCTCTGGGGGATTTTCACCATTTGATATTTTGTGGAGCTGGGAGGTCTCTTGTGGACCAGTGTCCTGAAGTTGGCTCTCACACCTCAGAGGCACAGCACTAACTCCTGGCTGGAGAACCAAGAGGCTTTCATCCACACAGCCCAGAAGAAAAAAAGGAGAACAAGTGGAAAGAAAGAATTAGTAGAAGTAGAAAGAAAGAAAGGAGGGATGGAGGGAGGGAGGAAAAAAGAAAGAAGATAAAGTAAAATAAAATAAGATGCAATATAATAAAGTTATTAAAATAAAAAAATAATTATTAAGAGAAAAAAACAGACGGATAGAACCCTGGGACAAATGGTGGAAGCAAAGCTATACAGACAAAATCTCACACAGAAGCATACACATACACACTCACAAAAAGAGGAAAAGGGGAAAAAATCATAAATCTTGCTCTTAAAGTCCACCTCCTTAATTTGGGATGATTCGTTGTCTATTCATGTATTCCACAGATGCAGGGTATATCAAGTTGATTGTGAAGCTTTAATCCACTGCTTCTGAGGCTGCTGGGAGAGATTTCCCTTTCTCTTCTTAGTTCTCACAGCTCCCAAGGGCTCAGCTTTGGATTTGGCCCTGCCTCTGCGTGTAGGTTGCTGGAGGGCGTCTGTTCTTCGCTCAAACAGGACGGGGTTAAAGGAGCCGCTGATTCGGGGGCTCTGGCTCACTCAGGCCATGGGGAGGGAGGGGTATGGAGTGCGGGGCGAACCTGCGGCGGCAGAGGCCAGCATGACGTTGCACTAGCCTGAGGCACGCCGTGCGTTCTCCCACGGGAGTTGTCCCTGGATCACGGGACCCGGGCAGTGACAGGATGGACAGGCTCCCCGGAAGAGGGGTGTGGATAGTGACCTGTGCTCACACACAGGCTTCTTGGTGGAGGCAGCAGCAGCCTTAGCATCTCATGCGTGTCTCTGGGGTCGCGGCTCGTGTCCGTCTCTGGAGCTCCTTTAAGCAGCGTTTTTAATCCCCTCTCCTGGCCCACCAGGAAACAAAGAGGGAAGAAAAAGTCTCTTGCCTCTTCGGCAGGTCCAGACTTTTCCCTGGACTCCCTCCCAGCCAGCCGTGGCGCACTAACCCTCTGCAGGCTGTGTTCACGTCGCCAACACCAGTCCTCTCCCTGCGCTCCAACCAAAGCCCGAGCCTTAGCTCCCAGCCCCGCCTGCCCCGGCGGGGGAGCAGACAAGCCTCTCAGGCTGGTGAGTGCCGGTCGGCACCGATCCTCTGTGCGGGGAATCTCTCTGCTTTGCCCCCCACACCCCTGTTGCTGTGCTCTCCCCCGCGGCTCCGAAGCTTTCCCCCTCCGCCACCCGCAATCTCCGCCCGCGAAGGGGCTTCCTAGTGTGTGGAAACCTTTCCTCCTTCACAGCTTCCTCCCACTGGTGCAGGTCCCGTCCCTATCATTTTGTCTTTGTTTATTCTTTTTTCTTTTTTCCCTACCCAGGTACGTGGAGGGTTTCTTGCCTTTTGGGAGGTCTGAGGTCTTCTGCCAGCGTTCAGTAGGTGTTCTGTAGAAGTTGTTCCACCTGTAGATGTATTTCTGGTGTATCTGTGGGGAGGAAGGTGATCTCCGCGTCTTACTCTTCCGCCATCTTCCTGGAAGTCCTAGAGTTTTTTTATGGCAACTGGTTTCTGTAACTGTCAGGACAGATGTGTGTGGTAGACAGAAAATACCCCCTCAATATAGGAGGAGCAATCAAGATGGTGGACTAGGAAGATGTGAAGCTCAACTCCTCCCACAAATACATCAAAAATATATCTACATGTGGAATAATTCTCACAGAATATCTAATGAACACTGGCAGTATAAGTTAGACTTCTGAAAGGGCAAGAAATTCTCCATGTAACCAGGTGGGACAAAAGAAAAAATAATGAAAATGAGACAGGAATCTGGATGGGACCTGTACCCCTTGGAGTGAGCTGTGAAAGAGGAAAGGTTCTGCACCCTGGCAAGTCCCCTCACCAGTGGGGAGATCAGCTAGGACAGGTGGGGAGCTTCAGAGCCTCAGAAGAGAATGTAACAACTGGTTTGCAGCAGCTAGAATGGAGAGAGACTGGCACAGATGGTCAGTGCCACAGCCCTGCACTCCCCATCCTGAGATGTTCATCTGCCCATGCAGCAGGTGGCTGGGTGCTGAAGCTTGGGATTCAGAGATCAGACCCTGGGAAAGGATTGGGGTGGTCTGCGTGGAAACAGCCCGAAGGGCCTGGAGCCTGGTGCAACCCCACCTGAGGGTGTATGCAGAGGAAGCATGGGCGACCTTAGAGGCCAGGCACCATTGTTTGGGGGATGTGTGAGGGAAGGAGCAGGACATGCCATTGCAGCCTTTTTCCCCAGGCATGCTTTCAGGTGGCAGGACACTGCCTACACAAGCTCCAGGAGCTATTGTCAGTCACCACCACCAACCCTTTGCTTCAGGAGCAGTCACAAGGAGCAGTTACAATATGCCACTGCTGCCCCCTGGGGCTACAGGAGTGGTTGAGAGCTGCCTCCACTCCCATCACATGCTCCAAGGCACGTGTGAGCCAACACTGCTGCCAAGAACCCCAGGACCGGCCACCAACCACTGCATCTGCATACCCTCTACCAAGGTGATAATGGCCAACACACAGTGAGAAAAGAGTTGGCAGGCATCCATACTAAAAACAGCCCTCACATCAAAAATGTTAAACCCACACAAGCTACACAGGGACACTCCCACATATAAATAGTCTTCCAAGACCACAGTAGATAATTTTTTCTCCTAAACTCACAGAATAAGAAAAATATAAGTAAAATGAAGAAGCAGAGGAGCCAATCCCAGTTAAAAGACCAAGAGAATTCCCCTGAAAGAATAAACAATGAAACAGAGCTCTTTAGTCTAATAGACACAGATTTCAAAAAGGAGATAATGAAAATACTGAAGGAATTAAGAAAGGGTATCAACAGAAATGCAGAACACTGTAAAAAGGAACTAGAAACTATGAAGAGGAACCAAGAAAAAATAGAAAACTCATTTGCTGAGATGAAAAGTGAACCAAAGGCAATGAATAGCAGAATGAATAATGCAGAAGAACAAATAAGTGATCTGGAAGATAGAATAATGGAAATCACCCAATCAGGACAGCAGACAGAAAACCAAATAAAAAAAAAAAAAGAAAGCAATATAAGAGACCTATGGGATAATATAAAGCTTACCACTCTACACATAATAGGGATTCCAGAAAGGAAAGAAAGAGAAAAGGGGATCAAAAATGTATTTGAAGAAATTATGGCTGAAGACTTCCCACATCTAAAGAAGGAAACAGATATCCAGGTACAGGAAGCACAGAGGGTCCCAAACAAGGTAAGCCCAAAGAGACCTACACTAAGATGTATTCTAATAAAAAATGGCAAAAGTTGATAAAGAGGGGATTCTAAAAGCAGCAAGAGAAAAACAGAGTTAATTACAAGGGAACCCCTATAAGGCTATCAGCAGATTTCTCTACAGACACTTTGCAAGCCAGAAGGAAGTGGCAAGATATATTCAGAGCCCTGAAAAGGAAAAGTCTGCAACCTAGAATACTCTACCCAGCAAGATTATCATTTAGAATAGAAGGAGAGATAAAGAATTTCTCAGACAAGCAAAGCTAAAAGAAAACAGCAATACTAAACCTATTTGAAAGGAAATATTGAAAGGTCTTCTCTAGAAAAGAAGTAAGAATATATAGGAAAGACAAAATCACAGTTAGAAAGCAAATCACTTAAATAAGCCAGTATGCAGCTTTTAAAAATCAAAAAAATTCTGTGAAAGTGATGATAACCACAATGCACAGCAAAAGGATAAACATGAAGATGTAAAAGAGGACACCAGAATCATACTGATAAAATGTGGGGGAGGAGAGTAAGAAAATGTACTTTTCTTTTCATTTCCTAGAATGTGTTTGAGACTTTATGACTACCAGTCTAAGGCAAGTAGATATAGATGGGGTTAATATACTTGAAAAACTGGTAACCACAAATCAAAAACATACAATAGACTCACAAAAACCAGAAAGAAGAGAAATAAGTATAATACAAAAGAAAATCATCAAACCACAAAAAGAAAATGAAAGGGACAAAGAAGAAATACAAAATCAATGGGAAAATGGGCTCAAAATGGCAATAAATACATAGCTATCAATAATTACATTGGGGCTTCCCTGGTGGCACAGTGGTTGAGAGTCCGCCTGCCAAGGCAGGGGACACTGGTTCATGCCCCATTCTGGGAAGATCCCACATGCCGCAGAGCGGCTGGGCCCGTGAGCCATGCCCGCTGAGCCTGCGCATCCGGAGCCTGTGCTCTGCAACGGGAGAGGCCACAATAGTGAGAGGCCCGCATACCGCAAAAAAGAAAAAAAAATTACATTGAATCTCAATGGAATGAAAGCTCCAATCAAAAGGTACAGAGTGGCAGATTGGATAAAAAACAAGAGCATACGATATGCTGTCTACAGGAGACCCAGTTTAGGGCAAAAACACACATAGATTGAAAGTAAGGGGATGGAAAAAGATATTTCATGCAAAAAGAAATGGGAAGAAAGTGGGGGTCACAATTCTCATATCAAACAAAATAGACTTTAAAACAAAGGCCCTAAAGATAAAGAAGGACACTATATAATGATAAAAGGTTCAACATAAGAAGAGGATTTTACACTAGTCAGCATATATGCACATAATATAGGAGCAGCCAAATACTAACAAAAATAAAGGGAGAAATTGACAGGAATACAATAATTAGATTTTAACACCCCACTCACATCAATGGACAGATCTTCTAGACAGAATGTCCTAAATGATACAATAGAACAGTTAGACTTCATTGATATTTTCAAGACTTTACATTAAAAAAAAGACAGACTACACATTCTTTTCAAGTGCACATGAAACATTCTTTAGGAATGATCACATATTGTGACACAACAGACCTCAATGAATTTAAGAGTATAGAAATTACCTCAAACATCTTTTCTGAACACAAAAGCATTCAACTAAAATCAACCACAGAAAAAGAAATTAGGAAAAAGATTACATGGAGACCAAATAACATACTACTAAAAAACCAATGGGTCGAGGATGAAATCAAAGAGGAAATTTAAAAAATACCTTGAGACAAATGACAATGAAAACACAACAATACAAAATCTATGAGATGTAACAAATGCAGTCCTTAGAGGGAAGTTCATAGCAATACAGTTCATAGCCTTCATCAAAAATACAAGAAAATTCTCAAATAAACAACATAGCCTACCACTTAAAAGAATTAGGAAAAAAGAACAAACAAAATGTAAAGCCAGCAGAAGGGACGAAATAATAAATATCAGAGAGGAAATAAAACAAAGATTAAAAAACAGTAGAAAAAATCAATAAAACCAAGAATTGGTTCTTTGAAAGGGTAACAAGATTGACAAACCTTTGGCCAGGCTCACCAAGAAGAAAAGAGAGAGATCCTGGATAAACAAAATAAGAAATAAAAAAGGAGACGTTATATCTGATACTGCAGAAATACAAAAAAACATAAGGGAATACTATGAACAATTATATGCCAACAAATTCGACAACATAGAAGACATGGACAAGTTTCTAGAAACATACAGCCCACCAATAATTAATCAAGAAGAAATAGATAATTTGAACAGACTGATCATGAGAGGTGAAGTAGAATTTGTAATAAAAAACTTCCTACAAACAAAAGTCCAGGACCAGAAGGCTTCACAGGTGAACTCTACCAAACATACGTAGAATAACTTATACTGATCCTTCTCAAACTCCTCCAAAAAGTTGAAGAGGAGGGAACACTCCCAAAGACATTCTATGAAGCCACCATTACCCTGATATCACAACCACACAAAGACACCACCAAAAAAGAAAATTACAAGCCAATATCTTTGATGAATATAGATGCAAAAATTCTCAACGAAACATTAGCAAACCAAATCCAACAACACATAAACAAGATCATACACCACGGACAAGTTGGATTCATCCCAAGTTCACAAGGATGTTTCAACATACAGAAATAAATCAATATGATACACCCCAGAAACAATACCACATGGTCATCTCAATAGATGCAGAAAAAACGTTTCACAAAATTCAACATCAATTCATGATAAAAACTCTTGCTAAAGTGGGTATACAGGGAACAAAATTATTTATGACAAACGCACAGCTAAAATAATACTCAATGGTGAAAATCTGAAAGACTTTCCACTAAAATCTGGAAAAAGACAAGGATGCCTACTCTCACCTCTTCTATTGAACATAATATTGGAAGTCCCAGCTACAGAAATCAGACAAGAAAAAGAAATAAAAGGTATCTAAATTGGAAAGAAAGAGGTAAAATTGTCATTATATGAAGATGACATGATACTATATATAGAAAATCCTAAAGACTCCACACAAAAACTACTAGAACTGATCAACAAATGCCACAAGGTAGCAGGATACAAGATTAATATAGAGAAATTGGTTGCATTTCCTTACACTCACAATGTAATATCAGGAAGGGAATGTAAAAACACAATACCTTTAAAACTCACAGCCCTCAAAATAAAATACTTAGGAATAATCCTGACTAAGGAGATGAAAGACTTGTACACTGAGAACTATAAAACATTAATAAAGCAAACTGAAGATTATTCAAAGAAAAGGAAAGATATCTCATGCTTTTGGATTGGAAGAATTAACATTGTTAAAATGGCCATACTACCCAAAGCAATCTACAGGTTTAATTCAATCCCTATTAAATTACCCATGACATTTTCCCCAGAACTAGAACAAATACTCCTAAAATTTATATGGAACAACAAAAGACTCAGAATTGCCAAAGCAATCCTGAATAAAAAGAACAAAGCAGGAAGCATAACCCTCCCAAACTTCAGACTACAAAGCTACAGTACTCAAAACAACATGGTATTGGCACAAAAACAGACATATGGATCAATGGAACAGAATATAGAGCACATAAATAAACCCACACACTTACAGTGAATTAATCTTTGACAAAAGAAGCAAGAATATATAATGGGAAAAAGTCTCTTCAGCAAGTGGTGTTGGGAAAGTTGGACAGCTGCATGTAAATCAATGAAATTAGAACATACCCTTTCACAATGCAAAAAAATAAACTCAAAATGACTTGAAGACTTAAACATGTCATGACACCATAAAACTCCTAGAAAAGATCATAGGCAAAGCATTTTTTGACATAAATTGTACCAAAGTTTTCTTAGGTCAGTCTCCCAAGGCAATAGAAATAAAAACAAACAATGGGACCTAATCAAACTTACAAGCTTTTGCATAGCAAAAGAAACCATAAACAAAACAAAAAGAAAACCTACTGAATGGGAGAAAATATTCACAAAGGATTTGACCAACAAGGGATTGCTTTCCAAAATATACAAACAGCTCATACAACTCAACAACATTTCTCCAAAGAATAAACACAAACGGCTAATAGGCACATGAAAAGATGCTTACTAATTATAAGAGAAATGCAAATCAAAACTAAAATTAGGTACCACCTCACATCAGTCAGAATGGTCACCCTTAAAATCTCTACAAATAACAAATGCTGGAGAGGATGTGGAGAAAAGAGAACTCTCCTATACTGTTGGCAGGAATGTAAGTTGGTAGAGCCACTATGGAAAACAATATGGAGGTTCCTCAGAAAAATAAAAATAGAATTACCATATGGTCCAGTGATCCCACTCATGGGCATATATCCAGACAAAACTCTTACCCAAAAAGATACATGCACCCCTATGTTCATAGCAGCACTATTCACAGTAATTAAGACGTGGGAACAACCTAAAAGTCCATTGACAGATGAATGGATAAAGAAGATGTGGTACATATATACAATGGAATACTATTCAGCCATAAAAAAGAATGAAATAATGTCATTTGCAGCAACATGGACACACTAGACATTATCATACTAAGTGAAGTAAGTCAGAAAGAGAAAAGAGAAACACCATATGATATTTATATGTGGAATCTAAAAGATGACACAGGGAATTCTCTGGTGGTCCAGTGGTTAGGGCTCCACATTTCCACTTCAGGGGGCCTGGGTTCGATCCCTGGTTGGGGAACTAGGATCCCGCAAGCTATGCCACATGGACCACCCCCCCAAAAAAAGATGAGACAAAGGAACCTATCTACAAAACAGAAACATTCTCACGGACATAGAGAACAAACTTGTGCTTGCCAAGGAAGAGAGGGTAGGGGTAATGTAATCTATTATATATAGAATGGATAAACAACAATGTCCTACTATATAGCACAGAGAACTATATTCAGTATGCTATGATAAGCCATAATGGAAAAGAATATATTAAAAAAAGAATGTATATATGTATATACAAGAATATATATATGTATAAATGAGTCAATTTTTGTACAGCAGAAATTACCAAAACACTGTAAATCAACAGCACCTCAGTATAAAGAAGTTATAAATAAAGTAAAAAGAAAAAAGTAGCCCCCGCAAAGATATCTATGTCCTATACTCACCTGTGAATATTTTACTTTACTTCGAAAAAGAGGTTTTGTAAAAGTGATTAAGTTAAGACCCTTGCTATGGGGAGAATATCCTAGATTATCATTGTGGGCCCAATATAATCTTATAAGAATGAGGCAGGAAAACCAAAGTTAGAGAAGTGCAAGTGACAATGGAAGCAACATTAGAGTCATAAGAAGATGGAAACCATGAGAAAAGGAGTGTAGACAGTCTCAAAAATTTGGAGAGACAATGATCAGAGCATCCAGAAGAAATGTACCCCAACTAACTCCTTGATTTTAGTCCAGTAATACCATTTCTGGTCCTTTGACATCCAGAATTATAATAAAACTGTCACTTCAAGCCACTAAATTTTTGATAATTTATTACAGCAGCCTTAGGTAACTAATAAAACATGACTATATCATCGGGAAAAAATGCTAGGGACTTGAAACAATATTTTACTTTCTTCTTAAACTAAATGTGCATTGTGTTGGGAGCTCTGCACATCACTGCCACTCAAGTATCCAGGTGTTGGAGCCAACCTCATCATGAGAATGTGGATCTCTGGGGAAGATAGAAGTTGGTCCATAAAGCCTCTTGCAGTTAAATGAATAACCTACGAAATATATCCATCACTTCTCCTCACAACTCAGTGGTCTAAAGAAGCCATGTGGTCCCACCTAATGCAAAGGCCAGAGGTGCAGCACTCCAGGAGGCCACAAAGTGAACAGCCAGAAATATTTGGTGAAGTATGACACTTCCAATGAGGGCGCAAGTACTCAAACCCATTCTCTGCCACATCATTTAACCTCCCTGTGCCTCAATTCCTTTCTTGTATTAGGGTCTCACATTATAGGCTCATTGTGCAGGTTGCATGCAATATACACACAATGGACTGAGTTCAAGGCTGGCTCATAGTGCACTAAGTTAATGAAAACTGTTGTTGATAAATAACTGAGAAAACCTACTGGATCACCTAAGGATGAATAAATAACTGGATTGTGTTTCCCTCCAGGAGTGGCAGGTGAGAATGAGCTGCAGGTGATTCAGCCTGAGAGGTCAGTTTCAGTTGCAGCAGGAGAGACGGCCACTCTGCACTGCGACGTGACCTCCCTGCTTCCCGTGGGGCCCACTAAGTGGTTCAGGGGCACAGGGCCAGGCCGGAAGTTAATCTACAGTCTCAGAGGAGGCCCCTTCCCTCGAGTAACAACTCTTGGAGATACTACAAGGAGAAACAACATGGACTTTTCCATCCGCATCAGTAACATCACGCCAGCAGACACCGGTATATACTACTGTGTGAAGTTCAAGAAAGCAAGCCCTGACGTAGAGGTTAAGTCTGGACCAGGCACTCATCTCACTGTGAGTGGTGAGTATGGCCTGGGTCTCTTTTGTCCCCCTGGTCTGTGACAACAAGTCAACAAGAATGCCCTCCACCCTTTGAGAAAAAAGAAAAAAAAAAGAATCAAGTGCAGCAGTGGGTGTTTATATCATGATCTGATTTCACTCCCTTTTACAGATCAGGGAAACTGAGGCCTGCAGAGGTTGTGCTACTTGCCAAAGGCCCCACAACTGGGAAAGCTGGGAAAAGTCTGGAACCCCAGTCTGCCTGGCTCCACAACCCTTGCCTTTTCCATCCCATCTAGCCCTTTGGTTCCAGGGATGAGGGAACTGAAGGTCTGAGCGACTTGCCCCGTCACAGCCCAGGTATCACCTCCTGCCTCCAGAGAGTGCTCCCCTCAATGTGGCTGAGTCTTCTCTTTATTCAGCACCCATTGAGCACCTACTGTGTACCAGGCCCTGCTCCAGATGTTGTGGAAGCAGCAGTGAACAAAGCAGACAAGGCTCTTCTCCCATGGAAATTATGTTCTCTCCCCTTCCAAAGAGAAGTCTATCCAGGGCAGGGTTTCTTTATTTCCTCTTCAGAAACATCACACTGAGAAAAAATTCCTAGAGGCATAGGTTCAGTGTTTACTCTGACAGCCCGGGCTAGAGGAGATGCCCAGAGGTTGGGTGTTTCCTGGGGGTCTGTTGGGAAAACCCTCCTGTGATTCAGGGACCGACTCAGAGTCACTGAAGGCTCCCAGCAGAGCTGGGTCATCTCAGAATGTCCCTCCCCAGGGAAGAGGTTCCCCATGTGGGTGACTTAGGGGCTGCCCCATTGAGGTAGCAAAGGTGCTCATTTAGAGTTTTCTGACAAAGACCCTGGATCCTCTTCCTAACTCCTGAATCCTGGACTGTGACACAGGAGAGACCTTTTAACACTGCCTGCCCAACCCTCCATGTACAGATGGCGTCCTGAGGCCAAGAGGTGACTGGAACCCAGACCACAGTCCCATGGTCAGTGAGTGAGGGGATCCTTCCAGAACCCAATCTGATTCCAGGCCAGGCTCTTTCCTGTACCAGCATTGGAACTGGTTTCATGGAAGAGCCTGGTACATGGAAGTTAAAGAATAAAAGCTCTTTGAATTAACCATTGAACATGATGTTTTCATTGCTTTCCCATAGGGTCAGAAGGCTCCTCACATTCAGGCCCTAAGTCCTGAGGTGACTGGAAACTTCTCCCTACTTTCAGCCACATGATCCCAAATCCCTCATTCCATATCAGCACCTAGAGCTGCGCATTGTTTCAATAGCTACTTAACATTCAGGGCATGGAGACAATCATTTTCATTTTACAGTCTCCTGTTGACGGATACTAAGGTGTTCCTAACCTCAGGCTATCGAAACAGCACTGCAGTGGATAACCTTTCCATGTGTCACTCTCCTCAAAGGGGAAATAGCCACTGGAAGTAGCATTGCTAGATCAGAGACTATGTGTATTTTAATTTGTGTGATTATATTGCCAACTTTCCCTCCTAGTCATGGTAGCAAATGAATCTTCCCAGAGCTCCAGGCATTAGCAGGGAAGATGGCTTTATCCTGATTTTGCCGGTATTACTAAACTTCCCAGATTGTCGGTTCCTTGCTCAGCCAATCACAGCTTATAAGTGGTTCCACTGTCACTCAGATCTGCTGCCTCGCAGGAGGCTGCTCGTCCTCTTCCCCAGGCCGTCTGCCCAGAGGATTCCCTGCATGAGAAGGGAAGGAGGGGGAGGGGAGCAGCAGCCTGTCAGATTCTAAATCTTCCTCATGGCATTTACTCCTTATAATCAGTGCTCTGAGGGTAGGGCCGTCTGTTGTCCTTTTTACATATGAGGACACTGGGGCTCAGAGAGAGAACCTGATTTGTAAGCAGGTAGGGGAACCAAGATTGAGCCCAAGTACCTAGACTCATGTCCCTGCTCTCTGCACACCCCACTGTGCTTGTCAGTTGTGGAGAAAACTCCAGGCCTGTCCTCTTAAAACCTTGTATTGTTCTGTTCTTTAGCAGTAAGCATTTTAAAAAGTCCTGTATGGGAGGCAAGCCTAGCTTTACCACAGATCAGACAGATACTACCGTGTCTCATGATGTACTGAATGTTCCTAAAATGCAGGGCTCAGCACACTTAAAAGCACCAGGAGTTTTTCTCTCCATTATTGCGATCTTGCTCCTTCACTAGGTCTCATGGGGGAACAGCTCTGGGAAGTGTAGCATGGACAGCACAGAGAGGGGCCAGTGCAGTCCCAGCAGCACCATGCACGCCCATTCCTGGCTCTGCAGGCCGAGGATGAGGAGGGGGAGGTGCTCCCTAGAGGGCGCTGGGGGCCCCGCGTGAGCAAGAGTTCATATTCTAGACTCAGGTGTCAGGGGCCCATGTCTTCCCTTGTTGCTACAGGGTCCCCAGGCCTGGGCACTCAGAGGCCACTCCTCCCTGTAGTTGCTTGAAGTCAAGAATCTCAGAGGGAAAAGGGGAGGATGGTGGTCAGTGTGGGGGCTTGTGAAGGTGGGGCGCTTGCTCTGCTGATGGCCATGAAAGCTTGGAGGCGACAGGAAACACTTCTGGGACACAGTGGGCGGGTGAGGAGACAGTCCCTTCATTTCTCTCAGCCTCAGTTTTCTCATCTGTAAAATGGTGATCATCATGGTCTCCTTTCAGGAGAGTTGGAAGGATTTGAGGTGCTCTGTCTAAATCACCAGCACAGAGTAGGGGCCCCCCAAATCGAGGTGTTATTTCAAGGCTGTGACCCAGTTCCCTGTGCTGGGTCCCGTTTCCTCACGTGAAGAAAGAGGATAATCACACAGCCTTTGCATTATGTCCTGAGGGTACAACGACCTGGTGACAGGACAGCTCCTCAGGGAGCGATGGTGCTGGCCTCCCAGACTGTGTGATCTTGGCAAGTCTCAGTTCCATCTAGTCTTCAGTTTCCCCTTCTGTAAAATGGTGGTAATCACGCTGCCTTTCAGGAGTCTGTGATGACTCGAGAGCATCTGGGAAGCCCTGGATGGGGTGGACTGGGTGTCACTGAGCTCAGTGCACAGCAGTTGAGAGCCTGGGCCGAGTACCCCCTGCCTGGTCCTCCATCCCATCTCTGCCCCGTCCCAGCTCTGGGACCTCTGACGAGTCCCTCCCCACACTGGGGCTTGGTATCCTCATCCGTCAGTGACAGCCCTACCCTCACAGAGCATCTGCAGGAACTGAATGAGGGAAGCATGTCAAGAGCTGAGAGCAGATCCTGGCATATGGTACATGTTCCAACAACGTGAGCTCTGATGTGCTGGAGCCAGAGGACCTCGGATGGGTCGCTTTCTCTACAGGACTAAGTACAACTGGGGTTGGGGTGGAGCTGGGTTCCTTTTGACCTTGGCTGCTTATTAGAATCACCTGAGAGATGGTAAAAGATCCCTAGACCCTGGTTCCACCCTAGAAATTCTGATTTAATTGGTCAGACGTGGGCCTGGGCAGCTGAGTGTTTTCACTCCTGCAGAGGATGCTGGTGCCCAGCCAGGGCAGAGGAGCCCTGAGTCACGTGTTCTCTGAGGTCAGAGGGAAAGCTGTGGTTTTTCCAGGATAGAGGCGGGTCACTGGGTTGTAAGAACAGCTCTCCTGGGTGTGAGTGCTTCAGAATAGCCCGTGACGGTGACAGCTTTTAGGACACCCAAAAAAGTCATTCGGAGTCGATTGGCAGGCACACACCCCGCCTCCAACAGAGCTCACTTGGGCTGAGAGGTGCGTCCTCCCAACTCAGACCACCCTGTCCAGACCCGAGCTTCATCACTGGAGAAACCTTCCCATCTTTACACACGTGTGTGTGTAAACAGGCTCTGGAATGCCTGCAAATGCTCCCTGCTCAGCCTGGAGACCTCCTGCCTCAACACACCACAGTGACACTGACAAAATCTGTTCTTCCTCCTTTCAAAATGCTTCCAGCTTCTGTAAAGAGCTGATTTACAGGAAAATGCCTGTGATCTCTTGTGTGTTTTGAAAGCCAATTCCCCAAACTTGTTTCTTGAGGGAATTATTTTTTTAAATGGGAACAGATTTATAATTTGGTGTTTCTACTAGTTTTCTCATGTGGATTTTTGTATGACAGCTGCATAGAGCACGATTTGAGACTCTTCTTGGTGTTTCTGTTGTGCTTTTGTTTTGCCTTCTTACTGCCTAAAAAATAAGTGGGTAGTTTTAGAACTAGAATGGCCAGATCTTATGATAACAATCATGGGTGTTATTCATTTTTTTTAAATTATGGGTGTTATTGATTAAGCACCTACTATATGTCAGGCTCTGTGTTTTACATATATCTTCGCTCATCTTACCAGGTGGTGCTTGTATCTACTTTGTCCAGAAACAGACACTGAGGATCAAGGATAAAGAACACTGACACTAAAATGGATCTGTCCTGCATGCAGTGAGATGAGCTCTGACCTTTACTTGCTGGGTGCCCTTGTCCAGCTTCGTCCTCCCTGAGCCTCATCCCATATATGGAGTCACTCTTGGGCCTCCCTCACAGGGCTGGTGAGGGGACTAAACAGCTGAGGGTGATGGATAGATCAGATCATCTTTAGGCTCTGAAGAAACTCTGGACAAGTAGTAACTGATCAGAACATCTTGTCCCTTTAGGGGTGTCCAGGATGCTGGTGTTTATACAATTTGACATTTTAAGGTAACTCCTTGCTATGTCCTCAAACGTTTGATGAGTTTTAAGAAGCAAGTTAAGTATTTACAAATGCAAATATTTGTAATGTTTGCTGACTTTTACAGGAGATGTTGAGTAACAATGAACAATTGGGAGACACCCTACAGGAACCTTCTAAAGAGAGAAACCACCCTCACATTTGATTTACCGATTTGTGTGCTTCTGGGTGCTTTATAGGCCTGTGCCTGTGTCTCTACAGATTTAATAACAATTAAGAAATTAACCACCACTGGTTTCTCAGCACTCAGTGATCTTTCTTCTTAACCCAAAATTGAACCAAGAGAAGAACCCAGACTCAGAAAAACATCCATTTGCCCCCTTCCTTTGAAATTCAGGGGTTGATACATCAGTCCTACTGAAATATTCGTGGAAAGAATGAAAACTATGCAGTAAATTCATAAACACCTGAAGGGACAGGTCTGGGTATAAATACAGTCCAGGTTAAAGAGGGATCTGTGTTTGTTTAATTTTGGGAATCATCTTGTGTTTTACTCATAGCAAAAATGCTCCCACTGCCTGATTGAACCCTCACTGCGGCCCGGGAAGGGTAATGCCTGCTGTCCCTTTTCACAGACGAGGAGCTGGGAGGTGCCATGGCCACACCTCTCGTTGGACGGCCAGCCTGGTTCAGCTTCCATGTGGTCCCGCTATGACCCCGCTTCCCCTGCATTTACTTCTGTAAACAATTCTCCGAACTTACCAAGTTTTCCGGGGGGAGCCCAGCTAGGAACAGTTAATAGGACAGTAAGACCAATCAGTACTTTTGTTCCTTTGCCCAAACTGGTGGGAAATCACCTGGCAGATGTAAGAAGGTGGACTTTGAACTCAGGCCTGGAATTCGATGTCAACCCTGCCCCTGACTCAGAGTCACCTCTGGGAACCTGTGTGTCTCCTCTGTCAGATGAGGATAATGACACTGCCCTCCCAGAACTATTTGAAAAATTTAAAACATAATATGTGTGGTGGTTCTTAACTATGTCACATTTTTATCATTAGTGATGATAATTACAATCATGTTCATCATTTATAAATGTTCCTTTTGTAGCCAAACCCTCTCCTCCTGTGGTATCAGGCCCCGCAGTGAGGGTCACACCTGAGCAGACAGTGAGCTTCACCTGCAAATCCCACGGGTTCACCCCCAGAAACATCTCCCTGAAATGGTTCAAAAATGGCAATGAGCTCTCAGCCTCCCAGACCGACGTGGAACCAGAGGGAAACAACGTTTCCTACAGCATCTCCAGCACAACCAAGGTGGTGCTGGCCCCGGGGGATGTTCGCTCCCAGGTCATCTGCGAGGTGACCCACATCACCCTGCAGGGAGACCCTCCTCTTCGTGGGACAGCCAACTTGTCTGAGACCATCCGAGGTAGAAGCCCCTCACGCCAGCCTAAGCCCACACCTGCCCTCAAGGCCCCAGCCTGTTCCTCCTCCCTGCTTCTTGCTCCAGGCCTCAAATTGCCTGGAATCTACTTCCTGACAGTCCTGCCCCATCACCAGGCTCCTAGATGAGCTGGGCACTAACTACTGTTTTAACGGCAGTTGCCAGGTGGGCACCCATCATGTGCCAAGCACTGTGCTAAGTAGTTTCCTTTACTTTATCAATAGTTTCTCCAACTACTGAGCACCTACTATAAGCCAGGCCCCTATGTGCTTGGTGATTTCGTATATTTTGCTGTAGTTATTATATTCCATCTGCATGCCAGGGGCTGTGCTTGTAGATGGCACACATTATTAACCTAATAGGAGCCCAGTCCTTGAGCACCTACTGTGCACCCTGCAGTGTGCTTATGATTTCATTTATATGCAAAGATACCCTCAGTGTTTGAGCACCTGCTGCATGCCTGATTCTGTCCTCTGGTGACTCCCTTGCTGTGCTGGAAGCTGTTATCCAGCCCCTCTCCTGTGACCTGTTGGTTCCATAAGGTCAGAGCTTCTGCCTATGCTGTTTCAGTTCCGCCTACCTTGACAATTACCCAACACCCCTTGGCGGGGAACCAGGTGAATGTCACCTGCCAGGTGAACGAGTTCTACCCCCAGCGCCTACAGCTGACCTGGTTGGAGAACGGAAATGTGTCCCGAATGGACATGACCTCGACCCTCATAGAGAACAAGGACGGGACCTTTAACCAGACGAGCTGGCTCCTGGTGAACTCATCTGCCCACAGGGAGGCTGTACTGCTCACCTGCCAGGTGGAGCATGACGGACAGCTGGCGGTCACCAAAAACCACATCCTGGAGGCCTCTGCTCCCCAGAAGAACCAGGATGCAGATGAACCTCTTGGTGAGGCCTCCACTCCAACTGACCCAGTTCTTTACCTTTTTTATTTAATATTAAAGGTAGTAATTCATGCTTATTATAGAACAATCTAGAAATCAATAGGTGTAAAATAGAATTTTAAAATAAGTTCCCTCCCCCAAATCCCACACCCCCAAGAGTGACCACTGGTAAGAGTTTGGCATATTCTTTATAGATCTCTTGACATAAATATCCATGAAAGAAAGTAGGAAGGAGGGAGAGCATCCTGTTCATAGAGTCCTGCCTCTTGCTCTCTTCAACTAACAGTAATTATGTTCCTCTTTTCCCTGTCCAACCACCCACCTCCCTCCTCCTTGTTCTTTCTAACCTCTGCTTAGTCTCTCTCCAGCCTAGACTTTTCCATCCGTATCAGTAACATCACCCCAGTAGACACCTGCACCTAATACTCTGTGAAATTTTGGAAGGGTAGCCCTGAGGATATGAAGTTTGAGTCTGAACCTGGCACCCAGGTGACCATGAGTGGTCACTGCACAGGGCTCCTTTGTCCCCTGATTTGTGACAATGGACTAGTAATGATCACAGTTGCTCACTGAACATTTTCTAAATGCAGATCTCAGTTCAGCTGTGATCTCTTTTCCTGCTTCAACAACCCAGAGGGTTTGGAGTTTAACAGAAGAGACTCAGGGAGAAATGGGGGACGGGGGATGCTGTTGAAGATTTGTTGCCTTTAGTTCAGATGATTGGGCTAAACTAATAAAGGTGAATCTGAGTCCCTGAGCACAGGAACCACCAGCCTTTATAACAGATATGTGCTAATTAAAGACAGGTTCCCCCTCAGCTGGGCATTGTCCCAAGGACAGTCCCCCTTTCTATGAATAAAACATGTCTTATAGGCTGTCATGTAACATCAAGAGAGGGTCAAGTCACATCCAGGAGTCTTTCCTCCAGAAGACCTTTCAAAGTCCCATGTTCCTTCCAACATGCCCGTGGTGTTGTCCTCATCTTCGGGGTCAATGCTGGGTCACTGAGTGGCCATGTCCCTGGCTGCTGGAAGAATAAAGAGAGGAAGGGGAGAACAAACAACTTCTCTTAAACAAGAGATATAGAGAAGTTGCATAATTGTGTTCACTTTAACTTACTCCTGTGTGCACAACCAGTTGTCAGTGGAGTCCACAATTGTGTGGTCATACGGTTAAGGACCTTGATTTCCTACAAAACTAATACCAGTGCACACTTAATGTATAATCAATATTAATTCCCTAATATCATTTAAAATGGAGTATAAATTCAAATTTTCCAAAATATATTTTATTGTTGTTTTGGTGCACCAAAATTGTTTTTAATTCATCTGTAAGTTCTTGGCAAAAATTTTCCATGACTCCATCTGGGCCTCGAGCTTCTATTTTTTTATTTGAAAAAGAATTTGAGTTGTTTAAGACTATTCAGATTATTCACTTCATATAGTGTGAGCTGTGGTATGTTCTGCTTTTTGAGGTATTTGTTCCATTGTCTCTAAGTTGTCAAATTTCTGCCTGTATAGTTGTTCATAACATTCCCTAACTATCCTTTTGATGTCTGAAGGGTCTGTAGTGATGTCCTCTGTTTCATTCCTGATATTGGAAATGTGTCATTCATTTTTTCTTTGCAGTTGTACTAGAAGTTTTTCAATTTTATTGGTCTTTTAAAAGAACCCACTCTTTTTTTTTCTCTTATTAGTCATCAATTTTATACACATCAATGTATACATGCCAATGCCAATCACCCAGTTCATCACACCACCACCCCCAAACCCCTTCCGCTTTTCCCCCTTGTTGTCCATACGTTTGTTCTCTACATATGTGTCTCAATTTCTGCCCTGCAAACCAGTTCATCTGTACCATTTTTCTAGGTTCCACATATATGCATTAATATACGATATTTGTTTTCCTCTTTCTGACTTACTTCACTCTGTATGACAGTCTCTAGATCCATCCACGTCTCAACAAATGACCCAATTTTGTTCCTTTTTATGGCTGAGTAATATTCCGTTGTATATATGTACCACACCTTCTTTATCCATTCGTCTGTCAATGAGCATTTAGGTTGCTTCCATGACCTGGCTATTGTAAATAATGCTGCAGTGAACATTGTGGTGCATGTGTCTTTTTGATTATGGTTTTCTCTGGGTATATGCCCAGTAGCAGGATTGCTGGATCGTATGGTAATTCTATTTTTAGTTTTTAAGGAACCTCCATACTGTTCTCCGTAGTGGCTGTATCAATTTACATTCCCACCAACAGTGCAAGAGGGTTCCCTTTCCTCCACACCCTCTCCAGCATTTGTTGTTTGTAGATTTTCTGATGAAGCCCATTCTAACTAGTGTGAGGTGATACCTCATTGTAGTTTGTATTTGCATTTCTCTAATGATTAGTGATGTTGAGCAGATTTTCATGTGCTTCTTGGCCATCTGTATGTCTTCTTTAGAGAAATGTCTATTTAGGTCTTCTGCCTATTTTTGGATTGGGTTGTTTGTTTTTCTAATATTGAGCTGTATGAGCTGTTTATATATTTTGGAGATTAATCCTTTGTCCGTTGATTTGTTAGCAAATATTTTCTCCCATTCTGAGGGTTGTCTTTTCATCTTGTTTATGGCTTCCTTTGCTGTGCAAAAGCTTTTAAGTTTCATTAGGTCCCATTTGTTTATTTCTGTTTTTATTTCCATTACTCTAAGAGGTGGATCAAAAAAGGTCTTGCTGTGTTTTATGTCAGAGTGTTCTTCCTATGTTTTCCACCAAGAGTTTTATAGTGTCCGGTCTTACATTTAGGTCTCTAATCCCTTTTGAGTTTATTTTTGTGTATGGTGTTAGGGAGTGTTCTAATTTCATTCTTTTACAGGTAGCTGTCCAGTTTTCCCAGAACCACTTACTGAAGTCTTTTCTCCACTGTATATCCTTGCCTCCTTTGTCATAGATTAGTTGACCATAGGTGCATGGGTTTATCTCTGGGCTTTCAGTCTTGTTCCATTGATCTATGTGTCTGTTTTTGTGCCAGTACCATATTGTCTAGATTGCTGTAGCTTTGTAGTATAGTCTGAAGTCAGGGAGTCTGATTCCTCCAGCTCCGTTTTTCTCCCTCTAGACTGCTTTGGCTATTTGGGGTCTTTTGTGTCTCCATACAAAATTTAAGATTTTTTGTTCTAGTTCTATAAAAACTGCCATTGGTAATTTGATGGTGTTTCCATTGAATATGTAGATTGCTTTGGGTACTATAGTCATTTTCACAATATTGATTCTTCCAATCCAAGAATATGGTATATCTCTCCATCTGTTGGTATCATCTTTAATTTCTTTTATCAGTGTCTTATAGTTTCTGCATACAGGTCTCTTGTCTCCGTAGGTAGGTTTATTCCTAGGTATTTTATTCTTTTTGTTGCAGTGGTAAATGGGAGTGTTTCCTTAATTTCTCTTTCAGATTTTTCATCATTAGTGTATAAGAATGCAAGAGATTTCTGTGCATTAATTTTGTATCCTGCAACTTTGCCAAATTCATTGATTAGCTCTAGTAGTTTTCTGGTAGCATCTTTAGGACTCTCTACTTATAGTATCATGTCATCTGTAAAGAGTGACAGTTTTACTTCTTCTTTTCCAATTTATATTCCTTTTATTTCTTGTTCTTCTGTGATTGACGTGGCTAGGACTTCCAAAACTATGTTGAATAATAGTGGTGAAAGTGGACATCCTTGTCTTGTTCCTGAACCTAGAGGAAATGCTTTCATTTTTTCACCATTGAGAATGATGTTTGCTGTGGGTTTGTCATATATAGCCTTTATTATGTTTGGGTAGCTTCCCTCTATGCCCACTTTCTGGAGAGTTTTTATATAAATCAGTGTTGAATTTTGTCAAAAGCTTTCTCTGCATCTCTTGAGATGATCATATGGTTTTTATTCTTAAGTTTGTTAATATATTGTATCACATTGATTGATTTGCATTTGTTGAAGTATTCTTGCATCCCGGGGATAAAGCCCACTTGATCGTGGTGTATGATCCTTTTAATGTGCTGTTGGATTCTGTTTGCTAGTATTTTGTTGAGGACTTTTGTATCTATATTCATCAGTGATATTGGTTTGTAATTTTCTTTTTCTGTAGTATCTTTGTCTGGTTTTGGTATCAGGGTGATGGTGGCCTCATAGAATGAGTTTGGGAGTGTTCCTTCCTCCGCAATTTTTTGGAAGAGTTTGAAAAGGATGGGTGTTATCTCTTCTCTGAATGTTTGATCTGGTCCTGGACTTTTGTTTGTTGGAAGATTTTTAATCACAGTTTCAATTTCATTACTTTGATGGTCTGTTCATATTTTCTGTTTCTTTCTGGTTCAGCCTTGGAAGGTTATACCTTTCTAAGAATTTGTCCATTTCTTCCAGGTTGTCCATTTTATTGCCATTGACTTCCTTGTAGTAGTCTCTTAGGATTCTTTTTATTTCTGCGGTGTCTGTTATAACTTCTCCTTTTTCATTTCTACTTTTATTGATTTGAGCCCTCTCCCTCTTTTTCTTGATGAGTCTGGCTACTGGTTTATCAATTTTGTTTATCTTCTCCAAGAACCAGCTTTTAGTTTTATTGATCTTTGTTATTGTTTTCTTTGTTTCTATTTCATTTATTTTCTGCTCTGATCTTTATGATTTCTTTCCTTTTGCTAACTTTGGGCTTTGTTTGTTCTTCTTTCTCTAGTTCACTTAGGTGTAAGGTTAGATTGTTTATTTGAGATTTTTCTTGTTTCTTGAGGTAGGCTTGTATAGCTATAAATTTCGCTCTTAGAACTGCTTTTGCTGCATCCCACATGTTTTGGATCACCGTGTTTTCATTGTCATTTGTCTCTAGGTATTTTTTGATTTCCTCTTTGATTTCTTCAGTTATCTCTTGGTTATTTAGTGAGGTATTGTTTAGCTTCCGTGTTTTTGTGTTTTTTACAGTTTTTCCCCTGTAATTCATTTCTAATCTCATAGCACTGTGGTCAGAAAAGAAGCTTGATATGATTTCAATTTTCTTAAATTTACTGAGACTTGATTTGTGACCCAAGATGTGATCTCTCCTGGAGAATGTTCCCTGCACATTTGAGAAGAAAGTATAATCTGCTGTTTTTGGATGGAATGTCCTATAAATACCAATTATATCTATCTGGTCTATTGTGTCATTTAAAGCTTCTGTTTCCTTATTTACTTTCATTTAGGATGATCGGTCCATTGGTGTAAGTGAGCTGTTAAAGTCCCCGCATTATTATTGTGTTACTATCGCTCTCCTCTTTTAACTGTTAGCAGTTGCCTTATGTACTGAGGTGCTCCTATGTTGGGTGCATATATATTTATAATTGTTATATCTTCTTCTTGGATTGATCCTTTGATCATTATGTAATGTCCTTCTTTGTCTCTTTTAACATTCTTTATTTTAAAGCCTATTTTATCTAATATAAGTATTGCTACTCCAGCTTCCCCTTGATTTCCATTTGCATGGAATATCTTTTACCATCCCCTCACTTGCAGTGTGTATGTGTCCCTAGGTCTGAAGTTGGTCTCTTGTAGACAGCATATATATGGATCTTGTTTTGTATCCATTCAGCGAGCCTGTGTCTTTTGGTTGGAGCATTTAATCCATTCACTTTTAAGGTAATTATAGATACATATGTTCATATGACGATTTTCTTAATTGTTTTGGGTTTGTTTCTGTAGGTCCTTTTCTTCTCTTGTGTTTCCCACTTAGAGAAGTTCCTTTAGCATTTATTGTAAAGCTGGTTTGGTGGTGCTGAATTCTCTTAGCTTTTGCTTGTCTGTAAAGCTTTTGATTTCTCTGTTGAATCTGAATGAGATCCTTGCTGGGTAGAATAATCTTGGTTGTAGTTTCTTCCCTTTCATCACTTTAAGTATATCATGCCACTCCCTTCTGGCTTGTAGAGTTTCTGCTGAGAAATCAGCTGTTAACCTTATGGGAGTTTCCTTGTATATTATTTGTCGTTTTTCCCTTGCTGCTTTCAATAAATTTTCTTTGTCTTTAATTTTTGCCAGTTTGATTACTATGTGTCTCGGCATGTTTCTCCTTGGGTTTATCCTGTATGGGACTCTCTGTGCTTCCTGGACTTGGGTGGCTATTTCCTTTCCCATATTAGGGAAGTTTTCGACTATAATCTCTTCAAATATTTTCTCTGGTCCTTTCTCTCTCTCTTCTCCTTCTGGGACCCATATAATGTGAATGTTGTTGCATTTAATGTTGTCCCAGAAGTCTCTTAGGCTGTCTTCATTTCTTTTCATTCTTTTTTCTTTATTCTGTTCCATAGCGGTGAATTCCACCATTTCTGTCTTCCAGGTCACTTATCCGTTCTTCTGCCTCAGTTATTCTGCTATTGATTCCTTCTAGTGTAGTTTTCATTTCAGTTATTGAATTGTTCATCTCTGTTTGTTTGTTCTTTAATTCTTCTAGGTCTTTGTTAAACATTTCTTGCATCTTCTCGATCTTTGCCTCCATTCTTTTTCTGAGGTCCTGGATCATCTTCACTATCATTATTCTGAATTCTTTTTCTGGAAGGTTGCCTATCTCCACTTCATTTAGTTGTTTTTCTTGTTCCTTCATCTGGTACGTAGCCCTCTGCCTTTCATCTTGTCTATCTTTCTGTGAATGTGGTTTTTGTTCCACAGGCTGCAGGATTGTAGTTCTTCTTGCTTCTGCTGTCTGCCTTCTGGTGGATAAGGCTATGTCAGAACCCACTCTTTGTTTCAGTTATTTTCTCTATTGTTTATCTGTTTTCATTTTCACTGATTTTTCTTCTTTCTTTATTATTTCCTCCCTTCTGCTTGCTTTGGGTTTATTTTGCTCCTTCATTTCTCATTTCTTGAGGCAGGAATTTAGATTATTGATTTAGACTTTTTCTTTTTCCTAGTGTCACACCTGTGTCTCCTCTTGGTTCCTGACTATGTTCTTCCTCCAGTCCTCAGGTCCCTAGACAGTCTGCCTCCTCTTCCACCTCAGGGTCCTTCTATGCTTGTCCCTTGTGTTATTTCTAGGGTTCAAGTTGTAATGAATGAGGAGATTAGGAGAGAAGAGTCCATGCCATCTTGTCTGGCATGGCCTGTAAATGCTTTTTAATCTTCCATCTTCTGCTCAGGCTCAACCAGGGCTGGTACTTCTGGGTGCTGCAGGGTGCTTGACCCATGATGCTTGTTAGTGTAGTAAAGCTGGAAATGTTTTTTGGAGCACCTAGGTTGACAGGCTGAAGAGAAGTGTAAGATGCTGATGTGATCTTTCTCCCCGGATCCAAAGCCTACCCCGGGCATCTGAGGGCTCCAGCCACTGCAGGCCTGCGTCCAGTGGGTCTGGTGTGAGGATGCACATCTTATTGTTTGTTTTTATGGTATTGGGGTTTTTTTAACAATATTTCTAGCCTAATGAAATATTCTAGACTAATATTTCCCTAGTACAGCATAAATCAAGATGTTAACGGAGTCTTTGGTTGGTTGGTTGGTTTTGATAGTGGGAGAAATGTTCTGAGCCCTCTAATTCTTTGGTTCTCTTTTGTCTTTCAGGAATCTAAATCCCTCCCTCCTGCTTTTTTCTTTTCCCTTTACCTCTCAATTACCATCAGCACGTCTTCCTTCTTTTCAAGTTTTCTACCCAGAAGTTATGCACTTTAACTCATGCATATCCATTTATTCACATCTGTTCTCCTTGAATTAGGTTCCTATAGTCAGTGTAAGTAATTACCACATTTAGTGATTTAATACAAGACAACTGCATTATCATTCAGTTGTAGAGGTCAGAAGTCTACAGTGGGTGGCTGGGCTCTAGAGAAGAATCCATTTCCTTGCCTTTTCCAACTCCCAGAGGTGTCCACACTCCTTGGCAAAGGGCCTCACATCAGGCTGACCTCTGCTTCTGGCATCACATCTCCTCCAACTGTTCTGCCTCAATCTTTTACTTATAAGAATCTTTGTGATTACATGGCCTCCACTAGGAAAATGTGCCCATCTCAAGATCCTTAACAAATCACTACTGCTAATCCCTTTTGACATGTAAGGTAACATATGCACAGATTCTGGGGATTCTGTTCCAACCCTTTTAAATCACACATACTTTTAAACCCCTTTCTATGATCTGTGCTCCTTAGGACACTTTTCCAATATTTTCAAAGTTTAGACAAATTTATATTGGTGGTGGTATTTCCAAATAACTCTAGCTGCCTTGTCTATTTCTCCATAATTTTCCTGGTGCCTGGTTGAAGATGGGATGGCAACCTAGAGAAAGACTACTAGGTTTTGCTGAATTTTCTCTTGTCTCACAGTCATTTTCACTTCTGACATTTTCTCTTCAAGTAATAACACGCTTGCAGCCTGAGAAAAGAGAGTAGGAGAATGAGGGACTCCTGTATGCTGATTTCTGCCTCAAGCTTGAGCCCAGGATGCAGGTCAAAGCCTCAGAGTGCTGATGGGCCCAGGTGGCCTCAGATGGAGTAAGTCGAGGCCCCTGGGAATGGCTCCTGTGTGATCCCTCTAATCGCTCCTCTTGTCCCTTGATGATTTCCAGGCCCAGAGCTGTCTTCTCCTCTCCTAGTAGTTCTCCTCCTAGGCCCCAAGGTGCTGCTGGTGGTCGGTGTCTCTGTCATCTTTGTCCACAGGAAGCATTGGGCCTGACTGTAAGTTGGGGTAGGAGGGAGGGCAGGACAAGGTCTGTCCTACATTACATAAGGTCAGTAAGGTAGCCAGCCCACAGGTCACACAGGGTCAGGGCCCACGTGGGGATAAGAGAAGGGGACACACTTCCCTCAATACCCTCAGGAGTATCCTGTTTCCCTCTAAGAGGTGGCCAACTCCCAGGAGGTGTGCGGGGTCCTGAAGGAGGTGGGCTGGATCAGGGGTTTTCAAAGGGTGTCTCTTAGCAGTTCTGTAAAGGAAGTGGGCAGAGGGTGCTGAATGAGGAGGAGCTGAGTGGGTGGTTCCCTTGGAGACCATTTCTAGACATTTGAGTCCTGGAGCTCCTTGGGGCAAAAAGAATCCACATTTTCAGGTAATGTTGAGAACTCTGGATTGGCTATTCTGAGAGCGGCTTCTGCTCTGACCCTCCATGTGACAGAATAGAAGGGCTGGGGATGGGGCATCAGACCTGGGGAGGAGGCTGAGGGATCAGAGTGCTATCCCAGGGGCTGCTCATCCTCTCAAGACAGGCATCCCAGGAGGAGAACACCTGGGCATATAGGAGGCATGCAAGGAACGTTTCCTGAGTGATGAGCAGATAATTAAATATGGACATGTTTCTCACAGCTCCTTCCTTCCTCCCTGCTCGTGTCACCCTCAGTGTCTGCTGCTTCCTTCCCTTCCTGAGGGGCCCAGCCCAGGAGAAGGACTCAACTGGGAGCTTCCATGACTCTGCTCCAAATGCCTCCCCTCCATGGAGACTTGCCTGCCCACATGCCCCTGAAGCCACCAGAGCTGTGTCTTCATACATGGTCCTGAGCAAGGATCATGGGAAGTAGCTCTGGGGGCTGACTCAGGACATTTCCCTGGAATGTGAGAAATAAGTCAGATCAACACAGATCAGGTTATCTCTCATCCATCACCTTGGACTCGGCCATGAACTACACAATAATGCCCTGTGCTGAGGAGTTATTCTGTCCTCTGGATTCCTGCCTTCACCTGACTCCCCACCCTTTGAGGTGCCTCTTTAGTACAAATGACTCCCCATCTTAGTTTTAAGAAAAATTTTTCTCCTTCCTCGTTGTCTAAATAGCCAACTTCTCAAACCCAGAAAATATTGTTCCCTCCTCTCTCCATGATGGGAAGAGTAGTTTTTCTATAATCTTGCATCCTTCCCAACCCTATTGCTCATGGTAAGTATACTGTGTCCAGAAGCCTGGAGTCATCCTTGATTTCTCTTTCTTTTATATCACGTATTCAATTCTGCCTTCAAAATGTTTATGCCCAGTGGTCAGATGGAACTCTTTAACAATTGACTATCCAAAAAGAAAAAAAAAAATAAAGAAAATTTATTGGTATGAATACTCCCAATGTGGTCATTTTCAAGTTAGCAACAGTTTAACAACTAGTTTGCAAAATTCCTGAAAACGTAAATATCAGCTCTCATGAGCCAGTCCAATCCCCTCCAGCACACTTCTTAATTGCATCCATGATCTTCACATTCTCACCCCCACCACTGCTCCCTGGTCCCAGCCACCATCATCTCTTCCTGAACCATTGCTATAGTCTCTGACTGGCTTTCCTGTTTCAGCCTCAGTGATTCCTTGGGAATGTAAGTCAAATCCTATCATTCCTCTGCTTCCTCCTCCAACATGTCTGCCTGGCTCACTCTCTTCCTTCATTCCAGCCTCTGCTCAAATATCACTTTATCAAAGGCATCTTCCATATACCATCCTGTATAAAGTATCAGTTCCTCTCTCAGCCTTGCATTCTATGACTTCTTAACCTGATTAACTTGTTTCCTGAACACTTATTACCATCTGACATACAAAGCATCGGCAGTTCTCACTTTGCATGGTAGAGAAGGACCATAAAATTACTGTGTAAACTGAATCATGGAAAGTGATCTCAGTAATCAATGGGATAAATAAAGATTGTTCTGTGATCATTAAAATTTGATTTCAAAATATTAGGAACTCTCTTACTGTCAGCTACTAATAATATGTAGTTTGAAAAATTAGAAACACTGAGAAATAAAGCAATTTATTTCTTTATAAAAACTTATCCAAAGTGTTTGAACAGTTCTTGCCTTCTTCTTCTTGCATAATTTATAATATAAGAGCATCTTTTGTACAACTTGGTGAATTATGCTCCTTGCGAAGTTTGGATCCGTTTCCAACATTTTATGCCTTGTAATCTCAATGCTGTGAAATCTTTACAAACTTTCTTTAATTCAAAGTATTTGCTGTTGTCACTTCCTCTGGGACATTTTCACTCTTTTCCTCACCACCACTTTCCTCATTTATGTGGTAAGTTTGACTTTACTAAGTTCTTCTGATTGCGTATCTAGAATCTTTCTAACACTATTAAGGTATCTTGGTCAGCTATTTCTTTTGTAATCCATTTATATTGTTTGAATATAACTTCTCGCATCATCATATTTTGTCTCTCCATGGCACTTTCATCTTTGTTGCCAGTTCCCTTTTATAATTATTCACTTTTGTAAATGTCATGTGGGTTTATCACTGGGAGACAGGAGAAAATACAACTACGTATTTTGCTGTCTGTGCCTAAACTGTGTAAGAGAGTCACAGTGACCAATCACTACAGACTTTCAAAGAATTGATATGATTGGATACTGATCACGATGAGCATCTGTTATTACATAATGATTTGTGGAATGAAGTATACTTAGCAGCAAAGTTGTACGTTATGTATCGTTCACAGTAAATTTCCTGTGGTGACTGAAATCTGAACCCTGTGTTGGGGGATTGATGTTATTTTACTAAACTGAAATTCATGCATCAGGCAAAATGAACACTGATTTATGTGTTATCTCTTCCTCAAACAGGACATCAGTTCTATGAGAAGGGACTCTGAATCCTCAGGTGCCAGAACAGTGACTGCCACATACTAGGCCATTGTTTAATTTAATAAATGAATGAATTAGTTTTTACCAGATGTTGGATTTCAAAATAAAAATTATGTAATTCAATCATCTGGCTCTTGTGTTCTAAAGTTTTTTCATTAAAGGTTAATCTCTCTTCTTTGTGTTCAGAAATCCTATCAAAAAATCAATATTCTTCAGAACCCAAGGAAGTGAAAAACCAGAAGAAAACAAAACCAAAAAGCAAAAACTGACATTGATACGAGTTTGTCAAAGGGGCTCAGAAACAAACTGAAAGAGGTCCCAATGGACAAACTTGGAACAATTTGGGCAAGAAATATTGGATATATAGATACACACATATATAGATATGTATATTTATGTATATATATATACACACACGTATATATGTATGTATATATATATATACACATATTCTGAATGTTTTTTTTTTTTTTTTTTTTTTTTGCTTGCTTGCTTGCTTTTTAGATACTCCATATAAAGTTGAATTCTCTTCAGGTACTGTTTTTAAAACAGTACTTAATGGACATAAAGGATATTATGAAAACAACATAGGTTTTGCTTCTATGGATCTTCTGGCACATTATAGTTTATACTGGCTGCATTTGCTTAGTTATATCACAGGATTTTTTGCTGTACGCGGGCCTCTCACTGTTGTGGCCTCTCCCGTTGCAGAGCACAGGCTCCGGACGCGCAGGCCCAGCGGCCATGGCTCACGGGCCCAGCCACTCCGCGGCACGCGGGATCTTCCCGGACCGGGGCACGAACCCGTATCCCCTGCATTGGCAGGCGGACTCTTAACCACTGCGCCACCAGGGAAGCCCTCTGAATGTTTTTGTCCCCTTAAAATTCACATTTTAGAATATTAATGCCCAATGTGACCATGTTAGAAGTTGGGGCATTTGGAACATGACTAGTTCATAAGGGCTCCTCTGTCATGAATGGGATTAGTACCCTTCTAAAAGAGACCCCCAAGATCATCCTAGTTCCTTCTTCCATGTGAAGATACAATGAGAAATCTGAAATCCAAAAGATGGCCCTCACCCAATCAAACTGCTAAGCTGATAGTGGAATTCGAGTTTCCAGAACTGTGAGCAATAAATTTCTGTTGTAAGCCATCCAGTCTGTGATATTTTGTTATAGCACCCAAACAGACTAAGACAGATTATAAACCAAAATATAATAAATATCTATGAGTCCATATAGATGTAAATAAATAATTTAATAAATAAATAGATGGAGAATTTTAAAAAATCTTCTTTGCAGGAAACTCTCAAATTATGAAGACACTTCACGCTAAATAAGGGGAAACCCAATTCACTACCCCTGAAGTATGGGCTGCACATGGTGACTCCCTTCCAAAGGGGATGAATGGAAGGAGGAAAAGGGGTTACTTTACAGTGGGGAAACCTGACTAATACGAGTTAGCGAGGTCATCAAGAGTTCACCAACAATAAATCAATATCAATAGGCATAAATCATGTAGATTTGATGAAAATGGCACGTTTCCTCTGGGACCTTCCCCAAAACCCATAAGCCTAGATTAATTATGAGAAAAGCATCAGACAAAATGTAACAGAGGGGCATCCTACAATAAATCTGAGCAGTATTCATCAAATCTGTAGAAATCATCAAAAACAAGGACAGTCAGAGAAGGTGTCACAGCTGAGAGGAGCCTAAGGAGACACGACAAGTAAATGTGTGTGGTATCCTGCATGGGACCTTGCCACAGACAGGGACTTTATGTAAAACTTTAGGAAGTCTGTCATGGACTGAATGGTTGTATCCCTTCCAAAATTCATATGTTCAAGTCTAACCCCTGAAGTGATGGTATTTGGAGGTGGGTCTTTGGGAATGAATTAAGTCATGGGGTAGAGCCGATTCCCAGAATGTTGCATAGTTGGAATCATGCAGCATATAGATTTTTCCTTTCAGTTATTAATAAGCATTTAAGATTCCTCCACATCTTTTCAGGGCTTGAGAGCGCATATAATTTTAGTTCTGAATAATATTTGATTATCTGGATTTACCAATTTCTTTACCAGTTCACCTACTGGAGGTCATCTTGGTTGTTTTCAAGTTCTTGCAAGTATGAATAAAGCTACTATGAATTTCAGAGAGAAACTTTTCCAGGCCTCTCTCCCAGCCCCTGGTAACCTCAGATACTCCTTGGATTGTAGATGGCATTTCCGTGTGTCTCCACCTCATCTTCTTTCTGTGAATGACAGCTAAGTTAAGCTGTGCCTGAACTCCTGATTCACACAAACTATGAAATAATAGACTTGGTTTTTTTTTAAGCCACTATGTTTTTGGTAATAAGTTATCCAGCAATAGAAATCAAATGCATTATATTTGAGAAATCCATCAAGAGAAAGTCCTCCATAGTTTTGTAGAATTCATCTTGCATACACTCTGTGTATCTTCCATGAACTCAATGATAATGCTGTTTGTGTGATCCCCAAGAACACATACCAAGAGCAATTAAATACTGAGGAATAAGATTTTGTTGGATAGGGTTGAGCATTAACATGAAACTTTGTGATAGTTAAGATTTTTTCACACTCTAAGAACCAATTTTCACCCATTAGGAAAAATATCAATTTCATGGAGAATGCAAGTCTCAACATTTATTTTGGGTGAGTGGGCTTTTGCATCATGAAAGAGCTCGCAGAAAATGGGAGATGGCTCTTTCTCCAGGTCACTCTCTGAACACAGTATGTTGGTTATGAACACCTTGTCCTTAGCTTGAGGCCTTGTCTCTGATCCCAGAACATAAAGAAAAATCTGACACAAATTCTATTTGACATTTCTCATTTAATAGAAATGTATTTGTCCTCATTGTAAATATGTTTATTTAAGTGCCTGCTATTCTGCAGGTCATCCTCATATCCTGATGCCCAAGGAAGGTGCCACCCTCCTTTCTGTGCATTAGTCTCCTTCTCACCCATAAGGCAGCCACATTTATAATTTTTATACTTTGGTGCCAGTACACATGGCTGAAAGGATGTGTAATGAGACCTCATCTTGATCTATACCAGAACCTCAGAACATCTTGGGCCAAGGCAAGGAACATGAACAATGATCTGAAATTTCTTACAGGAACTTCAGGTGAAGAGTTCCAGTAAAACAACCTGAGATATCAGTGTCAGTCAAAGCTGGAGGTACTGTAAACCGGGGCTGCAAAATGTCTTCTTTATCCCCACGAGCGCCTGTCTAGTGGTTCAATGGGACTGAGCCAGACGATAAGTAATCTATGGTTTCAGTGAAAGACAATTCCCCAAAGTATTCTAAATTGAAAGCATAATGACCAACCAAACAGGTTGATTCCAGCTGCATCAGTGATGTGTCACATGGGATAATGGCACCTATACTGTGTGAAGTTAATGAAAGGGCATCCTGACATGTCCATATATCTGATCCAGGCACCTGTGTGTCCATGAACGGTGAAAATAATCTGATAAACTCCATCCCCTTGTCTGCTAAAAGTAGACTTTTAAAAACTCTGCAATATGCACTACATCATTATCACATACTGGGTCCTGGGCCCCTTCATTCACAAACAGCCCTGTAAGCTGGCATCCTGCTGATGACCCTTCTGGTTATTTATTCTGGGGTCCTATGTCTAATATTCAGTCAAGCCAGTTTGAGAGGCTAGGGCCCTTCTGTGATGGCCAACACCACCAGAAACTGAACATAAGACATGGACACTCTGAAGTAAAAAAAAATTGGGGGTAGGAAAAAGGCAACTAAATGTGTGCATTGCATGGTCCAAAAAGTTGGAAAACTGGGACCTGGAAGGCTGACTAGTCATTCTGAAATTTCAGGACAAACCTGGAGTCAGAAATATGCATTGTGTCTATTATGACCTATTTTCTGACCCTGAATATTAGAAACAGATACTTGTAACTATATCTTAGCTTCTGGATTCAGGATAAAATCTCAACCTGGGTAAAGTTTGCCCCCAAATGCCCAATATAGACTGAGCCAAAACAAAGGAATCCTCAGGCAAGCAGAATCTCTTCTAGCCTGCACAATTCTACTCACCTATTTCCAACTGGAATGTGATTGGAACATGGTGGCAAGTACCTGAAGGGTCATCACAATTCAGTCAGGGACCTTGTCCCACCCACAGGAAGTCAATGAGTAAGTGTGTCCTCCTACAATGGCCAGGAGTAGCTCTGGGGAATCATGAGACTAGAAGGAGGGGTTGTGAGTGTCACCCACTTCCAGATCTTTTCTTTCAGAAAAGCCCTCCAGGAGGGGTTAATTAACTCTCCTGCCACTTGCCATTTACCTGGTCTGCTTTGAGAATTGTACTCCAAGCTCTGCTGTTCTTTTATTCTCTGGGGACAATCAGTGTTTCCTTCCCATTGCCACCATCTGAATTAATATTGTGAAATACTCTGAGGTGAGTGTGTTCCTCTGTTCAGAATACAAAGCCAGTAGAAGGAAGAAAATGGAAAGATTAGAGTAGATTGGAGCAGAAATAAACAAAACCAATGAAAGTCAAAAGAAGGTATTAAAAGAGGAAAGGAGGGGAGAAGATACAAGACATACAGATAATAATTCACAAAATAGCAATAGGAAATCCTTCCCCATTGTAATTATTTTAAATGTAAATGGATTCAACTCCTCAATAAATAGACATAGATTGACTAAATGGGGAAAAACCGACAAGGATCCAAGTACATGCTATCTATAAGAGATTCACTTTAGATCTATGAGCATACAAAGGCTGAAAGTGAAAGAAAGGAAAAACATGTCCATGCAAATTGTAACCAAAAGATAGCAGGGGTAGCTATACTAATAGTAGATAAAATAGAATTTAAGTAAAAAACTGATACAATAGACAAAGAGGACATTATATAGTGATAAAAGAAAATATAACTAATATTTGTACATCAAATGTCAGAACTCTAAATATAAGAAGCAAATATTTCCAGAATGGGTGGGAGAATTAGAGAGAAATAAAACAATAGAAAGATTTTAATACCCCACTTTCCATAATAAATGAACAACCAGAATGAATATTAATAAGGACAGAGAGAACTTTAATAACACTACAGATCAATTGGACCTCACCGACATGTACAGAACATTCCACTGAACAAGAGCCTAATATACATCCCTCTCAAGTGCATATGGAACATCCTCCAGGATAGAACACATGGTAGGCAGCAAGACAAGTCTTAAGATGTTTTGAAAGATTGTAATTATAGAAAGTACCTTTTCTGATTACAAGTGAATGAAATTACAAATCAATAGCTGAAGAATAGGAAAATCAAAAGTATGTGGAAATTAAACAACACACTCTCAAATAACCAATATGTGAAAGAAGAAATCACAGGGGAAGTTAAATAGTACCTTGAGATAAGTAAAAATAAAAACACAACATACCAAAGATTATGGATACAGAAAGCAGTGCTCTAATATTCCTACACCTGTTTAATTAACTTAACATTTAGCTCTATTTGCCTTACATTGAGAATCAAAGAAAAAATATTTCTTTAATTTTTTTTTTAAAGGTAACGTTTTTGAGCGTGAGAGATCTTGTGGCTGGTTCCTGGGAAAAGAAGACATAGAGGGCAGGCATGCTGGGATAATTTCAATGGATGTTTCTTTCTGTTTCTGTCTTTAGTTGTCTCCACCCTGAAGATCACCACCAAGCCCTCTGGGATGCAAATCCATATGCATCAGAGAGTGAATCTCATGTGCCATGTGAGCCACTTTTCTTTGTTTTTTTCCAGTGTTTTCAATAGTCTTTATTAGTGTTATGGTCTGTATTTTATTTTATTTTTTAAATTTTATTGGAATATAGTTGATTTACAATGTTGTGTTAGTTTCAGGTGTACAGTAAAGTGATTCAGTTATACATATACATATATTCATTCTTTTTCAGATTATTTTCTCATATAGGTTATCACAAAATATTGAGTAGAGTTCCCTGTGTTATATAATAAGCCCCTGTTGATTATCTATCTTACATATGGTAGTGCGTGTATGTTAATCCCAAACTCCTGATTTATCCCTCCCCCCTCCCACGTTTCCCCATTAGTAACCCTAAGTTTTTTTTTGATATCTGTAAGTCTGTTTCTGTTCTGTAAATAAGTTCATTTGTATTGTTTTTAAAATTAGATGCCACATATGAGTGATATCCTATGATATTTGTCTTTCTCTGTCTGCCTTACTTCACTTAGTATGTTAACCTCTAGGTCCATCCATGTTGCTGCAAATGGCATTATTTCGTTCTTTTTTATGGCTGACTAGTAGTCCATTGTATATATATACCACATCTTCTTTATCCATTCCTCTGTCGCCGGACATTCAGGTTGCTTCCATGTCTTGGCTATTGTAAATAGTGCTACAATGAACGTTGGGGTGCATGTTTCTTTTTAAATTATGGTTCTCTCCAGATAATGTCCAGAATTGAGATTGCTGGATCGTATAGTAGTTCTATTTTTAGTTTTTAAAGGAACCTCCGTACTCTTCTCCATAGTGGCTATACCCATGTGAGCCACTTCTACTCTTCCAAACTGCACATCACCCGGATGGAGAAGAAGCATAAGACACAAACCATGAAGTCCCCTCGGGTCATCAGAAGCCCAGACAGGACCTATTCTCTGGAACACACTTTGCAGGCAGAGGCCACGCTGGATGACAAGAAGTTTGCTTGCTGGGTGGTCCAGGATGAGCAGCCCCCTGTCCAGGCTGACATCACCCTGAGGGCTCAGGCACCCAGGGTGGGAAAAGGTGGATGCAGCCTCTTGCCAGCCCCTCTGGGCAGCATGGCTGGGAATATCTGGTGTGAAAACACCTGCCATATGCCTGGGGTGCAGACAGTATTAGGTCAAGGAGTCAGGGTAGCAAGGGATGAAGGTGAAAGAAGGGAGGACACCCTGGGCTAGTAATACAACTCTCAGTCATTCATCCCCAAATTCCATTCCTACATCCTCTTCAAGGAGAAGGAGTCGGACTTCCGTCTCCAAGCCCATGCACTCTTCAGGTTGAAAGTTCTCTGTCTTAGCACTTGACTGCAGGAAACGGTAGACACTGAGGACAGCTGTTCACCAAAATCCCTTCCAGGAAGGCTTTAATCAAGACTGATTCAGCTGGAAGTTATTGCAAGCCAATTTTTTTTAACATCTTTATTGGAGTATAATTACTTTAAAGGGATATTTAAGCAAATTTCCTATAACACTGGTCTCTGTTAATATCCTCAATAGCTAACAGGAAAGATAATTCGAATGATACTTTAAACACTCACCATATTGCAAGGGTTGAAACTATTTTTTTTTATTTAACATCTTTATTGGAGTATAACTGCTTTACAATGTTGTGTTAGTTTCTGCTGTATAACAAAGTGAATCAAATCAGCTATACATATACATATATCCCCATATCTCTTCCCTCTTGCATCTCCCTCCCTATCCCACCCTCTAGGTGGTCACAAAACAATGTGCTTACTCTTGAATGCATGAAGTCTGAAGTGCTTGCAGGCATCCAGAGAGAAACACCTCCTAGACAACAGGGGGAATGTGTATGGATCAGAAGGATGAATAATTACAAAGGTGAAGACTTGGAAGACAAAGCAAATACACAGTAGTTGAAGTTGAAATAATATTCCACTGGGGAACAGAGTACGCAAAAAGAAAAAGGAGTCACTTTAAAATATCAAATTTAGTGAACATTTGAGAGGAGGAGAGCCAATGAATTGGAGTCAGAAAGATAAGATAAGAAGTAGAAGACAGGGGTGTGACAATACTAAGAGAGGAAAGAGTTTGAAGAGGAAGAGTTTGGTGAATGACTTCATATGCCATAGGATGTGAAGCAGAACTAAGTTGGACCTAGTGATTGTGGTTCCCCAGAAACACAGAACTAACAGTGTGTGTGTGTATATATATATATGTATATATATATATATACACATATGTATATATATGTATATATACACACACACACACACAACAGTGTATGATATATATATATATATATATATATATATATGAATTGGTTGATGCAATTATGGAGAGTGAGAAGTACCACGATCTACACTTGGCAAGCAGGAGACTCAGGAGAGCTGAGGGTCTAGTCCAGTCTGAGTCTGAAGGCAGGAGAAGACAGATGCCCTGGTTCAAAGATAGTCAAGCAGAAAAAGAGACTTCGTTCTTACTCAGCCTTTTTGTCCTAATCAGGCCTTCAATGGATTGGATGTAGCCCATCCACACTGGGGAGGGCAATCTGCTTTGCTCAGTCTCCCAATTCAAGTGTTGATTCTGTCTAGAAGCAACCTCCCAAGACACACCAAGAATAATGTTAAATCAAATATCTGAACCCCATCATTGCCCAGGCAAGTTGATACATAGAATTTACTATCACAGCAGAGAAAAGTCACTGGTGACCAGAGACCTTACCAAGAGGAGTTCCAGTTAAGTGGTTCTGGTGATATCCAGATACCAAAGGACTGAGAAATAAACAGAAAGTGAATAAATGGAGACACTAGGTTCGGACTGCTCATTCAAGAAAGTTAGTTGACTGCACAAGGAAGGGAAGAGAGAAAGCAACACATTCAGGAGAAAGATAAGTTGAGGGGGATTTTTTTAAGGTGAAGGAAATTCGAGTATGTTTAAAATTTATTGGCTGAGGTGGATGCATTTGTGAAGAGCAAATGATTGAAGTAACAAATGGGAAGAATTAATTAATAGGGCAGGATATTGAAAAAGGCTGAAAGGAAAATGATGTGTATGAAAATAATTAGAATATAGTGCAATCTGAGGTAATAATAATAATATTACAAAGTGAGAAGTATGTTCCATTGCCTAAGTGTTAGATTTGGGCTTTAAACCTACAGAAAGATCCATGGAGAATTATATCTTAACATATGTTCTATGCATTTATGCAATAAAGTAAATAATATCAGATGATTACAAACTCAGGTGGTGATTTTTTTTTCAACTGTCCCAAAGAGTGACACTTGATCATTATAAAGGTGTCAGGAACACTGTCCTGAATTGCTGTCTAAAGCCCCTGCCTAATTCATCTGCCTACTGTCTCAAATAGACATCAAGTCAAAGAAGCCACTTGGCTCCGGGAAGAAATGTCTCAGAAGAATCTTGTCATGGATTTTTCAAGAATGACATAATTATCTTCTGTAGCAGTCAACTGCAGAAGGGAAGTAACATGAAGGATTACTCTGAACAGATGCAGAGCATCATCATTATGCAGAATTGAACAACACTGAATGACAGGTAGCTTTAGCCAAAAGGCGACTCTATTCTATTCACCACTGTGGTCCTCCTGCTTAGTTCCCAGGACTTGGCACCCAGAAAGCATTCAATAAATATTGGTTGTATGAGTGGATGAAAATGCTGTGATCCTAGGAATGCATTGTCAGTCTTCATCTGAAGGAAGTATGCAAAGAAAATTCTTTAAAGGCCAAATTCCTAGGCATCTTTGGAACTTTAAGGCAAAACTCTTCTTCTGAACATAAGACCAAAGGGCACTGAAGGAGCCAGATGAAATGCAAGCTTGTAGAGACAAAGTATGCATGATCCATGGGTTGACTGAAGAGAAGTGAGATGATTGCTCTCTGTAGTGGATGCTGTGGTGCACCATCCCTATCCTCCTTAGGACCGAGGCACTCCTGTCCTTGCACCTGGGGTTATTGGTGACTAACAGCTCTTACGTGAGGAGCTCTCAGGGAATTACCCTCAAAGGAAGACAGAGCTACTTAGCTTAAGGTCACATCGCTTCTCCAGGAGCAGTCCACATCCAATGAGTGGTTAATGGAGGGGGTGGTAGGGGTGGTGGTGTCTGTGGTGGGAGTGAAGTCCCATGCCCCTTACCTCAAGGTGAGACATGTCTGAATAGCTAGCCCGGCTCCAGAGCTTTCGGTGGGATTGTCTGTGGTCTGCATTTTGCCTGCATTACAACTCCAGTCTTTTCTCTGCCCGATTCTTCTCCTTCACTCCCTCACAAATGATGGTCCTTGTGGGCACTCTCTGTAAACCTCACGCATGCAACTCTCGGTTTCAGGGTCATCCTGCTGTGGAGACTGACCTGAGACATTCTATGTCACTTACTATTTCTAGATAGACAAGAGGGCACTCTTTTAAGAGCTAAAACATTCCAAGGAGAATTAGACTGAGGGCCTTGGTTCCAGCTCAGTGCTAGGCACCTGTGTGTTCCAAAATACTAAAAATGGGAACTAGAGAATGAAGGAGGCCTGGCTTGGCTTGCGTGGGTCAGAACAAGTGTCTTTGTCCTGTCACATAGAGGAGGTCACATCCTCACACCTGCAGCATGCATCTGCTGGATGCTACATGTCCGTGCCTCTCAGCCCCAAAATGTACCTTGCGTAGGTTTTTTTTTTTTAAAGCATCGTTATTGGAGTATAATTGCTTTACAATGGTGTGTTAGTTTCTGCTTTAGAACAAAGTGAATCAGATATACACCCTCCCTATCCCACCCCTCTAGGTGGTCACAAAGCACCGAGCTGATCTCCCTGTGCTATATGGCTGCTTCCCACTAGCTATCTATTTTACATTTGGTAGTGGATATATGTCCATGCCACTCTCTCACTTTGTCCCAGCTTACCATTCCCCACCCCCCATATCCTCAAGTCCATTCTCTAGTAGGTCTCTGTCTTTATTCCTGACTTGCCCCCAAGTTCTTCATGACCTTTTTTTTTTTTTTAGATTCCATGTATATGTGTTAGCATATGATATTTGTTTTTCTCTTTCTGACTTACTTCACTTTGTATGACAGACTCTAGGTCCATACACCTCACTATAAATACCTCAATTTCGTTTCTGTTTATGGTTGAGTAATATTCCATTGTATAATGTGCCACATATTCTTTATCCATTCATCTGTTGATGGGCACTTAGGTTTCTTCCATGTCCTGCCAATTGTAAATAGAGCTGCAATGAACATTGTGGTACATGACACTTTTTGAATTATGGTTTTCTCAGGGTATATGTCCAGTAGTGGAACTCCTGTGTCGTATGGTAGTTCTATTTTTAGTTTTTTTAAGGAACCTCGATACTGTTCTCTATAGTGGCTGTAAAAATTGACATTCCCAACAACAGTGCAAGAGGGTTCCGTTTTCTCCATAGCCTCTCCAGCATTTATTGTTTGTAGATTTTTTGATGATGGCCATTCTGACCAGTGTGAGGTGATATCTCATTGTAGTTTTGATTTGCATTTCTCTAATGATTGGTGATGTTGAACATTCTTTCATGTGTTTGTTGGCAATCTGTACATCTTCTTTGGAGAAATGTCTATTTAGGTCTTCTGCCCATTTTTGGATTGGATTGTTTGTTTTTTTGATACTGAGCTGCATGTGTTGCTTGTATGTTTTGGAGATTAATCCTTTGTCAGTTGCTTCATTTGCAAATATTTTCTCCCATTATGAGGGCTGTCTTTTCATCTTGTTTATGATTTCCTTTGCTGTGCAAAAGCTTTGAAGTTTCATTAGGTCTCATTTCTTTATTTTTCTTTTTTTTTTCCCATTTCTCTAGGAAGTAGGTCAAAAACGATCTTGCTGTGATTTATGTCATAGAGTGTTCTGCCTATGTTTTCCTCTAAGAGTTTGATAGTGTCTGGCCTTACATTTAGGTCTTTAATCTATTTTGAGTTTATTTTTGTGTATGGTGTTAGGGAATGTTCTAGTTTCATTCTTTTACATGTTGCTTCCAGTTTTCCCAGCACCACTTATCGAAGAGGTAGTCTTTTCTCCACTCTATATTCTTGCCACCTTTATCAAAGATAAGGTGACCATATGTGCAGGGGTTTATCTCTGGGCTTTCTATCCCATTCCATTGATCTATATTTCTGTTTTTGTGCCAGTACCATACTGTCTTGATTACTGTAGCTTTGTAGTATAGTTGGAAGTCCAGGAGCATGAGTCCTCCAGCCCCATTTTTCTTTCTCAAGGTTGCTTTGGCTACTCGGGGTCTTTTGTGTTTCCATACAAATTGTGAAATTTTTTGTTCTAGTCCTGTGAAAAATGTCAGTGGTAGTTTGATAGGGATTACATTGAATCTGTAGAGTGCTTTGGGTAGTAAAGTCATTTTCACAATGTTGATTCCTCCAATCCAAGAACATGGTATATCTCTCCATCTATTTGTATCATCTTTAATTTCTTTCATCAGTGTCTTATAATTTTCTGCATACAGGGCTTTTGTCTACTAAAGTAGGTTTATTCTTAGGTATTTTATTCTTTTTGTTGCAGTGGTAAATGGGAGTGTTTTCTTGATTTCACTTTCAGATTTTTCATCATTAGTGTATAGGAATGCAAGAGATTTCTGTGCATTAAGTTTGTATCCTGCTACTTTACCAAATTCACTGTTTAGCTCTAGTAGTTTTCTGGTAGCATCTTTAGGATTCTCTATGTGTAGTATCATGTCATCTGCAAACAGTGACAGCTTTACTTCTTTTATGATTTGGATTTATTTTATTTTTTTTCCCTCTCTGATTGCTGTGGCTAAAACTTCCAAAACTATGTTGAATAATAGTGGTGAGAGTGGGCAACCTTGTCTTGTTCCTGATGTTAGTGGAAATCGTTTCAGTTTTTCAACATGAGGACGATGTTGCTGTGGGCTTGCCATATATGGTCGTTATTAGGTTAACTAAGTTCCCTCTATGCCTACTTTCTGGAAGAATTTTTATCATAAATGGGTGTTGAATTTTGCTGAAAGCTTTCTCTGCATCTATTGAGATGAACATATGGTTTTTCTCCTCAATTTGTTAATATGGTATATCCCATCGATTGATTTGCATATATTGAAGAATCCTTGCATTCCTGGAAGAAACCCCACTTGATCATGGTGTATGATTCTTTTAATATGTACTTGGATTCTATTTGCTAGTATTTTGTTAAGTATTTTTGCATCTATGTTCATCAGTGATATTGGCCTGTAGTTTTCTTTCTTTGTGGCATCTTTGTCTAGTTTTGGTATCAGGGTGATGGGGGCCTCATAGAATGAGTTTGGGAGTGTTCCTCCCTCTGCTATATTTTGGAAGACTTTTAGAAGATAGGTGTTAGCTCTTCTCTAAATGTTTGCTAGAATTCACCTGTGAAGCCATCTTTTTGTTTGTTGGAAGATTTTTAATCACAGTTTAAATTTCAGTGCTTGTGATTCATCTGTTTATATTTTCTATTTCTTCCTGGTTCAGTCTTGGAAGGTTGTGCATTTCTAAGAATTTGTCCATTTCTTCCAAGTTGTCCATTTTATTGGCATAGAGTTGCTTGTAGTAATCTCTCATGATCCTCTGTATTTCTGCAGTGTCAGTTGTTACTTCTCCTTTTTCAATTCTAATTCTATTGATTTGAGTCTTCTCCCTTTTTTTCTTGATGAGTCTGGCTAATGGTTTATCAATTTTGTTTTACTTCTCAAAGAACCAGTTCTTAGTTTTATTGATCTTTGCTATAGTTTCCTTCATTTCTTTTTTCATTTGTTTCTGATCTGATCTTTATGATTGCTTTCCTTCTGCTAACCATGGGGTTTTTTGTTCTTTGTCTAATTGCTTTAGATGTAAGGTTAGGTTGTTTATTTGAGATGTTTCTTTTTTCTAATGTAGGATTGTATTGCTATAAACTTCGCTCTTAGTACTGCTTTTGCTGCATCCCATAAGTTTTGGGTCGTCGTGTTTTCATTGTCATTTGTTTCTAGGTATTTTTTGATTTCCTCTTTGATTTCTTCAGTGATCTCTTGGTCAGTAAGTAGCCTATTATTTAGCCTCCATGTATTTGTATTTTTACAGATTTTTGCTGTAACTGATATTTAGTCTCATAGCGTTGCAATTGGAAGAGATACTTGATACAATTTCAATTTTCTTAAATTTACCAAGGCTTGATTTGTGACCCAAGATATGATCTATCCTGGAGAATGGTCCATGAGCACTTGAGAAGAATGTGTATTCTTTTCTTTTGGTTGAAATGTCCTATAAATATCAATTAAGTCAATCTTGTTTAATGTATCATTTAAAGCTTGTGTTTCCTTATTCATTTTCATTTTGGATGATCTGTCCATTGGTGAAAGTGAGGTGTTAAAGTCCCCTACTATGATTGTGTTACTGTCAGTTTCCCCTTTTACGGCTGTTAGTATTTGCCTTATGTATTGAGGTGCTCCTATGTTGGATCCATAAATATTTTAAATTGTTATATCTTCTTCTTGGGTTTATCCTTGATCATTATGCCATGTCCTTCTTTGTCTCTTGTTATAGTCTTCGTTTTAAAGTCTATTTTGTCTGATATGTACATTGCTACTCCAGCTTTCTTTTGATTTCCATTTTCATGGAATATCTTTTTCCATCCCCTCACTTTCATTCTGTCTGTGTCCCTAGGTCTTAAGTGGGCCTCTTGTAGACAGTATATATACGGGTGTTGTTTTGTTTCCATTCAGCCAGTCTATGTCTTTTGGAGCATTTAATCCATTTACATTTAAGGTAATTATCGATATGTATGTTCCTATTACCATTTTCTTAATTATTTTGGGTTTGTTATTGTAGGTCTTTTCCTTCTCTTTTCTTTCCTGCCTAGAGAAGTTCCTTTAGCATTTGTTGTAAAGCTGGTTTGGTGGTGCTGAATTCTCTTAGCTTTTGCTTGTCTGTAAAGGTTTTAATTTGTCTATTGAATCTGAATGAGATCCTTGCTGGGTAGTGTAATCTTGGTTATAGTTTTTTCCCCTTCATCACTTTAAATATGTTCTGCCACTCCCTTCTGGTGTGCCAAGTGTCTGCTGAAAGATCAGCTGTTATCCTTATGGGGATTCCCTTGTGTGTTATTTGTTGTTTTTCCCTTGCTGCTTTTAGTATTTGTTCTTTGTATTTAATTTTTGATAGTTTGATTAATATGTGTCTTGGCATGTTTCTCCTTGGATTTATCCTACATGGGACCCTCTGTTTTTCCTGGACTTGGTTAACTATTTCCTTTCCCATATTAGGGAAGTTTTCAACTATAATCCCTTCAAATATTTTCTCAGTCCCTTTCTTTTTCTCTTCTTCTTCTGGGACCCCTATAATTCAAATGTTGGTGCATTTAATGTTGTCCCAGAGGTCTCTGAGACTGTCCTCAATTCTTTTCATTCTTTTTTCTTTATTCTTCTCTGTAGTAGTTATTTCCACTATTTTATCTTCCTGGTCACTTATCCGTCCTTCTGCCTCCGTTATTCTTCTATTGATCCCTTCTAGAGTATTTTTAATTTCATTTATTGTGTTGTTCATCATTGCTTGTTTCATCTTTAGTTCTTCTAGGTCCTTGTTAAACGTTTCTTGTATTCTCCATTCTATTTCCAAGATTTTGGATCATCTTTACTATCATTATTCTGAATTCTTTTTCAGGTAGACTGCCTATTTCCTCTTCATTTGTTAGGTCTGGTGGGTTTTTATCTTGCTCCTTCATCTGCTCTGTTTTCCTGTCTTCTCATTTTGATTATCTTACTGTGTTTGGGGTCTCCTTTTTGCAGGCTGTAGGTTCATAGTTCCCATTGTTTTTGGTGTGTGTCCCCAGTGGCTATATTTGGTCCAGTGGGTTGTGTAGGCTTCCTGGTGGAGGGGACTAGTGCCTGTGTTCTGGTGGATGAGGCTGGATCTTGTCTTTCTGGTGGGCAGGTCCACATCTGGTGGTGTGTTTTGGGGTGTCTGTGGCCTTATTATGATTTTAGGCAGTCTCTCTGCTAATGGATTGTGTTGTGTTCCTGTCTTGCTTGTTGTTTGGCATAGGGTGTCCAGCACTGTAGCTTGCCGGTCGTTGAGTGGAGCTGGGTCTTGGTGTTGAGATGGAGATCTCTGGGAGATTTTCACTGTTTGATATTACATGGAGCTTGGAGGTCTCTTGTGGGCCAGTGTCCTGAACTTGGCTCTCCCACCTCAGAGGCACAGCCCTGACACCTGGCTGGAGCACCAAAAGCCTGTCATCCACTCGGTTCAGAATAAAAGGGAGAAAAAAAAGAAAGAAAGAAAGAAAATACAATAAAATAAAATTAAAAGTTATTAACATGAAAAATAATTATTAAAAAATTTTTTTCTCAGTAATTAAAAAGAAAGAACAAGAGAAAGAAAAGAGCCACCAAAGCAAAAAGCAAATCCACCAATGATAACAAGTGCTAAAAACTATATAAAAAAAAAAAAGAAAGAAAGAAAACGGACATACAGAACCCTAGGAGAAATGGTAAAAGCAAAGCTATACAAACAAAATCACTCACAGAAGCATACACATACACACTCACAAAAAGAGAAAAAGGGAAAAAATTATATATATATATCTTTGTTCCCAAAGTCCACCTCCTCAACTTGGGATGCTTCGTTGTCTATTCAGGTATTCCACTGATGCAGGGTACATCAAGTTGATTGTGGAGATTTAATCCGCTGCTCCTGAAGCTGCTGGGAGAAATTTCCCTTTTTCTTCTTTGTTCACACAGCTCCTGGGGTTCAACTTTGGATTTGGACCCGCCTCTGCGTGTAGGTCGCCTGAGGGCATTGTTTTTCGCTCAGACAGGACAGGGTTACAGGAGCAGCTGCTTCGGGGGCTCTGGCTCACTCAGGCCAGGGGGAGGGAGGGGCACGGAGTGCGGGGCGAGCCTGCGGCAGCAGAGACCAACGTGATGTTACAACAGCCTGAAGCACGCCGTGTGTTTTCCAGGGGAAGTTGTCCCTGGATCATGGGATCCTGCCAGTGGCAGGCTGCACAGGCTCCCGGGAGGGGAGGTGTGGATAGTGACCTGTGCTCGCACACAGGCTTCTTAGCGTCTCATGCCAGTCCCTGGGGTCCACGCTGATAGCCGCGGTTCACGCCCATCTCTGGAGCGCCTTTAAGCAGCGCTCTTAATCCCCTCTCCTCAATCACCGAAAAACAGAGGCAAGAAAAAGTCCCTTGCCTCTTCGGCAGCTGCAGACTTTTCCCGGACTCCCTCCCGGCTAGCCATGGTTCACTAACCCCTTCAGGCTGTGTTCACGCCGCCAACCCCAGTCCTCTCCCTGGGATCTAAGCTCCGAAGCCCAGGCCTCAGCTCCCAGCCTCTGCCCGCCCCGGCGGGTGAGCAGACAAGCCTCTCGGGCTGGTGAGTGCCGGTCGGCACCGATCCTCTTTGCAGGAATCTCTCCGCTTTTGCCCTCCGCACCCTGTGGCTGTGCTCTCTTCCGCGGCTCCGAAGCTTTCCCCCTCCGCCACCCGCCGTCTCGGCCCGCGAAGGGGCTTCAGCCTGACCCCTTAACCCCTTCTTCAGCTCCCACCTCTTACACACTCTTATGTCTGTGCCTCTGGTCATGTTCGCTGACATCTACAGAGCACTTACTGTGTACCAGGCATCCTCACATATGTTGTTTGAGTTATGACAGCTTGGACAGGCAACAGAGGGACCAGGTATCAGGGGTCTCAAATAGCAGAGCTGGGATTAGGAGGCAGGGCTGTCTGTCCACAAATTCAATGTGTTTTCTGTATTTTTTTCTTCCATCCTCCATAAGAATACAAACCTTCATGTTATCTAAGCCTTATCTCAAATCTCCATTTCAATACTCTATATTTGATATTTGTTTGTTCCTGAATTGTCATGTCTGCACACATCCAGTTCTCACAGTTGGCACTGAAACTACAGGCCTCCTGACAAGTTCCCAGCTGGGGATTTGATCCATTTTTGCCTCTCCTCCGTGCTGAGACCCTCACAGCAGAGAAGCAGACACTGGATCTTATGTCTGGAGGTGGCCAGACTTTGTAATGGAATGGATCAGTGTCACCTCTCAGGGCTGCCACAGGCCATCTGGGACCTCAGAAAAAGCACTGTCGTTCTGAGCTCAGTTTCCTCAGCTGTGCAATAACAATGTTATGCTCACCAGGTGGGGACCAGC
>NW_006792177.1:740288-753536 GCF_000442215.2 Lipotes vexillifer | reverse complement strand
CTTTCCCTTGACCCCCTGCTTGACATCCAGACAAGGGGGCGCAGAGTGGGTGCTCTGTGATAACTGTGTATAGTCTCCATAGTGCCCAGCCTAGAACTGGACTGAAAGAAGGAAAATATTGTAGGTCACTGATTATAATGGGGACAATTCTGGAGAAAGAGAGGCAGCTGTGATGTAACAGAGAGAGCCCGTGAGATAGAGTCAGAATTCCTGGGTTGGAATGTGAGTTCTGTTTGCTATGAGGCCCTTGGGTGAGTCATTAACCCTATCCTCTGTTAACATTAGAAATATGATTCATAAACATTTCTCAGATGGTTGTAGTGGGTATATGAAGATGATAGTTACAACTTACAGAGTGACTACTATGTGCCACATATTTTATGTGAGTTACTTTACTGAATTTATTAAAGAACTCTGTTAAGAAGCATCCCCATGAGGCTGAGCGTGCCCCCAGAGCCTGTTTTTCTACCCCTTCTCTGTGCTGCCTGGGAGCAGTGAGATGCCCTTCTCTGTCCAGGGACTGAGGACAGAGCTGAGCCTGGTTACTGGGCACAGACCCTGGGTCCTTACATCCTGAAGAACCCCAGCTCTACTGACTAGCTGTGGATCTTGGACAAGGTACCTAGGCTCTGGGCCTCAGTGTCCTCATCTGTGAAATGGGGATAGGAGCAGCTCCCTCTTCCTAGGGTTACAGTGAGAACTTGGTGGGTTAGTTCTCAGAGTCTGTAAGCGGGGTCATGGGATGTGGGAGGGAGTCGGCCTCCTTATAAACTGCTGTGGTCCCTGTAGTTTCCTTGTGTGGCATGTGAAATAGCCTTCAAAACTGAACTGCTGTCAGAATGTAACCTTCAAATCCTATGGAAGAAGAGGTGATGGGGCTTCTCAATGGAGATGCTGTGCATTTGTTCATACTTGGTTTGGGCTCCTCTGTGTCCTCTCACAGATGGGGTCTCTCCTACAGGCAGGAGTGGCTACTCTTATGCCCTGCAAGTCCCCCTTAAGTTCTCTCAGCCTGGCACAAGCATCCAAATGAACTTCAGGTTCTGTAGATTCCCCACAGGCCAGGTTACCTTGACCTGGCTTAAAAACAGCCAAAAATGGACATATATCCACTACCAAATGTAAAATAGGTAGCTAGTGGGAAGCAGCCACATAGCACAGGGAGATCAGCTCGGTGCTTTGTGACCACCTTGAGGGGTGGGATAGGGAGGGTGGGAGGGAAGGAGACTCAAAATGGAAGAGATATGGGGACATATGTATAACTGATTCACTTTGTTATAAAGCAGAAACTAACACACCATTGTAAAGCAATTATACTACAATAAAGATGTTAAAAAAAAAAAAAAAAAACAGCCACAAGCTGTTAAAGACCAGTCTCCACCCTCGTGGAGACACCTACAATGTGACCAGCAGTGTGTTTATCCTGCTGCAGACTGATGATGTGCACTCCCTTTCCTCTGCCACGTTGAACACAGGTTCACACTGGTCTTCCAGAAAACCACCAGATTGGATCTTTTCAGAAGTGTTAGTGCAGAGTTAGGATGTGATGTCTCTGGACCTCAGTTTCATCATCTGAAAAATGGGACATCCCTCACTTGGTTGGGCAAGGGTACAGTACTTTACAATGGTAAAGTACTCAACACATAAAATACTCATATTAACCAGGCAGAAGTGGCAATTTTTATTATTCATTTTATTAACTATTCACAAACCTCTCAGAACTCAGTTTCATTCCTCATTTGTAAAATGGAGACAAAATAATACACCAATTTAGTGTTATTATTAATATTTTAAAGTTAATGTATATGAACGGGGTATAAAGATCCTTGTGAACTTAAAATTTAGGGATTATAATGTCTTTAGGTAATTAGTCATGCTTGGGTAAAGACCTTATTTTTTATCTGATGTTCTGGCTTGGATAAGCGCTTGGCAGGTCTGTAAATTCATTGAGGTCATGAGGTACCATGCCTAAAAGGAATCTTAGTGATCATCCCTCTGTTTATGACTCCAAAGCCCTAAGAAAGCAAGTGAATAGTCTAGGGTTACACAGCAGTAAAATTAATTTCCTACATATCAGACTTTAAAGTTTATAAAATATTTTCCCCTTCATTTTGTGTGCTATTATCACATCATTTTACCTGATAAAAATATTGGCATTCGTATCTTTTTTTTTTTTTTTTTTTTTTTTTGCGGTACACGGGGCTCTCACTGTTGTGGCCTCTCCCATTGCGGAGCACAGGCTCCAGACGCGCAGGCTCAGCGGCCATGGCTCACGGGCCTAGCTGCTCCGTGGCATGTGGGATCTTCCCGGACCGGGGCACGAACCCATGTCCCCTGCATCGGCAGGCGGACTCTCAACCACTGCACCACCAGGGAAGCCCCGAATTCGTATCTTGAATGAGCACAGCACAGTGCCAGCAAAACACATTCGAATGGGTTGACTTATTCAATGTTTACAACTGCCCTGTCTTGTTTGTCCCATTCACTTACAGAAGGAATTTGAGTCAAGAAGTGAAGGCTGCCTGACATTTTAAAGTGGGTGAAGGAGAAATCTTTGATATGAATTCAGGCTCCAGACCCTGCTATTTACCAGCTATGGAACCTCCTGCTGGTTACTTAAGTTGTATTGGGTTTCCCTTCACAGAAATAGCTTTGTGGGTATCTTTATTTGGGTTCCCCAGAAAGCAGAGTCTAAAACTAGGTCTTGTGTGTAGGTGGTTGGGAGGTGATCCAGAGGAGTTGGGATAAGAGATGGGGAAAGTGAGACAGGGAATGAGAGACACCCCTAAAATGGTGAATTATTGAATTGGGAACCCCTGTGGACACCTGAGACTAAACACCCTTGTGGACCCTCTGAGGAACTCTGTAGACTATTCTTCAGGATTTTCCCACAGAGGAGGGAGGCGGGGATGTGCCTGCATGGGCTGGGTGGTGATTCATGTTGGTGGAGAAATCCCGAGGCAGAGTATCGGGGAAGTGTTTTAGGAACCTGAGGTGGGATGTGGCACCACAAGCAATGCTGCCCTGAGATCAGGTGGCAGAAGGAGGTGGTGTGGAGGCCAGAAACCCTCTACTCTAGGAGGTGGGTCTTGCTTGAATGATGTGTGGCCACCTTGAGACCACACTGTGCAAATAGAATCCACATCCACGGCCACGTGAAATCAGGGATCTGGAAAAGTGTATTTCAAAAAGTTGATGCAAATGATGTGGGGGAACTGCTGGGATCCCAGGTGGTCTTCTGGGCATTTAAAGATGGAAAAAGAAGAAAAACTATCTATGCCAGTGACCTGTGTGCACTTGAGTAGAGAATGCTTTGATTAAAAGAGGGCCCTGTGAAATTTGATAGAACACTAAAATAATTTCAAATAATTTTTCAAAATTACCTTTAACAATTGTGCTGTGAATGTGAAATTTGAAATGAAGGATTTGTTGGTACTATAGTATGGGTTTGGGGGAAAAGATTATACCAACTTCCAACATTTCTTTCAAGAGTTGGTGCATAGTTGTGACTATATTCTATATTAAGTTTTAAAAATTGTTTTTATAATTGAAATCTTTTTTCAAGTTCAAATTTGAACCCATTCCTCTTTGATAATTTCATTGAAACTGGGGCCTCATTTTGTGTAGGATCCTTCTATTGGTTTTTGTTTTCTTTTCTGATACCTAGTAACTGTTTGTGTTCATATCATTTGGTTTTGGAGAATAAATAACACATATGCAGTGATTCAAACACTGCTCTCAGTGCAGGGGAGAAGTTATCATCAGCTGTGCCCAGGTCTCTGTCCTCCCAACAATGTCCTGGACCCCTTACAGCCCAGAGAACTCACTGGTGACTGGAGTGGTCTCGCTGAGACCCTCCATCCTTTTATTGGTCCTTGTCACCCTCTGAAGACTATGGCACTTGCTTGGTGGTACCTTGCCCTGGCCTGTTCTCCACAGGTACCACCTAGTTACCAGGCCTTCACAATCTGTTCTCAGGGTTCTGCTCTTTGCTTGGTAGGAATCCCTGCCTGTGTGCTAAAGAGGAAAAACTGAGAACAGATAGTGACCTTCTAGGGATGATGTCTTGCCTGGCTTTCCTACCCATTAGAAACACCATTGATGTAACCATATAGGTCAAGGTGGGTTGAGTATAAAGAAACAATATTTGGAGAACAAACATACACTTAGTTCTTTCAAGTTGCACTACATAAAAGGAGTTTCTCTCTCTACCCTAGACCAAGAGCTGAAGTCTGTCTTAACTTGACCCCTGAGAGCTGATCTGACCTTAGACAATTTCATAATAAGGGTCTTGGAAACAGAGGAAAGGTGACCTGCACAGGGTCTTGCATTTCACTGTGGTGTCAGTGCAGAGACCAGAATCTGGTTCTCCCATCCCTTGGTTTAGTGTGAAAACTGCACCATGCTGTGTGTTCCTATGAAGTCTACTGAAACCCTTAATGGATTTTTGTATGTTAGAAATCTCCCAAATTTTCTTCAATATGCATGCATTCTACTTCATTGCTGAAAAACCTGGTTGAAAAAAAATTCTAGAAATGTTAGATTATGATTCTGGAAGCCTAAAATCATAAATGCTTATAGCCTTAAAGTTTGGGTGTCAGAATAGCAAATGGTAAAACATACTATCTCTGACATGACTCTTGCTTTGCCACTTGTGACCTTGGGCAAATATCAATACTCATCATCTCCAAATCTAAGTTACTTCCTATGTCAAATACTAGCATCCTGAGATCATGAAGATTAGAGGCTACGAATCTTCAGCAAGACATAGAGTGAGTCAACTTATTCATAGGTTCTTAAATGGTATTCTGATACACCTTTTCATTTTTAATGGCCACAGTGGAAAAGAAAGGGAAGATTTGGGGCTTCCCTGGTGGCGCAGTGGTTGAGAGTCCACCTGCCGATGCAGGGGACACGGGTTCGTGCCCCCGTCCGGGAAGATCCCACGTGCCGCAGAGCGGCTGGGCCCGTGAGCCATGGCCGCTGAGCCTGCGCGTCCGGAGCCTGTGCTTCGCAACGGGAGAGGCCACAACAGTGAGAGGCCTGCGTACTGCAAAAAAAAAAAAAAAAAGAAAGGGAAGATTAAGATGGCTTTTACCATTCCATGCTTCCATCCAAACATGCATTCCCACTCTCATTCAATCTTGCGTTTACTTATGCACGCATCTGTTAACTAATACCTAACTCCTTCTCAGTGGCAGGCCCTGGGCAGACGACCTCATCCTCAAGGAGCCCCCAGGTTCCCACAGTGAGCTTCCTACAATAATTGTCTGCTCTCGCTGGGCTGTGTCCTACAGTGACCGTGTCCCAGTCTTCACCCTCCTTGGATTGTGGCTGTTACCTGTCATGTGCAGATATTCTATCCACAGGCTGTGCATCTTACCTGACTGGAGAACTGCCCTATGTTCAAGGGAGCTGGGCAACCCACATCCATGCAGAATAGTGATGGGAACTGCACCCTGGAAAGCTTGCAGTTGGTGAATGCCTCAGTGCAGTGGTCTCAGCGTGTGCTCAACTGGAAGGTGCAAGATGAGACATAGCCTCCCATCCAGGCCAGCCTCACACTGCCTGTAGCAGCTCATGGCACATAAAAGCCCATTGGGACCACAGGTAAGCTCACCTCTACAACAGTGAGCAACTAGGTCAACTCTGTCTCCAAGTGGAGTGAGGTATTAACTCACAGAGTCCCATTGTTATCCCATCTGCACTTTGGCTCTTAGGTCCAGATATTCCTGCCCTTAACTTTGTGGCTTTCCTCCTGGGCTTCAAAGTGCTGCTCATAATTAGTTTCATGGTCACCTACTTCCACAGGTGGTGGAACCTATAACAGGTGAGTTGATGGCAACCTTAGTCCTTGGGAGGGAGATCAGGGCCACCTTTCTGGGCTGGCAAGAGGAATCCAGGGTAAGCCCGAAAATCACAGGGCGATCCAGCCTCAAGGGAGAGTCGTGAACAATCTTATTTTCTCCAAATGTGTCTTGGAACTCTCAGAGGCTTCCAACTCTCATTCACTATTTAGTGCTCTGGTATTTGAAGTTTCTCCTATTAAGTTCCTTGGAAACTTGGAGGTGAGGGTCCAAGGTGTAAAAGTGGGATAAAGGTCCAAGTTTTGAGACCGAGACTCCAAAGAGCCCTTCCATAAACTGTTGTATATTCAGTTATCACATGGTATATCCTTGAAATGAATAAGGGGAGTATTGCTAAAATCAACTAATGGAACCTATCTGGGGGACTTGGATGTGCTGACTAGTGAGACAGATGAATGTGGGTATGGGAGAGAATTCAGAACTCAGAAAGAGGTATTGGGGTGTAATAAGTAGGGTCTTCATTTCTGATCAGCGCCATGAACCCAGGACAAAAAGAGTGCCTGCCATACAGTACGTGCTCAAAAAACAAACCACTGGAATTAATGAATGAATGTTTTCCCCTACAGCTCCTGCATACCCTGGGATACACTACCTCCTGCCCTGTGAAAGGGGCTCAAGTGGAGAGAAGCTGTAAGACTAGAGGTAACCCAAGGCTGCCGCCCCCTTCACTCTGCTGTCCCCACCTCCACCATGCACATGCTCCCTTCCACACACCCTCCTATGCTCCTTCTGTCTGAGCTTTGGAGCTGAGTCAAGGGGAGACATTGGTCATGTAGATCTGGAATGTCTGACCCTGATGCACTGAGCTTCAAACTGGCCCTGACTGCACCCCAAAGAGAATCAAGTAGATCAAGCAAACATGTTTCCATTGTGCCCCTGATCATGAACAACGCTTAATTTTCAGAGCACTTTTTACATTCATCCCCAGCTTTTGCAAGTGTGATTTCATTTCAACACATATATACTTAAAATCACAAAGTTGAATAAGCATTTTTCTATCGGGAAGTTTATAAAGAATAATATAAAAAATATCCATGGATTTACCTACCTATCTTTGAAAACTGTTAATATTTTCCTATTATGGTCTTCTGTTCCTTTTAAAATTACTGTCCTGGATTTGGTATTTATAAGCTCAATCATGATTTTATACTCCCATAATATCTCTATAAATCTTTAAGCAATATGTAATATTACTTATATGTTTTAAATTTCATATAGATGCTATTATACTGTATACAACATTCTGGAACTTTTATTTTTTGTACTTAGCAAAGTTTGTGGGATTTGTTCATGTTAATGCATGTAGCTCTATTTTATTAATTTCCACTACTCTATAGTTTCTATTGTGATAATATGCCACAGTGTATTGATTCTTCTTGTGATAGATATTGAAGCTTTATCTAAAGTTTTGTTATGATAATTTTATTTTGCATCTTTATTGGAGTATAATTGCTGTACAATGGTGTCTTCATTTCTGCTTTATAACAAAGTGAATCAGTTATACATATACATATGTTCCCATATCTCTTCCCTCTTGCATCTCCTTCCCTCCCACCCTCCCTATCCCACTCCTCTAGGTGGTCCTCTAGCACCGAGCTGATCTCCCTGTGCTATGCGGCTGCTTCCCACTAGATATCCATTTTACGTTTGGTACTGGATAAATGTCCATGCCACTCTCTCACTTTGTCACAACTTCCCCTTCCCCTTTCCCATATCCTCAAGTCCATTCTCTAGTAGGTCTCCTGTCTTTATTCCTGTCTTACCCCTAGGTTCTTCATGACATTATTTTTCTTAAATTCCATATATATGTGTTAGCATACGGTATTTGTCTTTCTCTTTCTGACTTACTTCACTCTGTATAACAGACTCTAGGTCCATCCACCTCATTACAAATAGTTCAACTTCGTTTCTTTTTATGGCTGAGTAATATTCCATTGTATATATGTGCCACATCTTCTTTATCCATTCATCCAATGATGGACACTTAGGTTGTTTCCATCTCATGGCTATTGTAAATAGAACTGTAATGAACATTTTGGTACATGACTCTTTTTGAATTATGTTTTCTCAGGGTATATGTCCAGTAGTGGGATTGCTGGGTCATATGGTAGTTCTATTTTTAGCTTTTTAAGGAACCTCCATACTGTTCTCCATAGTGGCTCTACCAATTCACATTCAAACCAGCAGTGCAAGAGGGCTCCCTTTTCTCCACACCCTCTCCAGCATTTATTGTTTCTAGATTTTTTGATGATGGCCACTCTGACTGGTGTGAGATGATATCTCATTGTAGTTTTGATTTGCATTCCTCTAATGATTAATGATGTTGAGCATTCTTTCATGTGTTTGTTGGTAGTCTGTATATCTTCTTTGGAGAAATGTCTATTTAGGTCTTCTGCCCATTTTTGGATTGGGGTGTTTGTTTTTTTGTTATTGAGCTGCATGAGCTGCTTGTAAATTTTGGAGATTAATCCTTTGTCAGTTGCTTCATTTGCAAATATTTTCTCCCATTATGAGGGCTGTCTTTTCATCTTGTTTATGATTTCCTTGGCTGTGCAAAAGCTTTGAAGTTTCATTAGGTCCCATTTCTTTATTTTTGTTTTTATTTCCATTTCTCTAGGAGGTGGGTCAAAAAGGATCTTGCTGTGAATTATGTCATAGAGTGTTCTGCCTATGCTTTCCTCTAAGAGTTTGATAGTTTCTGGCCTTACATTTAGGTTTTTAATCCTTTTTGAGCTTATTTTTGTGTATGGTATTATGGAGTGATCTAATCTCCTACTTTTACATGTACCTGCCCAGTTTTCCCAGCACCACTTATTGAAGAGGCTGTCCTTTCCCCACTGTACATTCCTGCCTCCTTTATCAAAGATAAGGTGACCATATGTGTCTGGGTTTACCTCTGGGCTTTCTATCCCATTCCATTGATCTATATTTCTGTTTTTGTGCCAGTATCATACTGTCTTGATTACTGTAGCTTTGTAGTATAGTCTGAAGTCAGGGAGCCTAATTCCTCCAGCTCCATTTTTCTTTCTCAAGATTGCTTTGGCTATTTAGGGTCTTTTGTGTTTCCATACAAATTGTGAAATTTTTTGTTCTAGTTCTGTGAAAAATGCCAGTTGTAGTTTAATAGAGATTGCATTGAATCTGTAGATTGCTTAGAGTAGTAGAGTCATTTTCACAATGTTGATTCTTCCAATCCAAGAACATGGTATATCTCTCCACCTATGTGTATCATCTTTAATTTCTTTCATTGGTGTATTATAATTTTCTGCATACAGGTTTTTGTCTCCTTAGATAGGTTTATTCCTAGATATTTTATTCTTTTTGTTGCAATGGTAAATGGGAGTGTTTTCTTAATTTCACTTTCAGATTTTTCATCATTAGTGTATAGGAATGCAAGAGATTTCTGTGCAGTAATTTTGTATCCTGCTACTTTACCAGATTCATTGATTAGCTCTAGTAGTTTTCTGGTAGCATCTTCAGGATTCTCTATGTATAGTATCATGTCATCTGCAACAGTGAGAGCTTTACTTCTTCTTTTCTGATTTGGATTCCTTTTATTTCTTTTTTTTCTCTGACTGCTGTGGCTAAAACTTCCAAAACTATGTTGAATAATAGTGGTGAGAGTGGGCAACCTTGTCTTGTTCCTGATCTTAGTGGAAATGGTTTCAGTTTTTCACCATTGAGGATGATGTTGGCTGTGGGTTTGTCATATATGGCCTATATTATGTTCAGGAACGTTCCCTCTATGCCTACTTTCTGCAGGGTTTTTATCATACATCGGTGTTGAATTAGGTCAAAAGCGTTCTCTGCATCGATTGAGATGATCATATGGTCTGTCTCCTTCAATTTGATAATATGGTGTATCACGTTGATTGATTTGTGTATATTGAAGAATCCTTGCCTTCCTGGGATAAACCCCACTTGATCATAGTGTATGATCCTTTCAATGTGTTGTTGGATTCTGTTTGCTAGTATTTTGTTGAGGATCTTTGCATCTATGTTCATCAGTGATATTGGTCTGCAGTTTTCTTTCTTTGTGACATCTTTTTCTGGTTTTGGATCAGAGTGATGTTGGCCTCATAGAATGAGCTTGGGAGTGGTCCTCCCTCTGCTATATTTTGGAAGAGTTTGAGAAGGATAGGTGTTAGATCTTCTCTAAATGTTTGATAGAATTCACCTGTGAAGCCATCTGGTCCTGGGCTTTTGTTTGTTGGAAGATTTTTAATCACAGTTTCAATTTCAGTGCTTGTGGTTGGTCTGATCATATTTTCTATTTCTTCCTGGTTCAGTCTCAGAAGGTTGTGGATTTCTAAAAATTTGTCCATTTCTTCCAGGTTGTCTATTATATTGGCATATAGTTGCTTGTAGTAATCTCTCATGATCCTTTGTAGTTCTGCACTGTCAGTTGTTACTTCTCTTTTTTCATTTCTAATTCTACTGATTTGAGTCTTCTCCCTTTTTTTCTTGATAAGCCTGGCTAATGGTTTATCAATTTTGTTAATCTTCTCAAAGAACCAGCTTTTAGTTTTATTGATCTTTGCTATTGTTTCCTTCATTTCTTTTTCATTTATTTCTGATCTGATCTTTATGATTTCTTTCCTTCTGCTAACTTTGGGGTTTTTTTCTTTCTTCTTTCTCTAATTGTTTTATGTGTAAGGTTAGGTTGTTTATTTGAGATATTTCTTGTTTCTTGAGGTTAGATTGTATTGCTATGAACTTCCGTCTTAGAACTGCTTTTGTTGCATCCCACAGGTTTGGGTCATCATGTTTTCATTGTCATGTTTCTAGGTATTTTTTGATTTCCTCTTTGATTTCTTCAATGATCTCTTGGTTATTTAGTAATGTACTGTTTAGTGTCCCATATGTTTGTATTTTTTACAGATTTTTTTCCTGTAATTGATATCTAGTCTCATAACGTTGTGGTCAGAGAAGATACTTGATAAGATTTCAATTTTCTTAAATTTACTGAGGCTTGATTTGTGATGCAAGATATGGTGTATCCTGGAGGTTGTTCCATGAGCACCTAAGAAGAAAGTGTATTCTGTTGTTTGGGGATGGAATGTCCCATAAATATCAATTAAGTCCATCTTGTTTAATGTATCACTTAAAGCTTGAGTTTCCTTATTTATTTTCATTTTGAATGATCTGTCCATCAGTGAAAGTGGGGTGTTAAAATTCCCTACTCTTTTGTGTTACTGTCACTTTCCCCTTTTATGGCTGTTAACATTTGCCTTACATATTGAGGTGCTCCTATGTTGGGTGCATAAATTTTTACAATGTTTTATCTTATGCTTAGATTGATTCCTTGATCATTATGTGGCATCCTTCATTGTATCTTGTAATATTCTTTGTTTTAAAGTCTATTTTGCCTGATATGAGTATTGCTACTCCAGCTTTATTTGCATGCAATATCTTTTTCCATCCCCTCACTTCCAGTCTGTATGTGTCCCTAGGTCTCAAGTTGGTCTCTTGCAGACAGCATATATACACGTCTTGTTTTTAATGTCCATTCAGCCAGTCTACATCTTTTGGTTGGAACATTTAATCCATTTACACTTAAGGTAGTTATCGATATATATGTTCCTATTACCATTTTCTTAATTGCTTTGGGTTTGTTATTGGAGGTCTTTCCCTTCTCTTGTGTTTCCTGCCTAGAGAAGTTTCTTTAGCATTTGTTGTAAAGCTGGTTAGCTGGTGCTGAATTCTCTTAGCTTATGCTTGTCTGTAAAGGTTTTAATTTCTCCGTCGAATCAGAATGAGATCTTTGCTGTGTACAGTAATCTTAGTTGTAGGTTTTTCCCTTTCATCACTTTAAATATATCTTGCCACATCTTTCTGGCTTGCAGAGTTTCTGCTGAAAGGTCAGCTGTTAACCTTATGGGGATTCCCTTGTATGTTATTTGTTGCTTTTCCCTTTCTGCTTTTAATATTTTTTCTTTGTATTTAATTTTTGATAGTTTGACTTGGCGTGTTTCTCCTTGGATTTATCCTGTATCGGACTCTCTGAACTTCCTGGACTTGACTGAATATTTCCTTTCCCATATTAAGGAAGTTTTCATCTATAAGCTCCTCAAATATTTTCTCCATCCCTTCCTTTTTCTCTTCTTCTTCTGTGACCCCTATAATTTGAATGAGGGTGCATTTAATGTTGTCCCAGAGGTCCCTGAGACTGTTCTCAATTCTTTTCCTTCTTTTTTCTTTATTCTGCTCTGTGGTCATTATTTCCACTATTTTATCTTCCAGGTCACTTATCCATTCTTCTGCCTCAGTAATTCTGCTATTGATTCCTTCTAGAGAATTTTTAATTTCATTTACTGTGCTGTTCATCATTGTTTGTTTGCTCTTTAGTTCTTCTAGGTCCTTGTTAAACATTTCTTGTATTTTCTCCATTCTATTTCCAAGATTTTGGATCATCTTTACTATCATTACTCTGAATTTTTTTTCAGGTAGACTGCCTATTGCCTCTTCATTTGTTAGGTCTGGTGGGTTTTTACCTTGCTCCTTCAACAGCTGTGTGTTTCACTGTGTTCTCATTTTGCTTAACTGACTGTGTTTGGGGTCTCCTTTTTGCAGGCTGCAGGTTTGTTAGTTCCCATTGTTCATGGTGTCTGCCCCCAGTGGGTAAGTTTGTTTCAGTGGGTTGTGTAGGCTTCCTGGTGGAGGGGACTGGTGCCTGTTTTCTGATGTGTGAGCCTGGATCTTTTCTTTCTGGTGGGCAGGACCGCGTCCAGTGGTGTGTTTTGAGGTGTCTGTCAACTTATGATTTTCCTGCCTTGATAGTTGTTTGGCATGTGGTGTCCCACACTGGAGCTTGCTGGTCATTGAGTGGAGCTGGGTCTTAGTGTTGAGATGGAGATCTATGGGAGAGCTTTCACCGATTGATATTACAAGGGGCCAGAAGTCTCTGGCGGACCAATGTCCTGAATTCCACTCTCCAACCTCAGAGGCTCAGGCCTGACACCTGGCCAGAGCACCAAGACACTGTCAGCCACACAGCTCAGAAGAAAAGGCAGAAACTAAAATAAATTAAATAATTAACTAATTAATTTAAATAAAGTTATTAAAATAAAATTTTTTTAATATTACTAAAATTTAAAAAATTTAAAGTATTTTTTTAAAAAAGAAGAGAACAACCAAGCCAATAAGTCCACCAATGATAACAATCACTAAAATCTATATTTAAAAAAAAGGGGGGATGCTTCCCGGGTGGCGCAGTGGTTGAGAGTCCACCTGCCAATGCAGGGGACATGGGTTCGTGCCCCAGTCCGGGAAGATCCCACATGCCACAGAGTGGCTGGGCCCGTGAGCCATGGCCGCTGAGCCTGAGCATCCGGAACCTGTGCTCCGCAACGGGAGAGGCCACAACAGTGAGAGGCTCGCA
>NW_006792177.1:724992-739719 GCF_000442215.2 Lipotes vexillifer | reverse complement strand
GCAGAGCTTCAAGATGGTGGAAGAGTAAGACGTGGAGATCACCTTCCTCCCTACAAATGCATCAGAAATACATCTACATGTGGAACAACTCCTACAGAACACCTACTGAACGCTGGCAGAAGACCCCAGACCTCCCATAAGGCAAAAAACTCCCCACGTACCTCGGTAGGGCAAAAGAAAAAACAGAGACAAAAGAATAGGGATGGAACCTGCACCAATGGGAGGGAGCTGTGAAGGAGGAAAGGTTTCCACACACTAGGAAGCCCCTTCACGGGTGGAGACTGCAGGTGGCTGAGGGGGAAAGCTTCAGAGCCACGGAGGAGAGCACAGCAATAGGGGTGTGGGGGGCAAAGCGGAGAGATTCCTGTCAAGAGGATCAGTGCCAACCAGCACTCAGCAGCCCAAGAGGCTTGTCTGCTCACCCGCCAGGGCAGGCAGGGCCTAGGAGCTGATCCGGCTTCAGTGGGTCCCATGGAGAGGACTGGGGTTGGATGCGGGAACAGAGCCAGAAGGGGGCTAGTATGCCACAGCTAGCCGGAGGGAGTCTGGGCAAAAGTTTGGAACAGCCTAAGAGCCAAGAGACCATTGCTTCAGGGTGCACGAGGAGAGGGAATTCAGAACACCACCTGAACAAGCTCCAGAGACAGGCGTGAGCCACGGCTATCAGCGTGGACACCAGAGACAGGCATGAAATGCTAAGGCTGCTGCTGCAGCCACCAAGTAACCTGTGTACAAGCACAGGTCACTATCCACACCCTCTCTCCTGGGAGGCTGTGCAGCCCGCCACTGCCAGGGTCCCGTGATCCAGTGACAACTTCCCCGGGAGAAAACACAGTGAACCTCAGGCTGGTGCAACATCACGCCTGCCTCTGCCGCCACAGGCTCGACCCAAACTCCAATCCCCTCCCTCCTCACAGCCTGAGAGAGCCAGAGCCCCTCAATCAGCTGCTCCTTTAACCCCGTCTTGTCTACGCGAAGAACAGACTCCCTCAGGCAACCTACATGCAGAGGCGGGGCCAAATCCAAAGCTGAACCCCAGGAGCTGTGAGAACAAAGCAGAAAAAGGGAAATCTCTCTCAGCAGCCTCAGGAGCAGTGGATTAAAGCTCCACAATCAACTTGATGTACCCTGCATCTGTGGAATATCTGAATAGACAATGAATCATCCCAAATTGAGGAGGTGGACTTTGGGAGCAATGATATATTTTTTTCCCCTTTTTCATTTTTTGTGAGTGTGTATGTGTATGTTTCTGTGTGTGACTTTGTCTGTATAACTGCTTTTACCATCTGTCCTAGGGTTCTGTCTGTCTGGGTTTTTTTGTTGTTGTTGTTTTCTAGTATAGTTTTTAGTGCTTGTTATCATTGGTGGATTTGTTTTTTGGTTTGGTTGCTCTCTTGTTTCTTTTCTTTAACTACTTTAAAAAAATTTAATAATTATTTTCTATTTTAATAACTTTATTTTATTTTATTTTATCTTCTTCGTTCTTTCTCTCTTTCTTTCTTTTTCTCCCTTTTATTCTGAGCCATGTGGATGACAGGCTCTTGGTGCTCCAGCCAGGCATCAGGGCTGTGCCTCTGAGGTGGGAGAGCCAACTTCAGGACATGGCTCCACAAGACACCTCCCAGCTCCACATAATATCAAACAGCAAAAATCACCCAGAGATCTCCATCTCAACACCAAGACCCAGCTCCACTCAACGACCGGCAAGCTACAGTGCTGGACACCCTATGCCAAACAACAAGCAAGACAGGAACACAACACAATCCATTAGCAGAGAGACTGCCTAAAATCATAATAAGGCCACAGACACCCCAAAACACACCACCAGATGTGGACCTGCCCACCAGAAAGACAAGATCCAGCCTCATCCACCAGAACACAGGCACTAGTCCCTCCACCAGGAAGCCTACAAAACCCACTGAACCACCTTAGCCACTGGGGGCAGACACCAAAAACAATGGGAACTACGAACCTGCAGCCTGCGAAAAGAAGTCCCCAAACACAGTAAGTTAAGCAAAATGAGAACACAGAGAAACACACAGCAGATGAAGGAGCAAGATAAAAACCCAGCAGACATAACAAATGAAGAGGAAATAGGCAGTCTACCTGAAAAAGAATTCAGAGTAATGATAGTGAAGATCATTACTTCACTATCCAAGATATTGGATATTTGATCCAAGATATTTCCAAAATCTTGGAAATAGAATGGAGAAAATACAAGAAACTTTTAACAAGGACCTAGAAGAACGAAAGAGGAAATAAACAATGATGAACAACACAATAAATGAAATTAAAAATTCCCTAGAAGGGATCAATAGCAGAATAACTGGGGCAGAAGAATGGATAAGTGAGCTGGAAGATAAAATAGAGGAAAAAACTACGGCAGAGCAGAATAAAGAAAAAGAAATGAAAGAATTAAGGACAGTCTCAGAGACCTCAGGGGCAACATTAAATGCATCAACATATGAATTATAGGGGTCCCAGAAGAAGAAGAGAAAAAGAAAGGGACTGAGAAAATATTTGAGGAGCTTATAGTTGAAAACTTCCCTAATATGGGAAAGGAAATAGTTAATCAAGTCCAGGAAGCACAGGGAGTCCCATACCGGATAAATCCAAGGAGAAACACGTCAAGACACATATTAATCAAACTATCAAATATTAAATACAAAGAAAAAATATTAAAAGCAGCAAGGGAAAAACAACAAATAACACACAAGGGAATCCCCATAAGGTTAACAGTGGACCTTTCAGCAGAAACACTTCAAGCCAGAAGGGAGTGGTAAGACATATTAAAGTGACGAAGGGGGAAAAACTACAACCAAGATTACTCTACCCAGCAAGGATCTCATTCAGATTTGATGGAGAAATTAAAACCTTTACAGACAAGCAAAAGGTGAGAGAGTTCAGCACCACCAAACCAGCTTTACAACAAATGCTAAAGGAACTTCTCTAGACAAGAAACACAAGAGAAGGAAAAGACTTACAATAACAAACCATAAGCAACTAAGAAACTGGTAATAGGAACATACATATTGATAATTACCTTAAATGTAATGGATTAAATGCTCCAACCAAAGACATAGACTGGCTAAATGGATACAAAAAGAAGACGTGTATATATGCTGTCTACAAGAGACCCACTTCAGACCTAGGGACACATACAGACTGAACGTGAGGGGATAGAAAATGATATTCCATTCAAATGGAAATCAAAAGAGAGCTGGAGTAGCAATTCTCATATCAGACAAAATAGACTTTAAAACAAAGACTATTACAAGAGACAAAGAACACTACATGATGATCAAGGGATCAATCCAAGAAGAAGATATAACAATTGTAAATATTTATGCACCCAACATAGGAGCAACTCAATACATAAGGCAAATACTAAGAGCCATAATATGGGAAATCGACAGTAACACAATCATAGTAGGACACTTTAACACCCCACTTTCACCAATGGACAGATCATCCAAAATGAAAATAAATAAGGAAACACAAGCTTTAAATGATACATTAAACAAGATGGACTTAATTGATATTTATAGGACATTCCATCCCAAAACAACAAAATACACTTTCTTCTCAAGTGCTCATGGAACATTCTCCAGGATAGATCATATCTTGGGTCACAAATCAAGCCTTGGTAAATTTAAGAAACTTGAAGTTGTATCAAGTTTCTTTTCCGACCACAATGCTATTAGACTAGATATCAATTACAGGAAACAATCTGTAAAAAAAACAAACACATGGAGGTTAAACAATACGTTACTAAATAAGCAAGAGATCACTGAAGAAATCAAAGAGGAAATCAAAAAATATCTAGAAACAAATGACAATGAAAACACGATGACCCAAAACCTATGGGATGCAGCAAAAGCAGTTCTAAGAGCGAAGTTTATAGCAATACAATCACACCTTAAGAAACATCTCAAATAAACAACCTAACCTTACACCTAAAGCAATTAGAGAAAGAAGGACAAAAAAACTCCAAAGTTAGCAGAAGGAAAGAAATCATAAAGATCAGATCAGAAATAAATGAAAAAGCAGTGAAGGAAACTGTAGCAAAGATCAATAAAAGTAAAAGCTGGTTCTTTGAGAAGATAAACAAAATTGATAAACCATTTGCCAGACTGATCAAGAAAAAAAAGAGAAGATGCAAATCAATAGAATTAGAAATGAAAAAGGAGAAGTAACAACTGACACGGCAGAAATACAAAGGATCATGAGAGATTATTATAAGCAACTCTATGCCAATAAAATGGACAACCTGGAAGAAAAGGACAAATACTTAGAAATGCACAGCCTTCTGAGACTGAACCAGGAAGAAATAGAAAATATAAACAGACCAATCACAAGCACTAAAATTGAAACTGTGATTAAAAATCTTCCAACAAACAAAAGCCCAGGATCAGATGGCTTCACAGGCGAATTCTATCAAACATTATAGAAGAGCTAACATCTTTCCTTCTCAAAATCTTCCAAAATATAGCAGAGGGAGGAACACTCCCAAACTCATTCTATGAGGACACCCTTACCCTGATACCAAAATCAAAGATGTCACAAAGAAAGAAAACAACAGGCCAATATCACTGATGAACACAGATGCAAAAATCTTCAACAAAATATTGGCAAAGAGAATCCAACAGCACATTAAAAGGATCGTACACCATGATCAAGTGGGGTTTATCCCAGGAATGGAAGGATTCTTCAATATATGCAACTCAAACAATGTGATACACCATATTAATAAATTGAAGGAGAAAAACCATATCATCATCTCAATAGATGCAGAAAAAGCTTTTGACAAAATTCAACACCCATTTATGATAAAAACCCTCCAGAAAGTAGATATCGAGGGAATTTACCTCAACATAATAAAGGCCATATATGACAAACACACAGCCAACATCGCCCTCAGTGGCGAAAAATTGAAACCAATTCCACTAAGATTTGGAGGAAGACAAGGTTACCCACTCTCACCACTATTTTTCAACATAGTTTTGGAAGTTTTAGCCACAGCAATCAGAGAAGAAAAAGAAATAAAAGGAATCCAAATCAGAAAAGAAGAAGTAAAGCTGTCACTGTTTGCAGATGACATGATACTATACATAGAGAATCCTAAAGGTGTTACCAGAAAACTACTAGAGCTAACCAATGAATTTGGTAAAGTAGCAGGACACAAAATTAATGCACAGAAATCTCTTGCATTCCTATACACTAACGATGAAAATCTGAAAGTGAAATTAAGAAAACACTCCCATTTACCATTGCAACAAAAAGAATAAAATATCTAGGAATAAACCTATCTAAGGAGACAAAAGACCTGTATGCAGAAAATTATAAGACACGGATGAAAGAAATTAAAGATGATACAAATAGATGGAGAGATATGCCATGTTCTTGGATTGGAAGAATCAACACTGTGAAAATGACTCTACTACCCAAAGCAATCTACAGATTCAATGCAATCACTATCAAACTACCACTGGCATTTTTCACAGAACTAGAACAAAAAATTTCACAATTTGTATGGAAACACAGAAGACCCCAAATAGCCAAAGCAATTTTGAGAAAGAAAAATGGAGCTGGAGGAATCAGGCTCCCTGACTTCAGACTATACTACAAAGCTACAGTAATCAAGAGAGTATGGTACTGGCACAAAAACAGAAATATATATCAATGGAGCAGGATAGAAAGCCCAGACAGAGATAAACCCACGCACATATGGTCACCTTATCTTTGAAAAAGGTGGCAGGAATGTACAGTGGAGAAAGGACAGCATCTTCAATAAGTGGTGCTGGGAAAACTGGACAGGTACATGTAAAAGTATGAGATTAGATCACTCCCTAACACCATACACAAAAATAAGCTCAAAATGGATTTTACACCTAAATGTAAGGCCAGAAACTATCAAACTTTTAGGGGAAAACATAGGCAGGACACTCTATGACATAAATCACAGTAAGATCCTTTTTGACCCACCTCCTAGAGAAATGGAAATAAAAACAAAAATAAACAAATGGGACCTAATGAAACTTCAAAGCTTTTGCACAGCAAAGGAAACCATAAACAAGACCAAAAGACAACCCTCAAAATGGGAAAAAATATTTGCAAATGAAGCAACTGACAAAGGATTAATCTCCAAAATTTACAAGCAGCTCATGCAGCTCAATAACAAAAAACAAACAACCCAATCCAAAAATGGGCAGAAGACCTAAATAGACATTTCTCCAAAGAAGATATACAGACTGCCAACAAACACATGAAAGAATGCTCAACATCATTAATCATTAGAGAAATGCAAAACAAAACTACAATGATATATCATCTCACACTGGTCAGAATGGCCATCATCCAAAAATCTACAAACAACAAATGCTGGAGAGGGTGTGGAGAGAAGGGAACCTTCTTGCACTGTTGGTGGAAATGTAAATTGATACAGCCACTATGGAGAACAGTATGGAAGTTCCTTTAAAAACTAAAAATAGAGCTACCATACGACCCAGCACACCCACTACTGGGCATATACCCTAAGAAAGCCATAATTCAAAAAGAGTCATGTACTACAATGCTCATTGCAGTTCTATTTACGATAGCCAGGACATGGAAGCAACCTAAGTGTCAATCAACAGAAGAATGGATAAAGAAGATGTGGCACATATATACAATGGAATAATACTCAGCTATAAAAAGAAACAAAATGGAGTTATTTGTAGTGAGGTGGATGGACTTACAGTCTGTCATACAGAGTGAAGTAAGTCAGAAAGGGAAAAACAAATACTGTTTGCTAACACATATATATGGAATCTAAGAAAAAAAAATGGTCATCATGAACCTAGGGGCAAGATGGGAATAAAGGCACAGACCTACTAGCGAATTGACTTGAGGATATGGGGAGAGAGAAGGGTAAGCTGGGACAAAGTGAGAGAGTTTCATGGACATATATACACTACCAAATGTAAAACAGATAGTGGGAAGCAGCCACATAGCACAGGGAGATCAGCTCTGTGCTTTGTGACCACCCAGAGGGGTGAGGTAGGGAAAATGGGAGGGAGGGAGATGCAAGAGGGAAGAGATATCGGGATATATGTATATGTATAACTGATTCACTTTGTTATAAAGCAGAAACTAACACACCATTGTAAAGCAATTATACTCCAATAAAGATGTTAAGAAAAAAGACAGACAATGCTAGGAGAAATGGTAAAAGCAAACCTCTACAGACAAAATCACACAAAGAAGCACACACATACACAGTCACAAAAAGAGAAAAAGGAAATATATATATATACATATATATATATATATATATATATATAAAGGAAGAGAGAGCAACGAAATCAATAAACAAATCTACCAATGATAATAAGCTCTAGATACTAAAATAATATAAACATAAAACTGAAAACAAATCAGATGAAGAAAGAAAACCTCAAGTCTACAGTTGCTCCCAAAGTCAACCTCCTCAATTTGGGATGATTCGTTGTCTACTCAGGTATTCCACAGATGCAGGGTACATCAAGTTGCTTGTGGTGATTTAATCCGCTGCTCCTGAGGCTGCTGGGAGAAATTTCCCTTTCTCTTCTTTGTTTGCACAGCTCCGGGGGTTCAGCTTTGGATTTGGCTCTGCCTCTGCATGTAGGTCGCCCTCTGGCGTCTGATCTTCACCCAGACAGGAGGGGATTAAAGGAGCAGCTGATTGGGGGTTCTGGTTCACTCACGCTGCGGGGAGGGAGGGCTACGGAATGCGGGGCGAGCCAGCAGAGGCCGCAGTGACGTTGCAACAGCCTGAGGTGCACTGTGTGTTCTGCCAGGGAAATTGTCCTTGGATCACTGGACTCTGGCAGTGGCGTGCTGCACAGGCTCCCAGGAGAGGGGGTGTGGACAGTGACCTGGGCTTGCACACAGGTTTCTTGGTGGCTGCAGCAGCAGCCTTAGCATTTCATGCCCGTCTCTGGCGTCCGCGCTGATAGCCATGGCTCTCGCCTGTCTCTTGAGCTTGTTCAGGCGGTGTTCTGAATCCCCTCTCCTCGAGCACCCCTGAAGCAATGGTCTCTTGGCTCTTAGGCTGTTCCAAACTTTTGCCCAGGCTCCCTCTTGGCTAGCTGTGGAGCGCTAGACCCCTTCGGCTGTGTTCATGCAGCCAACCCCAGTCCTCCTCCTGGCATTTGACCTCCGACGTCCGAGCCTCAGCTCCCAGTCCCCACCTGCCCCCGCAGGTGAGCAGACAAGCCTCTTGGGCTGCTGAGAGCTGGTCGGAGTGACCCTCTGTGCGGGAATCTCCCCACTTTGCCCTCTGCACCCTTGTTGCTGTGCTCTCCTCTCTGACTCCGAAGCTCCACCCCCCACCCCGCTCCGCCCACCCTCCCCACCCCACCCCCATCTCCTCCAGTGAAGGGTTTTCCTAGTGTGTAGAAACTTTTCCTTCTTCACAGCTCTCTCCCAGAGGTGCAGGTTCCATCCCTATTCTTTTGTCTCTGTTTTTCCTTTTTTCTTTTGCCCTACCCAGGTATGTGGGGAGTTTCTTGCCTTTTGGGAAATCTGAGGTCTTCTGCCACGTTCAGTAGGTGTTCTGTAGGAGTTGGTTCCACATGTAGATGTATTTTTGATGTATTTGTGGGGAGGAAGGTGATCTCCACGTCTTACTCCTCAGCCATCTTGAAGCCCACTCTAAACTGGGTTTTTTCGCAGCATCACTTTTTGAAGACGCTGTCCTTTCTCCCTGTACATTCCTGCCTCCTTTATCAAATAGAAGGTGACCATATGTGCGTGAGTTTATCTCTGGGTTTTCTATCCTGTTCCATTGATCTATCTTTCTGTTTTTGTGCCAGTACCATACTCTCTTGATTACTGTAGCTTTGTAGTAAAGTCTGAAGTCAGGGAGCCTGATTCCTCCAGCTCCATTTTTCTTTCTCAAGATTGCTTTGGCTATTCGGGGTCTTTTGTGTTTCCATACAAAACTGTGAAATTTTTTGTTCTAGTTCTGTGAAAAATGCCAGTGGTAGTTTGATAGGGATTGCATTGAATCTGTAGATTGCTTTGGCTAGTAGAGTCATTTTCACAATGTTGATTCTTCCAATCCAAGAACATGGCATATGTCTCCATCTATTTGTATCATCTTAATATCTTTCATCAGTGTCTTATAATTTTCTGCATACAGGTCTTTTGTCTCCTTAGGTAGGTTTATTCCTAGATATTTTATTCTTTTTGTTGCAATGGTAAATGGGAGTGTTTTCTTGATTTCACTTTCAGATTTTTCATCATTAGTGTATAGGAATGCCAGAGATTTCTGTGCATTAATTTTGTAAGTGGTGCTGGGAAAATTGGACAGGTACATGTAAAAGTATGAGGTTAGATCACTCCCTAACACCACACACAAAAATAAGCTCAAAGTGGATTAAAGACCTAAATGTAAGGCCAGAAACTATCAAACTCTTAGAGGAAAACATAGGCAGAACACTCTATGACATCATTCACAGCAAGATCCTTTAAGACCCACCTCCTAGAGAAATGGAAATAAAAACAAAAATAAACAAATGGGACCTAATGAAATTTAAAAGCTTTTGCACAGCAAAGAAAACCATAAACAAGACCAAAATACAACCCTCAAAATGGGAAAAAATATTTGCAAATGAAGCAACTGACAAAGGATTAATCTCCAAAATTTACAAGCAGCTCATGCAGCTCAATAACAAAAAAACAAACAACCCAATCCAAAAATGGGCAGAAGACCTAAATAGACATTTCTCCAAAGAAGATATACAGACTGCCAACAAACACATGAAAGAATGCTCAACATCATTAATCATTAGAGAAATGCAAATCAAAGCTACAATGAGATATCATCTCACACCAGTCAGAACGGCCATCATCAAAAAATCTACAAACAATGCTGGAGAGGGTGTGGAGAAAAGGGAACACTCTTGCACTGCTGGTGGGAATGTGAATTGGTACAGCCACTATGGAGGACAGTATGGAGGTTCCTTAAAAAACTACAAATAGAACTAGCATATGACCCAGCAATCCCACTACTGGGCATATACCCTGAGAAAACCATAATTCAAAATGAGCCATGTACCAAAATGTTCATTGCAGCGCTATTTACAATAGCCATGAGATGGAAACAACCTAAGTGTCCATCATCAGATGAATGGATAAAGAAGATGTGGCACATATATACAATGGAATATTACTCAGCCATAAAATGAAATGAAGTTGAGCTATTTGTAATGAGGTGGATGGACCTAGAGTCTGTTATACAGAGTGAAGTAAGTCAGAAAGAGAAAGACAAATACCGTATGCTAACACATATATATGGAATTTAAGAAAAAAAAAAGTCATGAAGAACCTAGGGGTAAGACAGGAGTAAAGACACAGACCTAGTACAGAATGGACTTGAGGTTATGGGGAAGGGGAAGGGGAAGCTGTGACAAAGTGAAAGAGTGGCATGGACATATATCCACTACCAAATGTGAAATAGATAGTTAGTGGGAAGCAGCTGCATAGCACAAGGAGATCAGCTCAGTGCTTTGTGACCACCTAGAGGGGTGGGATAGGGAGGGTGAGAGGGAGGGAGATGCAAGAGGGAAGAGCTATGGGAACATATGTATATGCATAACTGATTCACTTTGTTATAAAGCAGAAACTAACACACCATTGTAAAGCAATTATACTCCAAAAAAGATGTAAAAATAAAATAAAAATAATAAATAAATAAACTGGTTTTTTTTAATTCTATAATATTGCTTTTCATTGTTGTCATTAAAAAAAAACAAACAGTATTTACTCTTGTAGCTAAATTGCACATCTAATAGCATAGAAAATCTTCTAATGGAATAACTTGTAAAATCTCTACCCCAAGAAATTAATTCAGTGTCTAGGGAGCACCCTATTGAAAAATAGTGGATTAAGCCCTACAGTGTCTGTAATTGAGTTTTAAAAATTGGTGCGTTGCTATACTGAATACAAAAATGTGATAGAAAGGAGTCAGGCCTTGTAAATGGCTGGATAAACAGTCATTTTTATAGCTAATTAATTCCATTAGACTTGCTAGGTAGTAGCATGATTCAAAATATTGATTGGCTTTAGTTATGGAAAAATAACAATTAAAGTACTAATGAAGACACACAAAAATAATTCCTTTGAGTTGGAGATTCATTCATGGACAAGTTCATTTGTCTTCCATTTCTCAATCACAATAGTCTGTGTGTCACTCCCTGGTGGTATATATTCATAGTCATTATACAAGAGGCCTAGGATTGGATATTGTGTTCTGTACTTTCTAGTGTTAATAGTTGTCCTTCCACCACTGAAGTGTCCGTTATGAGATGAACATATTTCTTGTCTCAATTTCGAGAGTTCCTCTGACTGACACTTTATAAGGGAATCCTTGTCTTCCAGCAAGCTTGTCAGATCATGAATCTTGAATTAGAAGTCACTGAAACTTCCTTCTCTTCTTGAAACATCTTTTTGGTACTGATTTAATTGAGTCCTTAGTTTGCAGATCTCTCTGTCTTTCTCCATTCTTAAGTTTTTTACCATCTCCATGTAATGGTTGCCAATCTCATCCATTTTAGCCTGCAGCATTGGGCCTGTGCAAGTCTCAGAAACTTGCATTCTAAGATTTTTCTTCTCTTGCTCTAAATTATGCTTACAGTATTCCAGTTCTTTTAGACTATATTCTATGTCTGATAACATACACTGAAGAAAGAGATTGTTTTCTTCCAATGCTTGGCACCTTGCTTGGCATTTTGAGGTTGAGTCTTGAAGTCCTTGCTCCTGCTGACGATTAGTTGCTCTTACTGATGCCAAGAGTTCTTCATACTCTTTTATTTGAGTTTCTTTGAATGCCAAGTCTTTCTCAAGTCTTATCATTTTCCAGTGATGTCAAGTCATTGTGAAGATGTCCTCACTCCTCCTGTATGTTGCTGAATGTGGACAGCACTAGCCATAGTGATTTATCAGACATACCCCTCATCTGCAGCATACAGCGAATTTGCTGTTTTTTAAGTTCTTACAGTCCTTTTGGAATCACTGATTCAATGTCTTCTGACTCATCTGTAGACTCAAAGTCCTGTTTGCTTCCTCCAGTTCTCTGCATATGTTCTAATAAGGTCTGTACTTTTACAGCTTAGATCAGCAAGCAGCTCTCCAAAATATTTGGGGGTCAATTTTTCAGGGCCATCATCCTGAATTATCACCTGCTCATGTGCCTGGTTTGAGCCCCCATGACACAGTTCAATTCGTGTTTGTAGAAATTGAATCACTTCCTGTGATGTTTTGGATTTGCTGGCTAGAATGTGATTGTTGACAGTGTGGAGAATGGATGATCTGGGGCTGTTGGACAATGTGATGATGGCTGAACCTGAGGATAGCATTCCTGATCCATATTTAGCTTCTCCATTTTTCTTGTGGTTTTTTCATAAATAACGTTATTTCCTGGAAAGAAATGGCCTCCTCTTAGGAATGGAGACAGTGGTTCCTGTTCAGGATTTTGCACTATATATCACCTAAAAATGGTCTGTGGATATGTAGTGACTCTCACTGTTGGAGAATGGAGTTCCTGTTCAGTATTTGGGGTTGTATGTAGAGTGCTTGGGGCACAAGTAGATATTTTCAGAGTTGGAGAATGAAGTTCCTGGGAATGGTTGCTCCAAACCAAGCCTTTGTAGGGTGAGGCAGTTTTGAGAGGGGAGAGCACTTCCCATGAGCTGATGGGGTCCAACTCCTGAACCACCTTGTTCATGGGCCCACTGTAAGTCCTCAGTCACTCATACACAACATTTTTTCTGGAGGCTGCTGGGCTTGGCTTGACTGATGGTAGGAGTGGTAATTCTGGGGCTGGCACTGCAGCACCTCTGGGGACTGCTGAGTCCCACAGCTGCTGCTGTTCATCTCACTCCAATAGCTTGAGTTCATCATCTTCTCAGTGGTCAGCAAAGTTCTCCCCAGATGCTCTCCCTGGCAGCAGCAGAAGCAGGTCTGGCCAAAACTGGATCCCAAAAGACATCTTGGGACAATTGGCAAAACTAGGAGGGGATCTGAAGATAAGATGATAGTAATGTTTCAGTGTTCTTGATTTGGAAGGTATTGTGACAATACAAGAGAATGTCCTTATTTGTAGGAAATACACACAAATATTTAGGGATGATAAGGCAAAGTGTCAACTATTTATTCACAGATGTTTCTGAAAAAAATAGTTCTTTGTACTATACTTGCAGACTGTCTTTAAAATTGAAATTATTTCCAATATTTTTTTAAAAAATAGTGACATTCTTTTGTAATGGAAAAACTCATATCTGTTATAAAACCAACAACCAGCTAACATGTACTGGGAGCTTATTGTGTGCCAGACTTTGTTTTGAATGCTTTACATGTATGAATTCTTTGTCTTCACAAAGAGCAGATGCAGTGTGGCCAATAACTATCTTCATTTCACAGCTGAGGGACACAAAGTTTCCGTAACTTGCCCTAGTTCACGTAACTGGTAAGTGACTGACTGGGATTTGAACCCAGGCAGTCTAGTTCAAACTCCCTCACTCTTAATGACCATATACTCTCCTTTGATCCTCTTGTCTAGGTCAGTGACCTTAAATACCATTGATAACCCAAGAATTCCTAAATTTATTCTTCCATCTGGGACCTCTGTCTTAAATATTATAACTAACTACCTACTCAGTAGCTCCACTTAGAAAGCAAATTTAATATTTCAAAACTGACCTTCTTCTCATCCCCCTAAAACCTGCTACACCCATAGGCTTCCCCATTTCAGTGATTGGGAGCCCCCTTCGTCCAGGTGTTTGACCAAAAATCTAGGAGGCATCCTTGACTCCTCTTGTCTCTCATCCTGCATACTTCCTATCAGAAATTTTGTTGATTCTACCTTAAAACGTATCCAGAATCCAACCACGTCTCTCCATCTCCACTGCTTAGATTCACCCACCACCTTCTTTTCTGGATTGTTGCAATTAGCACCTCACTGGTCTCCCTGCTTCTGTCCTTGCCTCATCCATTCTCAATAGAGCCAGCAGCGGATACTTTTAAACAAAAGCCTGATCCTGTCCCTCCTCTGCTCAAAACCTTGCAATAGCTGCTTTCGTCACTGAGAGAAAACTACAAAGTCCTTACCTGGACTCCCGGGGGCTCACCTCATCTCCTTTTCCTTTCTCTATGCTTTTTTCATAGGACTTATCACTTTCTAACACACTCCATCATTTACTTATCTGCTTTATTTATTATTTATTATGTATTGCTTGCCTTTCCCCCTACTCCCTAAAATGTAAAATCCAAGAAGGCAGCGAGTTTTCTCTGTTTGGTCCACTGGTAATTCCTAAGCACCAAGAACCTGGTACATAGTGGGTGCTCAATACTTGTGGAGTGAATGACTTAATGATTACACTACAGTCTTTCATGCTGAATAGGTGAAAGAAGGAATGCAGGAGACAGAATGGGAGGAAAAGAAGAGAGAATCCTCAGTCTAGGACTGCAGAGAAAGTTCCCTGGTCCTGCCAGCTCCTCCAGCTTATCCCATGATCTGTGACTAGAAGTTTCTAGGAAACCACAAAGTTTAGGAAAATCATTCTTTTGGGAAGACAGCGATGAGTACTTGACAGTAAGGAAGGCTTGACAATGAGATAATTCCAGGCTCAAATCTAGGGCTCACCAACGTCTGACATTTCCCTTGTGGCAGAAAGGCAATTTTCTTTTTTTTTTTTTTTCCTTGCG
>NW_006792177.1:694074-724982 GCF_000442215.2 Lipotes vexillifer | reverse complement strand
TTTGCGGTACGCGGGCCTCTCACTGTTGTGGCCTCTCCCGTTGCGGAGCACAGGCTCCGGATGCGCAGGCTCAGTGGCCATGGCTCATGGGCCCAGCCGCTCCGCGGCATGCGGGATCTCCCCGGGCCGGGGCACGAACCCATGTCCCCTGCATCGGCAGGCGGAGTCTCAACCACTGCGCCACTAGGGAAGCCCAGAAAGGCAATTTTCTGACATGGGATATTGTCATGTGCATTCACCTAGTTTCCATGGGGGGAAGGCTGGGAAGAAGCAGCCCTTTACTTCACCTCCTGTGAGGGGTAGGGCTGAAATCCTTTCCTGTCTAGTCTCTGGCCCCAGGCACTGTCCTGCCCTTGCTCCTTTCTCAGGGTAAATCGTCTGGTTATCAGAACATGGGATTCCAGGTACCATGGCTGGCCACACCCAGGCAACCCACATCACTGCTCCTGGTTGCCGCTACTGTGGACCCTACTCCCAGGATGGCCCTGTGAGTAGGATGAGGGACAGAACAGGAGTGTTGCGGAGCTAAACCCAGAGGTCTCTGACATTGCAGATCAAGACAAAGGTAGACAGGGAGAGTCTACACAAATGACTTTTCCCCACCTCTATCCAGGTGAATTTTACCCAAACCTCTTAAACAGACTCCCTTTGTGTTCCTGTTACTGTAACAAATTTATTGGACATACTGGACTCAGTAGGGTTCAAGGAGAAAGCCACTTCATTCTCCCTCACAATAACCTTTCAAATAAGATCTAACAAATCATCCCCTCAATGGATAATAGTCATTACATATTATTCAGGTTATAAAAATTGCAATCTCTCATTCAGTAGTTTCCACTCCCACAGATAGATCAGCCCCAAGTGGGAAACCTGTGTGGTGCTGAGTGATGAGTAGGCTTCTTCACCATTTCCCAACTTCTCTTCCATTCATTCTTCCTCTCACTGCTGTCTCTGGATCCCCCCAAGACTGAGAAAGAGGGAACAGGGAAGACAACTTCCTAACCATATTCCTTTCCATTTTTCCCCTTCAGTGACACAGTGGTAACCAGTAGTGGGTGGAGAAGTCCAAATATAATTTTTTCAAATAGCACTGTTGTGATTCCCTCTGAGATATCCCCTCAGGGAACTACAAGCTGCAGTTCAAGCAGCCAGCCAGCCCCTCACCTACACTTGTTTGGGTGTGAAAGAGTGAAACTTCCAGGGACACATGTCCAGCTTAAGGGTCCTCCTAAAACCCCTCAGTCAACCTGAGGTGGGGTGAACTCCTCTTCCCTCCCCTAAGCATTTCCACAATCCATGCTCTAAAGAAATCCCTACTCTAATCTCTCATATGGTTCTTCACCCAGCCTCCTTTTATATACTGCCTCAGTAGGTGTTGGGCTACTGATGACAGAACTAGTCTTGGACCATCTCTTCTGCACATCCTGTGTAGATGGTCCAGCCACAGTGATAGAGTCTCATTTAGCATCCTGGATAAAGCTTGGCATGCAGTATTGATGATTGCCAGACACTTTGTTATTTTATTTAATCCTCATAAGGCAACAGTAGAATAAAATTGCTCTCCTATTTTAGATATAGCCTCTCTCTCTTCTCTCTCTCTATCTCTCTCTCTGTCTCTCTCTCTCTCTCACACACACACACACACAAATACACATACAGATACACACACTCATAGAGTTTAGGTGTTTCCTAGATTCTGCTGCTAAAAAGATGACCTCTGAACATTCAGTAAAAACAAAACCACTATATATATGGGCATGTCAAAAGCGGCCTAAAAATATTTAGTCTGGAAAACCCAACTCCACAATGGACAAAATGACATATTTGCAATCCAGGAGTTAAGGGTGCCTGAGGGAAGTGTTGCTTCTCAGGATGGTGGAGCACTGCCTAGTCAATGCCTGGGAAGCAGCACCCCACAAATCAATAGCATCACATAAAACCACACTGTAGGGAACTTGTTCCCTCACTGATAGGAGACCTAGACTGAGCCCAACCTCGATCTGGGGTATAAAAGCAGAGTGAGAGATTTCCAACTTTAGGAGGAACATAGGACCTGGCTACAGAGGACCTGGGGTGAAAGATAGATCCAGATAGGAAGAAAAGGGGGTTCGTTCCAATGTCCAAATCCCAGACAAAGGAAATCTGTGTCACTGTGCTGTACACTGGTAACTGCTCATCTGTGTTGAACGGGTAATGAGGTAGAAAAAGAAGTATAATTTAATGACGTACCTAGAATGGCTCTGAGGGGTGATTGGAAAAGGACATTCCTGTAGGACAGCAGACTGCAAAGATGGGATAGGTAGCTGAGTTCAAATTCCAGTGTGTCACCAGAAGATAACAAGACATAAAAAGAAAGAGGGAAACATAACCTATTCAAGGAAACAAATTAAATCTCCAGACACCAATCCTAAAGAAACATAGATTTATGAATTACCAAACTAAGAATTCAAAATAATCATAATAAGGATGCTCAATGAATTAAAAGAGGGCACAAATAGGCAACTAAGTGAAATCAGGAAAATTATGCATGAGCAAAGTGAGACTATAAACAAAGAAATAGAAACTATGTAGAAGAAAAGAATAAATTCTAGAGAGGCGGAGTCAAGATGGCAGCATGGGAGGATGCGGAGTTTGCCAGACACTGGTGGGGGAACTCAATGCCCAAGGAGACGGGAGGAAGCCCCAAGGGACCAGGAAGGACGTGGTGGGGGAGTGAGGGGGGAAGAGAAGTGGAGGCTGGACAGGACCAGCACCCCTGAGGGGCGGCTGGGAGATGGGACGGGTTCCTACACCTGTAGGGACCCTTGGAGGCTCAGAAGATAGCGGGGAACTTGCCTAGCATTTCCCCTGCCCAATCAGGCCCCAGGAAGCCTGCTGGGGTGCCTGGCCAGGTCCTCCACCTTCCAGGGCCCCCTCCAGCGACCAGGGTCCTAGGAGCATAGGAGGGAGGAGCGGAAGAAGAGGAGAGGCCAACAGGGAGGAACCCTCCAAGATCAGAGGATCAGGAGGAACGTGCCTAGTGTTTCCCTGCCCACTCGGGCCCAGGGAGCCTGCTGCGATCCTGAACCTGGTCCTCTGACCTCCAAGGCCACAGGCACTCCTGGGCCCCTCCTGCTGCATTAAGACTAAGCCTCACCCCCCCACCGCCACCACTCCAGAGCCTTTTCTGGCCCTGTGTGTCCTAAGCATAGGCCCCGCCCACTACCTAAACTCTGCCCCTGCCTAAGCCCTGCCTCTCCACTGTCCAGGCTTTTTTCACCTTTCTTTTTATTCCTACTCTCTTTTGTTATGGCTGTTCTGTCTTACCTTTCAGTTGTTGTTTCATCTATATTTTTATTTTTTTATTTTTTCTAACATATCTGTTAGTTTTCTAATCTTATTTTATTTTTTACTCTTTGTTGTTGTTCTGCTCCTTTTTTTTTTTTTTTTTGCCACCCCACGCAGCTTGCAGGAACTTGGTTCACAATCTGTGGGTCGGGCCTGAGCTCCTGCAGTGGGAGCTCCAAGTCTGAACCACTGGACTAACAGAGAACCTCAGATTCCAGGGAACGTTCATCGGAATGAGGTCTCCCAGAGGTCCTCATCCTGGTACCAAAACCCAGCTCTACCCAACAGCCTATGAACTCCAGTGCTGGAAGCCCCAGGCCAAACAACCAGTAAGACAGGAACAAATCCCACCTATCAAAAAAAGAAATGAGATGACAAAAAAATATGTCATAGATGAAGGAGCCAGGTAAAAACCTACAAGACCAAATAAATGAAGAAATAGACAACCTACCTGAAAAAGAATTCAGACTAATGATTGTAAAGATGATCCAGAATCCCAGAAATAGAATGGAGGCACAGATGAAGAAAATACAAGAAATGTTTAACAAAGATCTAGAAGAACTAAAGAACAAACAGACATGAACAACACAATAACTGAAGTGAAAACTACACTAGAAGGAATCAATAACAGAATAACCAAAGTAGAAGAATGAATAAGTGAGCTGGAAGACAGGATGGTGGAAATAACAGCTGAAGAGCAGAATAAATAAAAAGAATGAAAAGAATTGAAGACATTCTCAGACACTTCTGAGACAACACTAAACACACCAACATTCGAATTATAAGGGTCCCAGAAGAAGAAGAGAAAAAGAAAAGGTCTGAGAAAACATTCAAAGAGATTATAGTGGGAGACTTCCCTAACATGGGGAAGGAAATAGTCACCCAAGTCCAGGAAGCACAGAGAGTCCCATACAGGATAAACCCTAGGAGAAACACACCAAGACACATATTAATCAAACTAACAAAAATTAAATTCAAAGAAAAATATTAAAAGCAGCAAGGAAAAAGCAAAAAATAACATACAAAGGAATCCCCATAAGGTTATCAGCTGATTATTCAGAGAAACTCTTCAGGCCAGAAGGGAGTAGCAGGATATACTTAAAGTGATGAAAGATAAAAACCTACAATCGAGATTACTCTACCCAGCAAGGATATCATTCAGATTCAACAAAGAAATCAAAAACTTTACAGACAAGCAAAAGCTAAGAGAATCCAGCACCACGAAATGAACTTTACAACAAGTGCTAAAGGAACTACTCTGGGTGGGAAACATAAGAGAAGAAAAATATCCACAAAAACAAACCCAAAACACCCATTTATGATAAAGCTCTCCAGAAAGTGGGCATAGAGGGAACTTACCTCAACATAATAAAGACTATATATGACAAACCCCCAGCAAACATCACTTTCAATGGTGAAAAACTGAAAGCATTTGGATTAAAATCAAGAACAAGACAAGGATGTCCCCTATCGCCACTCTTATTCAAAATAGTTTAGAAAGTCCTAACCATGGCAATCAGAGAAGGAAAAATAAATAAAAGGAATCCAAACTGGAAAAGAAAAGGAAAACTATCACTGTTTGCAGATGACATGATATTATACATAGAAAATCCTAAAGATGCCACCAGAAAACTACTAGAACTAATCAATGAATTTGGTAAGGTTGCAGGATACAAAATTAATGCACAGGAATCTCTTGCATTCCTAAACACAAACAATGAAAAATCAGAAAGAGAAATTAAGGAAACAATCCCATTTACCATCACAACAAAAAGAATAAAATACCTAGGAATAAACCTACCTAAGGAGGTAAAAGACTTGTATTCAGAAAAGTATAAAACACTGATGAAAGAAATCAAAGATGACATAAACAGATGGAAAAATATACCATGTTCTTGGATTGGAAGAATCAATACTGTGAAAATGACTATACTATCCAAAGCAATCTACAGATTCAATGCAATCCCTATCAAACTACCAATAGCATTCTTCACAGAATTAGAACAAAAAATTTTACAATTTGTATGGAAACACAAAAGACATTGAATAGCAAAAGCAATCTTGAGAAAGAAAAACAGAGCTGGAGGAATCAGACTCCCTGACTTCAGACTATACTACAAAGCTACAGTAATCAAGACAGTATGGTACTGGCACAAAAACAGAAATATAGATCAATGGAACAGTATAGAAAGCCCAGAGATAAATCCACGCACATATGGTCACCTAACTTATGCAAAAGGAGGCAAGAACATACAACGGAGAAAAGACAGCCTCTTCAATAAGTAGTGCTTGGAAAACTGGACAGCTACATGTAAAAGAATGAAATTAGGGGCTTCCTTGGTGGCACAGGGGTTAAGAACCCACTTGGCAATGCAGGGGACATGGGACCGAGCCCTGGTCCAGGAAGATCCCACATGCTGCAGATCAACTAAGCCCATGTGCCACAACTACTGAGCCTGTGTGCCACAACTACTGAAGCCTGCACACCTAGAGCCCATGCTCCACAACAAGAGAAGCCACCACAATGAGAAGCCCATGCACTGCAACAAAGACCCAATGCAGCCAAAAATAATAAATAAATAAATAAATAATAATGAAATTAGAATAATACCACACACAAAAAATAAACTCCAAATGGATTAAATACCTAAATGTAAGACTGGACACTATAAAATTCTTAGAGGAAAACATAGGCATAACACTCTTTGACATAAATCGCAGCAAAACCTTTTTTGATCCACCTCCAGGAGTAATGAAAATAAAAACAAAACTAAACGAATGGGACCTAATGAAACTTCAAAGCTTTTGCACAGCAAAGGAAACCATAAGTAAGACAAGAAGACAAGCCTCAGAATGGGAGAAAATATTTGCAAACGGGGCAACAGACAAAGGATTAATCTCCAAAATATACAAACAGCTCATGGAGCTCAATATCAAAAAAAAAAAAAAGCCCAATTACAAAATGGGTGGAAGACCTAAATAGACATTTCACCAAAGAAGACACACAGATGGCCAAGAGGCACATGAAAAGATGCTCGACATCACTAATTATTAGAGAAATGCAAATCAAAACCACAATGAGGTATCACCTCACACCAGTCAGAATGGACATCATCAAAAATTCTACAAACAATAAATGCTGGAGAGGGTGTGGAGAGAAGGGAACACTTTTGCACTGTTGGTGGCAATGTAAATTGACAGCCACTATGGAGAACAGTATGGAGGTTCCTTAGAAAGCTAAAATTAGAACTACCATATGACTCAGCAATCCCACTACTGGGTATATACCCTGAGAAAACCATAATTCAAAAGGACACATGTACCCCAATATTAATTGCAGCACTGTTTACAATAGCCGGGACATGGAAACAACCTAAACGTCCAATGACAGATAAATGGATAAAGAAGATGTGGTACATATATACAATGGAATATTACTCAGCTGTAAAAAGGAATGAGGGCTTCCCTGGTGGTGCAGTGGTTAAGAATCCACCTGACAATGCAGGGGACATGGGTTCAAGCCCTGGTCCAGGAAGATCCCACATGCTGTGAAGCAACTGAACCCATGTACCACAACTACTGAGCCTGCACTCTAGAGCCCGTGAGCCACAACTACTGAAGCCCGGGTGCCTAGAGGCCGTGCTCTGCAACAAAAGAAGTCACCACATTGAGAAGCCTGCACACCACAACAAAGAGTAGTTCCTGCTCACCATGACTAGATAAAGCCCATGTGCTGCAACAAAAACCCAACACAGCCAAAAAATAATTAATTAATTAATTTTTTAAAAAACGAATGAAATTGGGTCATTTGTAGAGATATGGATGGACCTAGAGTCTGTCGTACAGAGTGAAGTAAGCCAGAAAGAGAAAAACAAATATTGTTTATTAATGTATGTATGTGGAATCTAGAATAATGGTACAGATGAACTTATTTGCAGGGCAGGAATAGAAACATAGAGGTAGAGAAAGGACATGTGGACATGGTGGAGAAGGGGAAGGTGGGACGAACTGGGAGATTAGATTTGACATAAATACACTACCGTGTGTAAAATAGATAACTAGTGGGAACCTGCTCTATAGCACAGGGAGCACAGCTCAGTGCTCTGTGACAACCTAGATGGAGGGATGGGGTGGGGGGTTGGAGGGAGGTCCAAGAGGGAGGTGATATAGGTATATATATAGCTGATTCACTTCATTGTACAGCAGAAACTAACACAAAGTTATAAAGCAATTATAATCCAATAAAAAAATCAGAAAAAGAAAAGAAAAGAAAAGAATAAATTCGGGAACTGAATGACACAATAACTGAATTGAAAATTTCACTTAGACACTCAACAGCTGACTTGCCAGGCAGAAGAAAGAATCAGTGAACTTGAATACAATAGTTTCTACATTACCAAGTCAGAGGAGCTAAAAGAAAAAAGAATTAAAAGTGAAGAGATTCTAAAAAACTTATGGGACATCAAGCGGAACAACATACACATATGGGAGTCTGAGAAGGAGAAGAAAGTGAGAATGGGGCAGACAGCCTATTTCAAGAAATAATGGCCAAAAACTTCCCAAATCTGAGGAAGTAAATGGACATACAAATTCAAGAATTGCAGAGAACTCCAATCAGGATACATCCAAAGAGACACACCATAATCAAACAGTCAAATATCACAGAAGAATATAGAATCTTGAAAGCAGCAAGAGAAAAAGCAATGTGTTCCTGTTAGACTGTCAGTGAATTTCTCAGCAGAAATTTTGTAGGCTGGAAGTGAGGAGAATGATACATTCAAAGAGCTGAAAAAAACTTTCAATCAAGAATACTATACTATATGTATTCTATATACTATACTATATACTATACCATATGACCCCACAATCCCACTCCTGGGCATATACCCAGAGAAAACCATAATTCAAAAAGATACATGCACCCCAATGTTCACTGCAGCACTATTTACAATAGCCAGGACATGGAAGCAACCTAAATGTCCATCAACAGAAGAATGGATAAAGAAGATGTGGTACATATATACAGTGGAATATTACTCAGCCATAAAATGGAATGAAACTGTGCAATTTGCAGAGACATGGATAGACCTAGAGACTGTCATACAGAGTGAGGTAAGTCAGAAAGAGAAAAGCAAATATTGCATAATATTGCTTATATGTGGAATGTAGAAAACTGATATGGATAAACTTATTTGCAAAGCAGAAATAGAGACACAGATGTAGAGAACAGACGTATGGATATGAGGGAGGGGAGGGGGGATGGGATGAATTGGGAGAATAGGATTGACATATATACACTACTATGTATGAAATAGATAACTAATGAGAACCTGCTGTATAACACAGGGAACTCTACTCAGTGCTCTGTGGTGACCTAAATGGGAAGGAAATCCAAAAAAAGAGGGTATATATGTATACATATAGCAGATTCACTTTGCTGTACAGCAGCAACTAACACAACATTTTAAATCAACTATACTCCAATAAAAATTAATTTAAAAATAAAATAAAATAAATTGAGATGTAAGTGTAAAATACACACCAGATTTCAAAGATATCATAGGAGTAAAAAATGTAACATGTTTTATTAATAATCATATTTATTACAAGTTGAGGTGATAATATTCTGGATATATTGAATTAAATAAAATTTGTTATTAAAATTTTAAAAAAGAATACTATACTGAGCCAAATTATACTTCAAAAAGAAGGATAAATTAAGAGTTTCAAAGATAAACAAAAGCTGAGGTTGCTCATCAACAGTAGACTTGTTCTACAAGAAATGCTGAAAAATATACTTCAAGTTGAAGCAAAAGTACAATGAAGAGCAATATAACTCCCTGATAAAGGTAAATGTACAGAGAAATACAGAATCTTGTAGTATTGCCATGTAGGAATGTAAAAGTGGCATGGAATTTTTAAACAAGAGGATTAAAATAATCATAAATCTGTATTAATAAATGCACAATACAAAAAGAGGTAATTTGTGCCATCAATAACATAAAACAGGGGACAGAGAGGTAAAGAAGTAACATTTTTATATGTAATTAAAGGTAAGTTGTTATTGGTTTAAAATATAGGTCAACTTCAAGACATGTTATATAGTTACAATGGTAACCATAAAAAATATATAATATACACAAAGGTAAATAAGAAGAAAATCAAAATACATAATGAAACAAATCAACAAAACACAAATAAAGCAGCAAGGGAAGAAAGGATGGTCAATAAAGCTACGAGACATACAGGAAAAAAATTTTAATGGCAGTAGTAGTAACTACATATCAGTAACAACTCTAAATGTAAATGGATTAAACACCCTAATTAAAAGACATAGATTGACCAGATATATTTAAAAAAAAAAAAGGATCCAACTATATTCCATCTATAAGATCTTCACTTTTTATTTTTTTAACTTGGCTGAGCCACAGTGTGCAGGATCTTCACTGTCATCCACAAGACCTTCATTGTAGCATGTGGGATCTTTAGCTGCGGCATGCAGGATCCTTTTAGTTGCAACATGCAGGATCTTTTAGTTGCAGCATGTGGGATCCAGCTCCCTGACCAGGGATCCAATCCAGGCCCCCTGCACTGGGACCGTGGAGCCCCAACAACTGGACTACCAGGGAAGTCCCAAGAGCTTCACTTTAGATCTAAAGATCTACACAGACTAAAAGAGAAAGAAAGAGAAAAGATATTCCACACATATAGGAGCCTAAACAGAGTAGGGATGGCCATACTCATATCAGACAAAATAGACTTTATGACAAAAAAAATGCCACAAGAGACAAAGAAGGACATCATATGATGCTAAAAGGATATTATTTCACCAAGAAGATATAACAGTTGTAAATCCATATGCATCTAACATTTGAACTCCCATATATATGAGGTAAACATTGAAGAACTGAAGGGAGAAATAGACAGAAACATAATAATAATATGAGACTTCAAAACCCCACTTTCATTTATGGATAGAATAATCAGACAAAAGAACAAAGGATCAATTGAACCTAACAGACATATTCAGAGCACTCCACCCAATGGTAGAATATACAATCTTCTCCAGCACACATGAAACCTTCCCTAAGTTAGACCACAAGTTAGGCCACAAAACAAGTTTAACAAATTTAAGAAGATTTAATTCGTACAAATGTCTTCTCTGAGCACAATGCAATAAACTAGAAATTAACAGCAGAGGAAAACAGGAAAATCAACAAATGTGCGGAAATTAAATAATTCATTCTTAAGCAAGCAATGGATCAAAGAAGAATTTTAAAATATCTGGAGACAAATGGAAATGAAAAAACAACATTACCAAATTTTATGGGATCAGTACTAAGAGGCAAGTTTATAGTTGTAAACATTTGCATTAAAAAAGAAGAAATATTTCAAATCAACAACCTAACTTTATGCCTAAAGGAACTATAAAAGAAGAAAAAACTCAACCCAAAATTAGCAGAAGAAAGAAATAGTAAAAAGTAGAGCAGAGATAAGTGCAATAGAAAATAGAAAACAATGGAAAAAATCAATAAAACCAAGAATTAATCTTTCTAAAGATCATCAAAATCAACATACCAATACTAGACCACCTAAGAAAAAAGATAAAATACTAAAATAACCACAATTTTAGAAATGAAAGGAGGAACACTACAATAAATGTCATGGAAATAAAAAAGAGACTAACATTAGTAATAATATGTCAGTGAATTGGATGACCTACAAGAAACAGATAAATTTCTAGAAACATACAGCATAACAAGAATGAATTATGAAGAAATAAAAATCTGAATTTCCCTATAATAAGTAAGGAGAATGAAGCAGTAATCAAAAACCTTCCAAAAAAGAAAATCCCATAACCAGATGGCATCACTGGGAAATTCTACCAAAAATTTAAAGAAAAATTAATACCAATCCTCCCCAGGGTTTCCAAAGATTAAAGAGGAAGAAATACTTCAAATTCCAGCATTACTCGGATATTAAAAAAGACAAAGACTCAAGAAAAGAAAACTACAGACTAGTATCCCTGATGAATGGTCATGCAAAAATCTTCAACAAATACTAGCAAATCAAATTCAATGCACATTAAAATGATTATATACCATGAACAAGTGAGTTTTATAAATGGAATGCAAGGATGGTTCAACATATGAAAACCAATCAATGTAACACACCAAAATAACAAAATGAAAAACAAAAACCACATGATCATCTTAATTGAGACAGAAAAAGCATCTTACAAAATTCAACACCCTTTCATGGTAAACACACTCAACAAACTAGGAATAGCAGGAGATTACCTCAACATAATAAAAGCCTTACAGGAAAAGCTGACAGCTAACATCATACTCAATGGTGAAAGACTGAAAGCTTTTCCTCTAAAGTCAGGAGCAAGGATAACAACTCTTGCCACTACTATTCAACATAGTACTAGAAGATCAATTAGACAAGAAAAAGAAATAAAAGGCATCCAAGTTGGAGAGAAGTAAAATTATCTCTATTTTCAGATGAAATGAAATCAAATGCAGAAAGCACTAAAGATTACACACACGGGCTTCCCTGGTGGTGCAGTGGTTGAGAATCTGCCTGCCAATGGAGGGGACATGGGTTCGAGCCCTGGTCTGGGAAGATCCCACATGCCATGGAACAACTAGGCCCGTGAGCCACAACTACTGATCCTGCGCGTCTGGAGCCTGTGCTCCGCAACAAGAGAGGCCACAATAGTGAGAGGCCCACGCAAGGTGATGAAGAGTGGCCCCCCACTTGCCGCAACTAGAGAAAGCCCTCACACAGAAATGAAGACCCAACACAGCCAAAAATTAATTAATTAATTAATTAATTTAAAAAGATTACACACACACAAACTTTATAACTAATAAATGAGTTCAGCAAAGTCTCAGGATACAAAATCAACATATGATGATCAGTTGCACCTCTATAAACTAACAAGGACCAATCCAAAAAGGAAATAAAGAAAATAATCCTATTTACTATAGCATCAAAAAGAATAAAATGTTTAAGAATAAACTTAACCATGGAGGTAAAAGACCAATTCAGTGAAAACTATAACACATTGCTAAAAGAAATCAAAGAAGATATAAATAAATGGAGAGACATTCCATGCTCATGATTGAAAGACTAAATATTGTTGAAATATTCGTAGTACCCAAGGTAATCTACAGATTCAATGCAATTCCTATCAGCATCCCAAAGACCTTTTTTGCAGAAATAGAAAAATATCCTAAAATTCACATGGAATCTCAAGGGATCCTGATAGCCAAAACAATCTTGAAAATGAATAATAAAATTGGAGACCTCACACTTCCTGATATCAAAACATACAACAAAGCAGTAATATTCAAGACAGTGTGGTACTGGCATAAATATAGATATAGATATAGATAGATATAGATGTAGATATATAACAGTAGAATAGAATAGAGACCCCAAAAATAAACCCTTCCATATATAGCCAAATTATTTTCAACAAACATGCCAAGATCACTCAGTGGGGAAATAATAATAGATTTTGTAAATGGTGTTGGGGAAACTGGATACCTACATGCAAAAGAATGAAGTTGGACCCTTACTTTACAATCATATACAAAAATTAACCCAAAAATTGGATTAAAGATCTAAATGTAAGTCTTAAAGCTGTAAAAAATTCTAGAGGAAAATATAGGGGTAATTTTCGTGACATTAAGTTTGGCAATGATTTTTTGGATATGACCCCAAAACCAAGGCAGCAAACATGAAAATTGACAAATGGGACTACATCAAACTTTAATACTTCTATGCATCAAAGAAAACAATCAACAAGGTAAAAAGACAACCTACAGAAAGGGAGAAAATATTTGCAAATCATATATCAGCTAAGGGGTTAATATCTAGAAAATTCTACAACTCAACTAGAACAAAAATAACTTGATCAAAAATGGGCAAAAGACTTGAATAAACAATTCTCCAAATGAAGAAATACAAATGGCCAACAAGCATATGAAAAGATGCTTAAAATCACTAAGCAGAAATGCAAATTAAAACCACTATGAGATGTCCACACTACCCAAAGCAATCTATAGATTCAATTCAATTCCCAACAAAATTCCAATGGCAATTTTCACAGAAATAGAACAAGCGATCCTAAAATTTGTATGGAACCACAAAAACCTCAAACAGCCTAAACAATCTTGAGAAAGAAGAACAAAGCTGGAAGCATCACACTCCTCATTTCAAACTATATTAACAAAGCTATGGTAATCAAAGCAACATCATATTGGCATAAATACACATAGAACAATAAAACAGAATAGAGAGCCCAGAAATAAACCACAAATATATGATCAATTAATTTACAACAAAGAGGCCAAGAACATACGATGAGAAAAGGATGGTCTCTTCAATAAATGGTTTTGGCAAAACTGACAGTCACAGGCAAAAGAATGAAACTAACCACTATAATACACCATACACAAAAATTAACTGAAAATGGATGAAAAACTTTAATGTAAGACCTGAAATCATAAAACTCCTAGAAGAAAACAGGCAGTAAGCTTCCTGACAGCAGTTTGGGTGATGATTTTTTTTTTTTTTGAAACTGACACCAGAAAGCAAAGGCGACAAAAGCAAAAATAGACAAGTGGGACTATATCAAACTAAAAAGCTTCTGCACAGCAAAGGAAACTATCAACAAAATTAAAAGACAAGCTACTAAATGGGAGAAAATATTTGCAAATCATATATCTTATAAGGGGTTAATATCCAAAATATATAAAGAATTCATACAACTCAACATCAAAAAAAACAAACAACCCAATTTAAAAATGGGCAGAAGATCTGAATAAACATTTTTCCAAAGAAGACATACAGACGGCCAATAGGCACATGAAAATGTGCTCAACATCACTAGCCATCAGGGAAATTCAAGTCAAATCCACAATGAAATATCATCTCATACCTGTTAGAATGGCTATTATAAAACAGACAAGAAGTAACAAATGTTGAAGAGGATGTGGAGAAAAGGGAACCTTTGTGTTCTGTTGGTGGGAATGTAAATTGGTGCAACCTCTCTGAAAATCAGTATTGATCTTCTTCAAAAAATTAAAAATAGATATGCCATATGATCCAGCAATTCCACTTCTGGGTATTTCTCTGAAGAAAATGACAACACTAACTCAAAAAGATGTATGCACTCCATGTTCACTGCAGCATTATTTACAATAGGCAAAATATGGAAACGTCTTAAGTGTCCATTGACAGATGAATGCATAAAGAAAATGCAGTGTATATGTACATTAGAATACTTTTCAGCCATAAAAAAAATGAAACCTTGCCATGTGTGACAATATGGGTGGATCTTAAGGACATTATGCTGAGTGAGATAAGTTGGACAGAGAAGGACAAATATTGTATGATCTCACAATGTGTAATCTAAAACAAACAAACAAAAACAAGCTCACAGATACAGAGAACAAACAGATTGGTGGTTGCCAGAACCTGCAGGGGCAGGTGACAAAATAGGTGAAGGAGGTCAAAATGCCCAAACTTCCAGTTATAAAATAAGTAAGTCATGGGGATGTAATGTACAGCATGGTGACTATAGTTAATAATACTCTACTGAATATTTGAAAGTTGCTGAGAGTAAATCTTAAAAGCTCTCAATATACAAATGTCAAATAATTGTGTTGTACACCTTAAACTAATGTAATGTTAGATGTCAACTATATCTCAATTAAAAACTCAATTAAAATTTTAAAACCACAATGAGATATCATCTCACATCCATTAGGATGGTGACTATTAAAAGAACAAAAAATAACAAGTGCTGACAAGGATGTGGAGAGATGGGAACCCTTGGTCACTGTGGGTGGGAATGGAAAATAGTATGGAAGTTTCTCAAAAAATTTAAACGAGAGTCTGTCATATAGAGTGAAGTAAGTCAGAAAGAGAAAAACAAATACCGTATGCTACCACATATATAGGGAATCTGAAAAAAAAAAGGTTCTGAAGAACATAGAGGTAGGACAGGAATAAAGACGCAGACGTAGAGAATGGACTTGAGGACACAGGGAAGGGGAAGGGTAAGCTGGGACAAAGTGAGAGAGTAGCATTGACATATATACACTACCAAATGTAAAATAGATAGCTAGCGGGAAGCAGCTGCACAGCACAGGGAGATCAGCTCAGTGTTTTGTGACCACCTAGAGGGGTGGGATAGGGAGGATGGGAGGGAGACACAAGAGGGAGGAGATATGGGGATATATGTATATGTATAGCTGATTCACTGCTATAAAACAGAAACTAACACACCATTGTAAAGCAATTATACTCCAATAAAGATGTTAAAAAGAGAACTATTATATGATCCAACAATCTCACCTTCAGTATATATCCAAAAGAATTCAAAGCAGGATCTTGAAGAGATATTTGCACGCTCATGTTCATCACAGCATTATTCACAATGAGCAAGAGATAAGCAACCCAGATGTCCATCAACAGATAAATGGATAAATAAAATGTGGTATGTCCATACAATGGAATATTATTCAGCCATAAAAAGAAGGAAATCCCATCACATGCTACAACTTGGTTGAAGCTAGAGAACATTACGCTAAGCAAAATTACCCAGCCACAAAAGGAAAAATACTACATGACTCCACTCATATTAAGTATGTAAAGTAGTCAAAATCATAGAAACAATAAGTAGAAAGGCAGTTGCCAAGGACAAGGCTGGATAGTTAGTGTTTAGTGGGTACAGTTTCAGTTTTGCTAGATGAAAATTTTCTGTTATCTGTTGCCCAGCAATGTAAATATATTTGACACTACTGAACTGTACATTTTAAAAGGGTTAAGATGGTAGATTTAATGGTAGAGATATTTTTAACCACAATAAAGAAAAATAATCCACAAAAGATCCCTTTAAGATGGGTGAAAGAAGCCAGACACCAGTCACCGTATAATTCTATTTATGTGAAATTCAAGAACCAGCAAAACCAATCTATGGTGACAGAAAATAGATTGGTGGCTGCCTATGGAGTCAGAGATTGAATAGAAAGGAGCAGGGGACTTCCCTGGTGGCATAGTGGCTAAGAATCCACCTGTCAATGTAGGGGACACAGGTTCGAGCCCTGGTCCGGGAAGATCCCACATGCTGCAGAGCAACTAAGCCTGTGCACCACAGCTACTGAGCCTGCGCTCTAGAGCCCGCAAGCCACAACTAGTGAGCCTGTGTGCCACAACTACTGAAGCCCGCTCGCCTAGAGCCCGTGCTCCACAACAAGAGAAGCCACCACAATGAGACGACCACACACTGCGACAAAGAGTAGCCCCCGCTCGCCACAATTAGAGAAAGCCCGCATGCAACAACGAAGACCCAACACAGCCATAAATTAATTAATTAATTATTTTTTTAAAAAGCTCAATATCTTGAGGTGGTGATTACATGCATGTATACAGAAATTTTAAAAATCTAAAATTTCAGTGAGCTACATTTTTGTTCCCTTACATACACTACTCTGTAAGTCATACCTCAATAAAAATTAAAACAATACCAACAAACATGTCATGGGATTTGACATAAAATAAGAAAAAAGAAACAAGAAAGGGGAACCAAGCCACAGGACAGGACAAGTTGCAAACAGCAGAGAGTCAGGTTCAAGGACCTAGAGGCTTCAGTATTAATGAGACACCAAATGCTCTTCTAAATAAAGAGAATGGGACTTCCCTGGCGGTCCAGTGGTTAAGACTCTGCTGTTCCAATGCACGGGGCGTGGGTTTGATCCCTAATCAGGGAGCTAAGATCCCACATGCAACGTGGCCCAGCCAAAAAATGAAAGAAAGAGAGACACAGAGAGAGACAGAGAGGGAGAAAGAAAGAAGAAAGAAAGAAAGAAAGAAAGAAAGAAAGAAAGAAAGAAAGAAAGAAAGAAAGAAAGAAAGAAAGAAAGAAAGAAAGGAAGGAAGGAAGGAAGGAAGGAAGGAAGGAAGGAAGGAAGGAAGGAAGGAAGGGAGGGAGGAAGGGAGGAAGGGAGGAAGGAAGAAAGAGAAACAAAGAAAATGGCTGAAATGATGCTAGATGAATTCAAGTTCAGGTCAAAAAAAGAAAAAAAATCATGCAATCCTGCTTTATTCTCATGGAAACTGGGAGATCTGTTGCATACAGAACACTGGACATCCTCACTGCCTTAGCTCCCTAGTTCATTCCTAGCTTCTGAAGAACCAAGAATCTGCAATATTCATAAGAACCCACCACCAGTCGTCACAGCTGCCTGTGATTTACAAGTGATTTATGGAAGATTTACAGTGGGGGCCACTGCAAAACCTCACATTTGTCACCTTCTGATGCCCACACATCTTCCCCTTTCCATTTCTACAGGGGCAATCATGCCTCTCCTTCTCTTTCACCTTCCAAATCTAATGCAAGCATCTCTCCTCAGTAGAACTGAATCCCAAGCAAACCTGGCAAGGAGTTCTGAAAAATGTGGTCCCCAGGGTTTAGCCCCTCTGATAGAGGAGAACAGAGAAAGGAATGGAGATAAATGTTGATTACAAAAACACCAGTGCTGTTTTTTAAATTTTTTTGTTTTGTTTTGTTTGCTTGTTTTTGCTGATGAGGTTGAATATTTTCCCTAGATTTGCTTACTGGGTTTTCCATTTTGTGGTAAACAATGAAGAAGCTGTTGTTTTACAAAGTTCCGTTTTTTCAGAGAGAAAAAAGTCAATGTTAAGTGTGGACTTGTGTTTTATATATACCTCAGTTGCCCCTGTTGAAAACAATTCAGACTAACTCCTCAAGCTAGTAATAGACACCACCATTCCTGCAACAACCAAATACCAAGTCCACTAAACCAGGAGGAGAATCACTGCTCCTAGATACTGAGAAATTACTGGGAGCCAGTGCCCCACATGCTAATCATATGGCATCCTTTTCATGGTGAAGGGACAAGTTTAATACTTTTTATGTACTTCCTTGTGCATTTTTCCTCCTCACAGTATTCCAGTCCCTTCCTGTGCAGCTCTGTCCCTTATCAAAGATGGAGCCTAAGACTTGTTGTTTCAATGAGGGGGCCAAAGGCATTCCAGCCAAAACAAAGACCATCTGCTCAGAAGACAATTGAGGTTAGGAAAGCCCCTACAGAAAGAAAGAAGGGGATGTCTTCCCTATGATTTGATGAGGGTGGCAAGTAAGGGGAAGGAAGAGCAGGAGTTGAGATGCTAGGGTCCTAGCAACCATACCCTGGGGTGTGGTGAGAATGGCGTACACAAACCCCAAGTATATTTAGAAATCCTAGGGAAGAAGGGATTTGACCTGGTTTCTTAGAGTGTCCAGGAACCTTCCTAGGGTGCCACCGACCACACAAGGGGCCATGTTCAACGTTACATCTGAGCAACAGATCAGAAATAGTGAGGGAACTGAATGTCTCCAGAAACTTGCAACCATGGTTAACCCTAGGGAACGTAATATTAGGGAGCCCTATGAAGGAGACTTTAAATCATGTGAATTTTGAACCCCATGGATGCCTGTGGTAAATTACAAAAATATACATAATTCTTTACCCCCTCCCTTTATCCATGCCCTTTGCGATCTGATTTTGCAGCTCCTCTTATTAAGAGGTGAAGTCTATTTTCCATCCCTTGAATCTGGTCTGGTCTTGTGACTTCCTTTGGCCAAAAGAATGTGGCAGAAGTGACATTGTACCTTAGAACTTCTGCTCTTTCTCAAAACTGTCCCTCTCAACTGTGCAAGCCCAGACTAGCCTCCTAGAGAATGAGCGACCATATGGAGGAAAACTGAGGTGGCCTAGGCAACAGTCAGCCAACCCCAGTAGCAAAGCAACTTAGCCAACCTGCTGCAGATCTCAAATGCATGGCAATACCAGTCAGAAATCAGCAGAGATATGAAGAACCATGGAGCTGAGCCCAGATGAAATTATCAACCCACAGAATCACAAGTTAAATAAATGGTTATTGTTTTAAGTCACAACATTTTTGGTATGATTTGTTACTCAGCAGTAGCTAACCAATACAATGTCTTACCTATTAAAATAAATTAAACTAATTTTTAAAAAGCTTGAGAATGAAAGAAATAGCTGAGAATGGAATTCACACAGATAAGTGGCTGATTCAAATCTCCCCTGTGAGGATGACATGGCAGTCCTGAGGGTCTGGTGGAATTTTCTAGGCCTGTGGTCTGTTCAAAGAGGTTCCAATAGATGGGCCTCCTCAACAGGAGAACAAGTAGAGGAAGCAATGCAATTTAGCAGTGGTGCCAATGAAAGGTCCCAAAGGCCATGCATGACCAGCCACACCTCGACAGACCCAGTGAAAAGTGCTCAGGGATGAAACTAGACCAACCTCCAAGACAGACCCAGACCCCAAGACAGCGTTCAAACCCAAGACCCGCTATTCCACCTCAGAAAGAAACTTCAGCTTCCTCTGCACCCAGGACCATCTGCATTAGGAAAGAAGAAGGGAAGCACTGAAAGCTTGAGCTTCTTTTATTTTCTAGAAAAGACTGAGTTAACCTAAGAGAGAATGACGGCAGCATATGCAGTGCTTACTCCACCCCATACTTGCAAGCGTATTTTTATTTTAATTTTACGGATCAATGATTGTCCTAGGGTCACACAGCCAGATCTGGATAAAGCCAAGATTTGAATCCAAACAGTGCAGCTAAAGAGGCTGTCAGACCTGGAAGAGCCTGGGATTAATTAGCACACTTAACCTTTTCCTTCCTGATAGGTAGCATGATGGGGGCGGGGGGGGGGTCCCAAGGAAGTTTAGATCAATTACAGAAAATTAAGGTGCCACAAAACACAGATTTTTGCACAATCCGAGTGTGTTACATTTGGACCCCAGGAAATGGAGGTTTAGAAAGTTGCCCATGATTACACAATTAGGAAGAGAGTGTGTGTCGCCCTGCAATGCTAAAAGGAGGCCTCTGGGAAGCTTGCTTTATAATAAATCCTTCTTAAGCAAATATCACCTCCTCTATTTCCTACATATTATGAATAATGATGGCTAATATGTTTAGCCTTTACATTATGCTAAACCCACACACACATATATCATTCCTGCAACACCTTTCTTAGGAAGGGATTGTTACTGTCCTCATTTTGCAAATGAGGCAACAAAGGCTCAAAGATGACAAGTGACTTTGAAATGTCACACAGCCAGGAAGAGGCAGACCCAATTCTTGATCCAAAGTCAGGCTGACTTGAGGACACACTATGACAGCCATGCTCATCTCCCTTCCAGGATGCCAAGGACAGGGTCTGGAAAAGGTCATTAAGTCTTTGACAGAGTGATTACAGGAACTACTGCTCAGACACGAAAGCCGGAAACCTCTCCACCCAGTTTCTTCCTCTTACACCAGCAGCCTTGTCTTGTTGTAGTGAAAATACTTCCCCAAGTAGCCTTGGCCATGAGAAGCAGAAAAAGCCTCGCCCACAGATCTCACTTCAGACTCCAACACCGATCAGAGAACGGAATGGTGGCCAGTCTAGGAGACCACGGGAGGCACACTTTGCCCCCAGTGATGCCCACCCTTACCCACCTGGCTCATTCACCTCCCTGCTCCTGGCTGCTGGCACTGCTTCTTGTCCTCTGGGGTGAGTAAGATCTGGGACAGAACAGGATCCACCCCTGGCTGATCCCACAGAGAGGTGCCAGGAGGGGCTTGACTCCACCAAGATGGAGGGGGAGGGGGGAGCTGAGAACTTTCCTGATCCCAGCAGAGTGCAGACCAAGTGCTGAGAGAAGCAGAACTTCTTGGGCAGCACAGGGATGTTAAGTTCCCAGGCTCTGGGCTCATACTGCCGGGTTCTGGCTCAGACACTTGTATGCCTATCTACACAGAACTGCTCTTTGGGGCCTTTCTCTAGGGGTACTGTATTAAACATAAAAATGGTGAGGCTCAGCCCAGGACCAACTACACAATTTGCCCAGCCCTGTGAAAAATGAAAGTACAGGTCCTTTGTTCAAAAAGTATTAAGAGCTGCAATGAACATTTTGGTACATGACTCTCTGAATTATGGTTTTCTCAAAGTATATGACTCAGCCATAAAAAGAAACGAAATTGAGATATTTGTAGTGAGGTGGATGGACCTAGAGTCTGTCATACAGAGTGAAGTAAGTCAGAAAGAGAAAAACAAATACCGTATGCTAACACATATATATATGGAATCTAAGGGAAAAAATAATTAAATAAAAAATTAAAATAAATAAATAAATAAATAAAAGGGCATGAAGAACCTAGGGGTAAGATGGGAATAAAGACACAGACCTACTAGAGAATGGACTTGAGGACACAGGGAGGGGGAAGGGTAAGCTGTGACAAAGTGAGAGAGCGGCAAGGACATATATACACTACCAAATGTAAGATAGATAGCTAGTGGGAAGCAGCCGCATAGCACAGGGAGATCAGCTCGGTGGTTTGTGACCACCTAGAGGAGTGGGATAGGGAGGGTGGGAGGGAGGGAGATGCAAGAGGGAAGAGATATGGAAGCATATGTATATGTATAACTGATTCACTTTGTTATAAAGCAGAAACTAACACACCATTGTAAAGCAATTATACTCCAATAAAGACATTAAAAAAAAAAGTATTAAGAATTTTAAGACAGCAGCAGTAGAGCATTAAGGCAAGCATGAGGCCTGTCTAAGCTTTGGGCCCTGTGCAACGATACAAATCAAACATCTATGAGCCAAAATGTGACTAATCCTAGGACCCACCTCTTTGTTTGGAGGATTCAATGAGATAATGCCTATAAATACCTGGCACAATGTAAAGATTTAATAACTGTTGGCTATTATTATCATACCCATGTCTCCTCTAAGTCAGGATCAGGCTGATTTAGCTCCTGAGTTTTGGGCCTTCTGGGTACAACTCACCCTCTGAGCCCAGAACCCTCTGATCCTCCAGACAAGATGCATGGCTATCAGTGGGCTCATTCCACCACCTGCCCATGTGGGTCTCTGCCCCAAGCCCTACTGAGGTCTAGATTCTGTTCATCACACCTAGGGTCCTCCAGAATTGTCACCCCCAAGAGAGGCCCCAGTGGGACCCTGGTGTGGAGTCAGACCTGGATGCTCCCTAGTTCACTGGCTGTGACTTGGGGCACCACTTTTCTTCCAGCTAGTTTTCTCGAGGAAAATGTGAATCATAATTCTTATTAACTCATTTCACAAAGACTTTTGAGTGTCCATTACATGTTAGGCACTAGGTTAGGAAATCATATATCTAAACTAACCAGGATAAAATATATTCAAAATATTTTTGAAAAATATTGATTTCTATCATGCTTCCAAAAGGGAACCCCTCAACAGGAATCATGAAAAACAAGAGCATGCAGATGGGAAAAGGGTGGAAAGGAATCCCAAGAACTGTGGGAAAGGGACTGGTCCAGCTCCACAGCTAAGGTAGAGACAAAGCACCGAGGACAATTCCCAAAGTCCATGTGACAACATAGAAGGAGAATCAAGAAAGGGAGAGAAAGAGGGGTGTGGGGCACAGGGCCTTATTCCAGGCTCCAGTTTCCTCCCTGCTACTTCACTTTCCCAGACTCACCCCAACTGGGATAAGAATCATGAGACTTTCTGAGCCCTCATCTCCTCCCACTGCCTCTTCTCCATTAGTTCTCCCTTTCTCATCACACACAGAAGCTTCATCTTTATAAATGTTTTAACAGCTTTATTGAGGTATAATTGACATACAATAAACTGTACATATTTAAGGTATACAATTTGACAAGTTTTGTGGGCATTGGACATTTCACACTTGTGAACTTATCACCAAGATAATCAAGATGAGGAATACATCAAACACCCATAAAAGTTTCCTTGTGATTCATCCTTTCCACTCCTCCTCCTCCCCAGGCAACAGCTTATCTACTTTCCATCACTATAGAGTAGTCTGCAATTTCTAGAACTTTATACAACAAACATCATACAGTATATTCTCCTGTTTGCCTGGCTTCTTTTACTCATTGTAATTATTCTGAGATTCATTCATATTGTTGCACATATCAATAGTCATTTCTTTTCATTTCTAGCTACCTTATGGATAAACCAGTTTGTTTTTCCACTAACCTATTGACAGACATTTGGGTTGTTTGCAGTTTGGGGCTATTACAAATAAAGCATCTATGAACATTCATATAAAAGTCTTTGTGTGGACATATGCTTGCATTTCTCTTGGGAAAATACCTAAGAATAAAATGACTGGATCATATGGTATGTGATTGTTTAACTTTTTAAGACACTGCCAAAGTGTTTTCCAGAGTGGTTGTACCACTTTACATTTTCATCATTACATTTCCCCCACATCCTTGCCAACACTTGGTATAGTCAGCCTTTTCAATTTTAGTCGTTCTAAAAGGTGTGTAGTGATATCTGATTGTAGTTTTAATTTGCATTTCCCTAATGTGTAATGATGTTGAATATCTTTCACGTGAATTTTTTTTGATGAGGGTCTGTTCAACTCCCATTTTTAAATTGTGTTTCTTATTATTGAGTTTTGAGAATTCTTTGTATATTCTGGTTACAAACCTTTTATCAGATGTATGCTTTGCAAAGATTTGTTCCTACTCTGTGGCTTGTCTTTTCTTCTTTCACAAGTGTCTTTTGAACTCCTTTTAAGAGTTCTTAATTTTTATTTATCAATTTGTTCTTTTATCGATCAAGATTTTGGTGTTGTATCTAAATATATGGTAGAATTCACCAGTGAAGCTATCTGGACTTGGAGTTTTCTTTGTGGGAAGGTTTTTAAAACAAATTAAATGTTTTAAATAGATAGAAACATCTATTTATCTCTTCTTGAGGTAGCTTTGGTAGTTTTTGATTTTCAAGAAATTTGTGTTGTTAAGTATATATAGCCATGAAACTTGTTAATAACAATGCCTAATTATCCTTTTAATATCTGTAAAAACTGTACTGGTGTCACCTCTCTCATTCCTGATACCTATCTATGGCTCTCACACTCTCTCTCTCTTTCTCTTTCTCTCGCTCTCCTTCTCTCCTTATTCAGAAGGGCTAGAGATGTATTAGTTTTAATCATCTTCTCAAAGATTTTATTCTTGTTGATTTTCTCTATTGTTTTTGGTTTTCTACTTTATTGATTTTCACTCAGATCCTTGTAGTTTCCTTTCTTTTATTTACTTTTGATTTAATTTTCTCCTTTTTTCTATTTTAAGATGAAACTACGGTCATTCATTTAAGTCTTTTCTTCTTTCCTAAATAAGCATTTAATGCTAAAATATCCACCAGCTTAAGCAGCATGCCACAAACTTTAATGTTGTGTTTTCATTTTTATTCAGATCAAAATACTTCCTAATTTCCTTTTTATTTTGTCTTTGACTCATGTGTTATTTAGTTTTCAAACAGCTGAAGTTTTCGTGGCATCTGTCTGTTACTGATTCTGCTAATTTAATTCCATTGTGGTCAAAGTTCATGCTTTTCATGACTTGAATTCTTTTAAATTTATTGAGACTTTTTTATGACTCAGAACATGCTCTATCTTTGTAAATGTTCCTTGTACAATTGAAAGTAACTGTATATCCTGCTATTTGGGGATATAATTTTCTGCAAATATCAATTAGACTAAGTTGTTGATAGTATTTTTAAATCTTCTGTATTCTTTCTGATTTTCTGCCTATTTGTTCTATCAACTATTGAAATAAGAATATTGAAATCTCAGACTGTAACTGTGGATTTGTCTGTTTCTCCCTGCAGTTCTGTTGGGTTTTGCTTCATATACTTTCAAGTTCTGTTATTAGGTGCATAAATGTTTGGGGGTTTTATGTCTTCTTGATTATTTTACCTCTTTATCATTGTCAAATGGCATTCTTTATTCCTAGAGATATTTTTTGCTCCAAAATCTACTTTATCTGTTATTAATATAGTCACTCCAGCTTTTGATTAGTGTTAGTATGATATGTCTTTTTCCATCATTCTTTTAACATATTTGCACCTTTATATTTAAAGTGGAGTTCTTGTAGGCAACATGTAGTTGGATATTACTTTTTTGTCCAATCTGACAATCTCTAACTTTTACAGGGGATATTTAGACCATTTACATTTAAAGTAATTTTTGATATGATTAGGTCTAAATCTATTACTTTCCTATTTGTTCTACTTGTTTTTCGTTCCCTTTTTCCTCTTCTTCTGTTTTCATTTGGTAATTTAACATTTTATAATGCTATTTTCTCTCCTTTATTGGCTTATTGGCTATAACTTTATTTTGAAGTTTAGTGGTTGTTTTAGGGTTTATAATATACCTCTTTAATTTATCAACATCTACCTTAAGTGATATCATACCATTTCACATATAGTATAAGAACCTTATGATGGTATACTAACATTCTCCCCACACCAGCCTTTATTCTATTATTGCCTTAACTTTACCTACACATGCATTATAAGCCTCACAATAGAATGTTACTATATTTTATTATTTTGGGACCTTGCTTTCTAGATTTGCTAGGTGGGACCAGAGCACCTCTCTCTAGGTAGAGTACTCCCTTCTGTGTAGTCTACCCATTGCCCTGTCGATCATGAGGTTTTCCAGTTTTACAGGTGGGAGCAGGCATTATTCTTAGTCCTGTGCTGAGTGATGGGCACAGTTTAGCACATCCATGTGAGGAAACTACCTGCGGCCAGGGGAAGAACCACTAGAAAGAATTAGAGAGAACAAGGTCTGACTGACTCAAATAATGGTGTTTGGGGGTGGGTGTTTGCTGAACTTCCTGGAACTAGGGACAAATGAAATTCCTAGGATTGAATGTGGGGTGTCACTTGGTCACAGCTGTGAGGCAGTTCTTAGTGGTTAATGGCACATGCCTAGCTGAAGATGGGGGGAAATTAATTTAGAATTCCACAACCCTTCCCTAGATCCTGTTAGAAGGGAATGTTTGCTTCATTCTACTCCCCTACCTCACTCCCAACTGAGAAACACCGCGATACAAACTTAAGTCTTGGAATGAGACCAAGTTATTCCCAAGGCCTGATGGAAGCACAGATGAAGGGAAACTCAAGGCACAAAGCTGATGTAGTGAGCAGAATCTTGAGGCAGTCGATCTGAGTCCAAATCCTGGCCATGACACCTACTGAATGCATGGTTCCCCTCAGGTTTCTGCACCTCCTTGAGCATTAGTTTTCTCTCAGAAATGGAGAACCTCACAGAGCTCTTGGAGGGAGTACCTGAGTTGCTGTTCATAACCCAGGTGTAGAAGAACTTCCATTGGGAGGGCTTGGCCTTCCTTCTCTGTGTCCAGTCTCAAGCCAAACTCAATAGTTCAACCTGTCTTCTTCTTATAAGGTCACCAGTTATATTTGGGTTAGGACCCACCTATGTGACCTAATTTTAACTTAATCACCTATTTAAAGACCCTATCTCCAAATGGAATCTCATTCTGAGGTACTGGGAGTTAGGACTTCAGTATATGAATTTGTGGGGGAGGCAAAATTCAGCCCAATTAGCAGTGATCCTGGGAAAGCTACCTAACTCTTTCTGGGTTCTCAATGTCTTCTATTGTAAGATGGGGATGATGCTGCCAACCTCTAAGGAGTGTTGGAGGAATAAATGAGATAATACATGCATTGCCTGGCACATGGTGAGCACTCAAGTGCCATCTATTACTCATAAGTAATCCATTTAATAGCCCTGCTCTCTCTCTCTCTCTCTCTCCAGCCAGCTGCCTCATCTCCTCTTTTACTTCCCTCTCCAACAACACCCCTCAAGTGTTCTAAGCAATTGTTCTTGACCAGCTGATGGCTGGTTTATGTTAAGTTTGCCTCTTAAGCCTCCAAGTCCCTCCAGCCCAGCACAAGGCCTTTCTTTCTCTGTTGCAGGAGCTTCTGAGCAGAGCAAGGCGGGTAAATGGCAGGTCCTGCAGCCTGAGGGCCCCATGCTGGTGGCAGAAGGTGAGACACTCCTGCTGAGGTGTACAGTACTCGGCTCCTGCTCTGATTACATGATAAAATGGGTCAAGGTGAGCAACCAGGACCAGCAGGAAATTTATAACTTCAAACATGGCTTCTTCCCCGGGGTAATGCCCATGATCCAGAAGACACTGGAACCACTTAATTGCGACTATTCCATCTATATCCACAATGTCACCACGAAACATGCTGGAACCTACCACTGTGTGAGGCTTGATGGCTTGAATGAGAACTCAGGAAAGAAGCTGGATGAGGGCACCTCCGTGCTTGTGAAGAGTGAGTATCAGGCCCTGCAGGTCATAGCATTCTGCTCTGATCTATCTCCATGCATCAGTCACCTTTATCCACAATCATGCTGCACACACAAAATCTCAGTGGCATATAACAATTAGTATGTCCCACTCACACATTTACAGGCAGCTGGGGTGGTTCTGTTCTACATGTCTCATTCCAGGGCCCAGACTGGCCAGAGTATATATTTCTCATGGAGATGGCAGAAGCACAAGAGGGCAAGTCCCAACACCCTAAGCACATTTCAAGCTTCTACTCATATGATATCTGCTAACAGCCCATTGGCTAAAGCAAGTCACATGGCTAAGGTCAAAGTTAAGAGACAAGGAAGTGTACCTCGCCACCGTGAATCCACAGCAAGAGTATGGATGTGCCACACTATCAGAGGAGAGTCAAGAACTGGGGCTGATCATTTAATCCCCAAGTAACCAGTCATACTATCTATAAGTCCACTACTGGTGACCTGGAAACCCAAATCCTGGGTCTGTCATTCAGTAGAAATGTGTTCTTAAATTAGTCACTTCAGCTCTATCTCCTTCAAGTGCTTAACTTGCAAAATAAGCAACAAAATTCCTACTTCAAGGGATATTCAGGTGATGAAATAGAAGAATTGATGTTTGTGAAACCCCTGTAAACCGTTGACATGGAGGGTATCCATGTACGTGTGGTGGGGTGGGGAGGGGGGTTCATTTTAACTTAATGCAAGCATTTCAGGAAGTCTTCTCTGATTCCTTCCAAGCTTCTCTTAGTCCTTCAGTCCTCTGGGTTTCCAACCTCAGGGGGATTTTCTGGACCATCTCCACCCCCAGACTGAGAACTTCTCCAGGGCAGGACATCTGTGGGTGTTAGCAAGCTTCCTTTTCCCCAATCCTAGCATCAGCACATAGTAGGTACTGAGAATTCCTTTACTGAGTGAATCAATTAGTGAATAACAAGGGAATGCGGGAGGGAGTGACTGAGTGAAGAAAACAGGGGAAGCAAAGGGAGGGTAGATATGAGGGAGGAAATGATTGGACTATGGAGGGAGAGAGGGAACAACAAAGTCCTCTCTTTGGCTGCAGGGGCTGGGGACCCAGAGCCAGACCTCTGGATCATCCAACCCCAGGAGTTTGTGTTGGCAACCACTGGAGACACTGTCTTCCTGAACTGCACGGTGCTTGGAGATGGTCCCCCCGGACCCATCAGGTGGTTTCGGGGAGCTGGTCTGAGCCGGGAGGCCATTTACAACTTTAGAGGTATCGCCTACCCCAATGTGACAGCGGTCCGGGCTTCCAACAATGATTTCAGCATTCTTCTGCGTGGCATCTCCACTGAGCATTCAGGCACTTATTACTGTGTAAAGTTTCAGAGGAAACCCAACAGGCAATACCTATCTGGACAGGGCACCAGGCTGAGAGTCAAAGGTGAGACAGGTGGTTTAGGAGATGTTGGGGGAGGGGGGGAGGTGGTCCACAAGGAAAATTTCATCATGTCCCAAACAAGCTAGCTCTTCTTAGCCTCAAGGCCTTTACATAAGCTATTCCCTCTGCCTGGAATGCTTTCTCCTTTTCTACAGAGAACTTCTACTCATCCTTCAAGGCCCAGCACAAATAGCCCCTCCTCTGTGAAACCTTCTCCTTCTCCCAGGCAGAGTTAATTTACCCCCATTCTGGGCTCCACAGAACTTTTTATAGACTGTTAATGATTCAACAAACATCTATTGCATGCCTGTTGACTACTCTACACTGTACTAGGTGCTGCAGACACTGCAATGAAGCAAGCATAGTCCCTACCCCAGAGAGGCTCATGCAGTTCTAACTACAGGGCTTGACTTCTAGCCCCCATCCCAGGCAGAAACTGGCAGACTCATCTCAGGGACCCCAGCTCCTAACACAGGGACTCAAGAAGTGGAGTGATAGAAAGAAAAAGGAGTGTGAGACCACTTCTCTCCCTTGCAGCAAAGCACACTTCTCTCCAAGAGTCAGAATTCACCAATGAACGTGCAGCCAAGGTATTTCCATCAGGTGAGTGTACCTATCTCCAGTGGCGTTAACCAGGCTCCCACAGGTAAGTGGGGCCAGAGATGGCTTGGCCATGGGAAGGGTGCAGTCCCAGACTTCTAGGGCCCTTCTGCCACTAAGACAGTTCCCAGGACTCCATCTCAGCTGCAGAACAAGAACCCAGAGAACCACATTAAAGCTCAGTCAAAGGAAGGACTTTCTAACAGTCAGTGCTAACTGTTCAGTGGGCAGTCTTGCTTACGAGGTGGTGAGCTCCCCGTGATTCAGAGCAAGGCTACACTATGAAGCTGTGCATAACAGTGCTGAAGAACATGGCTTTGTAGCCAGGCTTCCTGGATTGAACCCCTTTCTAGCTGTGGGATTATGGACAAGTTGCCTTATGCCTTGAATCTCTGGTGCCCTGCTCTGTGATCTAGGGGGAAGAAGGGAGATAAGAAACAGAGAACCTACCTCATGGGGTTATGTACAGATCCAATGGGGCCACATGTGTCAAGTGCCCAGAACTGTGCCTGTCACATCACCTCAAGGTACACTCAAGGGCACTTGATAACCGGGGCGAACTTGGAATAGAAGTGACCAGGTTAGCTTCCCTGATGCTCAGCCCTGTTCCTGCCATTCTTGGGAGCCAAACCACTTGGTCCCATCACTACTTTGACACATGTAGACCTGAGCAAATCACTTCCCCACTCTGGATCTGTCTCCTTATCTATAGCTGGATTGCTAACCTACCTTGCAAGATTAGTTTGAGGATAATATAAGGCAATTAGGAAGTGCTTAGCTCAGGGCCTGGGACAGAGGAGCTGAGCAGTCTATAATGAAAGCAAATTTCTATTGTTATCAGAGGTCAGAGATGCTGTCAAGATGATTAAAGGTACAGGTGGGATATTGGGCAAAGGCTCTTCGAGCCTGGGACAGGGGGATGGGAGGTCTTTGATCTCTTCCAGGGTAAAAAGGATGAGGCCCCAGAGGTTATACAGAAGCTTGACCCAACTTCACCATAGAGGCACTGAGGTGTGGGCTGTTGGGGGCTCAGCTGGGGTCCTTCCTGAGCTTTCCTCTGTGTCCCCCAGGCCACCTGTCTGTGCTCACTCTTGCGGTCCTGGGGCTGAAAGCAATGACCTTGGCTGCACTCCTGCTGGCCCTGGCTGCCCACCGGAGGAACCCTTGACAAGAAGATGTCAAAAATTCAGGCCCAGCAGAGCTGTGCTCATCTTGACATGGGGCATGGGCTATGGGTGACTGGTCAGCCCTAGAGTGGGTCCTCTAAGAGAGGGCCAGGGACTCCCCAATCATTCCTCTGCCTCCAATTCCAGCCTCCAGTTGCCCTCAGGCCTCATGATGAACTCCAGATTCCCT